>NC_143028.1:27350000-27673000 GCF_057628025.1 Oncorhynchus mykiss | reverse complement strand
ATTAAATGTACTCTTGGCAGTACTCACAGTTCCAGTATGGTTCATGTCAACAGAGTTACCCAGTAATCAATCTTCCTTCGATAAATGTATGCGGGCCCTTGAACCCAGCCTTCTTTCCCTCTTGTCGTGCCTTCTGTATAAGCGGCCACGGTGTCTCCCTGGCAGTCTGATCCTGCGGTATCAGAGCCTCTTTGATGCGGAGCTTCTTCTCGTCCAGAAACGTATTCCCCTTGGCCATTTTCCAGATGATGTCCCTAAATGGTGCATAGTTAAGCGCAAGATGACATTGCGAAGGGGTCCATCAGATCTTTCGTTTCCCTCGTTTCCCAAGTCGATGTACCACATCAATCACGTCTCTTAGCCTGTCTTTGATGCGCAGAGCCATCTTTCCTGGGATATTAATGAGTGCTTCCCTAATATCCTCTCCCTCTACCTCTTTTACACATTGGATTTTCAGATTGCCTGCGAGAGTACCTTTGAAGTTCAGCTACATTCTCACACAGCTCATTATTTTGTGATTGCAGTTACTTACGCTCATTCTCTAGGAACGTTATCTTTTCCTTGTTCTCGCTCATAATTTTGTGAAGCTGATTGACAGTTTCTGACAAATTATCTGTCACGTCCTGACCTTAAGTTCCTTTTTTTATGTCTCTATTTTAGGTTGGTCAGGGCGTGAGTTGGGGTGGGCATTTATGTTTTGTTCTATTTTTCTATTTCTATGTTTTTGGCCTGGTATGGTTCCCAATCAGAGGCAGCTGATTATTGTTATTTTTGTTCTAGTGTTCAGGGTAATTAAAAGATCATGAACACGTACCACGCTGCACCTTGGTCCTCTCCTTCTTCCACCTACGACAATCATTACAGAACTACCCACCAAAAGAGGACCAAGCAGCGTGAGAAGGAGGAGAGGAGCTATCTGGAGGAATGGACATGGGAGGAGATTTTGGACGGTAAGGGACCCTGGGCACAGGCTGGGGAATATCACCGCCCCAGGGAAGAGCTGGAGGCAGCTAAAGCCGAGCGGCGGCGATATGAGGAGTTAGCCCGGCAGCGCAACAGGCACGAGAAGCAGCCCCAAAAATGTATTGGGAGGGGGGACCTCACGGGGGGTGTGGCTAAGTCAGGTAGGAGACCTGAGCCAACTCCCCATGCTTACCGTGGAAAGAGGTTGACAGGGCAGGCACCGTGTTATGCGGTGAGGCGCACAGTGTCCCCAGTGCGCACGCATAGCCCGGTGTGCTACATCGCAGCTCCTCGTATCGGCCGTGCTAGAGTGGGCATCGAGCCAGGAGGAATGAAGCCGGCTCAGCGCATCTGGTCTCCAGTGTATCTCCTCGGCCCGGGTTATATGGCACCATCCCTACGCATGGTGTTCCCGGTTCGCCAGCACAGCCCAGTGCGGTCTGTTCCACCCCGCTGCACTTGCCGGGCTACAGGGGGTATCCAGCCAGGACAGGTTGTGCAGGCTCGGTGCTCGAGACCTCCAGTGCGCCTCCACGGTCCGGTCCATCCGGTGCCTCCTGTGGCAGCCCCACGCACCAGGCTGTCTCTCCGTATCCTCCTTCCTGGTGCTCCCGCCTGTCCAGCACTTCCAGAGTCTCCCTCTTGTCCAGTGCCTCCAGAGCCTCCCTCCTGTCCGGTGCCGCCAGAGCCCCCGTCAGTCAGGAGCCGCCAGAGCAGCCCGTCACTCCGGTGCCGCCAGAGTCGCCCGTCACTCCGGCGCTGCCAGAGTCGCCCGTCACTCCGGCACCGACAGAGCCGCCCGTCACTCCGGCGCTCGCTGAAAGGGTCCCCAGTCCGGGGTCGGCGGCGAGAGTCGCCGCTCCAAAGGCGCCACCTAAGTGGGCCCAGACTAAGGTGGAGTGGGGTCCACGTCCTGCGCCAGAGCCGCCACCGCGGACAGATGCCCACACAGACCCTCCCCTATGGGTTTAGGTTTTGCGGCCGGAGTCCGCACCTTTGAGGAGGGGGGGTACTGTCACGTCCTGACCTCAGTTCCGTTTTTATGTCTCTATTTTAGGTTGGTCAGGGCGTGAGTTGGGGTGGGCATTCTATATGTTTGGCCTGGTATGTTTCCCAATCAGAGGCAGCTGTCAATCGTTGTCTCTGATTGAGAACCATACTTAGGCAGCCTGTTTTCGCACTTGAGTTGTGGGTAGTTGTTTTCTGTCTCTGTACCAGACATGACTGTTTAGTTTGTTCCGTTTAAAAAAAAAATGTTATAGTGTTCAGGGTAATTAAAAGATCATGAACACGTTGCACCTTGGTCCCCTCCTTCTTCCACCTACAACGATCATTACATTATCGACCTTCTTTGATGTTTCTTCGGTAGCCCGCTCTATGATGGACACTTTGGAGAACGTGGCGTTTTGTTTAGTGGACCGGGACTGGATTGCAGAGAAAAGTTCAGACATAGATGTCCTTTTTCACTTTTTTTCATTTTGAAATGGGGTCTGAGGTAAAGAGGTTGCAAGGATTTCATCCTGGTCAGTTTTGTTCTTTCTCTTGCTTGAGCTCGCAACATCTTGTGTATCCATGCTGTTCTGGCTCTCGTCGTAGCTAGCTAGCATGCCTGCCGTCTTCTGTGAGGCTTGGATATTCCGTCTACTGTTGTCTTTCTGTCTTGTTCTTCCCATTCAACTTGACAAAAACAAACTCTAAATTTGTCTTATGTTGCTCGCTAAAACAAGTTATAGTTAGTTTCTTTCAACATTGATAGCCAATATTAGACTGTTAACCACCTAACTAACCATCAATGTTGCTTTGACAAGTGTTGTACACTTGTACAATGGCAAACCGGGGCGTAGGTTGAACTACTTTTAACATATACTTCAGATAGAAAACTCATTGTTTAGCCATGCAAGGCATTCTTCAAGCACCTGCCCTGCCCCCCTGAGGTATTATTATTATTAGTATTTGTTCAACTAAATATAGTCTGTCCAACAATACTCGATTGTGGCTCTATTTATTTTCACATAAACAAAACATTCAGTCCAGGTGCCCCTTTTTTGTCCTTTTTGGTCGTTCTGCTGAAGTGCTTCCTGAAACAGTTGGACAGCGTTCATTGTCAGTCAGGGTGTTCTGACTGAATTGTCCATTGCTAAAGGCATTTGACGCTTCAGCAGTATCCCCCTGATGATCCTCAGTCCCCTGAGTGAATGGCTGAAGCCTTAAATCCACTCTGTTTCGTCTCAGTTGTGATCCATGCTCCATTTGGATCTCATTGGATTGCGGTGCTACTTCTTTCTGCACACACCCTTGCTGCATCCAGGTTCCTGTAGTGATGTCTCGGAGTCGTACATGATCTTTCCCGGGGTATAGCTTATCTTCACATTATACTTTTGCAGTCTGATCAACATTCTCTGAATTCTCATTGGACAATCATTCAGTGGCTTAGACATGATTGACACCAATGGTTTGTGGTTGATTTCTACTTCAAAGTCTCGTCCGTAGATGTATTGGTGAAACCTTTCGCAAGCGTATGTGCTCGCCAGTAGTTCTTTCTCTATTTGTGCATACCTTGTCTCTGTGCCTGTCAAGGCTCTGGACGCATAAGCGACGGGTTGCCATGTGTCGTCATGCTTTTGCAGAAGAACTGCTCCCAGGCCAAACTGACGCATCTGCAGAATACCTTGTGCTTTTCTCTGGATCATAGAACCTGAGCACTGGCTCTTCTGTGATTGTCTTATTTAGATTTTTGAAGCAGTTTTCCTGTTCATGGGACCATTACCATTCATTTTCTATTCCAGAAGACAGTTGAGGTATGAACTTTGCAAGGTAGGTGATCATGCCCATGAAGCGTCTCACGTCGTCCTTGTTCTTCGGGGGCTCCATGTTGTTGATGGCTGATGTTTTCCTCGGGTCTGGTTTGACTCCATCCTCTGAAAGTACGTCTCCCACAAAGGTAAGTGTTTTCACACCAAACTCACATTTGTCCTTGTTTAGTTTTAGGTTGACTTTCCGTGTCAGGTCCAGCACTTGTCTCACTCTCACATCGTGTTCTTCTTTTGTGGACCCCCAGACGATGATGTCATCCATCATGGTCTCCACTCCTGGAATGTGCTCAAAGATCATGTGGATTGTCATGTGGTAGACCTCTGGCGCTGAGAGAATCCCATATGGTAGACGAAGAAATCTGTACCTACCCTCAGGTGTGTTGAATGTGTATAGCCTTGAGCTTGCATCGTCTAGCTTTATTTGCCAGAATCCTGATGAGGCATCAAGCTTACTGAACCACTTTGCTCCAGCAAACTGCGACATTATCTCTTCTCTGGTTGGCTACTTGAAATACTGCTCTTGATTGCTTTGTTGAGATCTCTCGGGTCTAGACATATCCTGAGATCGGCGTTCTTTTCCCCCACAATAACCAGTGAGCTTACCCAGTCTGTAGGTTCATCCATTTTTGTGATGACATCCATCTTTTCCATGCATCCGAGTTCCTCTTTGAGCTTTTTCCTCAGTGCAAATGGAACTTTTCTGCATGCATGCACAACTGGAGTAATTTTGTCATCAGTACATATTGTGTTCTCCTGGTAAACATCAAATACCCTCAAACATGTCCTCATACTCAGCCAGTAGTGATTCTTGGTCAGTTCAGTCTGTGATGTCACTACATACTCTTTTCAACAAATTGAGCTTTTCACATGCATTGATTCCAAAGAATAGGCTGTACACTCTTTTCCACGATCAGCAGCTGTGCTTTGAACTGTTTTCCTTTGTGCTGTAAAGTTACTATGCAGCTTCTTTTGGCTGGTACGTTCTCCCCAGTATAACCAGTAACCTTAATTTTCACCTGGTGTATTTTGCTCTTCACTTTCAGTGTTTTGTAGTGGTCCAGAGACAATAGGTTTACCTGTGCTCCAGTATCAAGCTTGAATCGTATTATAGTTTAATTCACAGTCAATGACACAATCCATTCAGCTTTTACTGCATTGCATATTTCCACAGAATCATCAAAGAATTCTTCAATCTCCTCCTTGACTGTGTGAACCTTTTTCTTTGTAGCCTCAGCTTTGCAGCTGAGGGGCGGCAGGGTAGCCTAGTGGTTAGAGTGGGGCGGCAGGGTAGCCTAGTGGTTAGAGTGTTGGCCTAGTAACCGGAAGGTTGCAAGTTCAAATCCCCGGGCTGACAACATCTGTCGTTCTACCCCTGAACAGGCAGTTAACCCACTGTTCCTAGGCTGTCATTGAAAATAAGAATTTGTTCTTAACTGACTTGCCTAGCAAAATAAATAAAATTTTGAGAAATTATTATTTTTCCCACGGTTGTTACATGATTTGCCATATGCAGGGCAATTTTTTGGCATGTGGTGCTTTGATTTCTCTCTTTATTGTTTTTGTTTTTTAAGGCTCTTTTTATTGCATGCACTGACATCTCATCCCTGCTCTTTAGCTTGTGCTCTGATGGTTTCAGCTTCTCAACACGTTCACTGCTTTATCCAAAGTAAAATCTTGCTCACGCAGCAATCTCTCCTTGAGTCCATTATCAAGAGTGCCACAGACTATCCTGTCTTCCACTAGTGAGTCTTTCATATTTGCAAATTCAGACGTTTTGCTCAGTGTGTTCAGCTCAGCCAAATTCTGGTCAAAATTGACTCCCAGTTTCTGATCATGAGAGAAAAACTTGTATCTCTCAAACGTGACGTTCTGGCTTGGTAAAAAGTATTCCTCAAATTTAGCCATTAGTACAGTCAATGTCAAGTTTGCCTCATTTTGCAGAAAGCTATTGTTAATGTTCAATGCATCCACTCCAATAACATGCAGATAAATGGAAGCTTTCAATTTGTCATCATCTCATCTCTGCCTTAAAACCTGTTTGGGTGCATGAACCGCTAGTGGGACACCTACGACAACATCCGGGGAAATTGCAGAGCGCGTAATATTATACATTCATGAAAATACAAGTGTCATACATCATTTAAACGCTTAACTTCTTGTTAATCCAACCGCGTTGTCAGATTTCAAAAAGGCTTTACGGCGAAAGCATACCATGCGATTATCTGAGGACAGCGCCCCACATCAAAATACTTTTTCAACCAGCACAGGCGTTACAATATCACAAATAGTGATTAAATAAATAACTTACCTTTGATGATCTTCCTCTGTTTGCAATCCCAAGGGTCCCAGCTACACAATGAATGGTTGTTTTGTTTGATAAAGTCCATCTTTATATCCAAAAAAGTCTGTTTAGTTGGCGCCAATGATCTCAGTAATCCACTCGTTCAACATGCATCCAAACGAATCCAAAAAGTAACCGGTAAAGTTTGTCCAAACAAGTCAAACGATGTTTCGAATTAATCGTCAGGTACTCTAATATCTAAATAAACAATAACATTTAAGACGGAGAATAGTATGTTCAATAGGGAAGTTAAATAACGAAGATTGCGCACCTCATTCACACGCCAACAAGACTACTTTTCTAATGAGAGACACCTTGTAGTTTTTCCAACTACTTGCTAATTTTTTCAAAAATCAAGCCCGCAACCCTTTCTAAAGACTGTTGACATCTAGTGGAAGCCATAGGAACTGCAATCTGGGTCCTATCTATTTGTATTTACCATAGGCTAGCATTGAAATGGCCTGTGACCTCAAAAACAATTATGGGTTGTATTTTCCTCGTGTTTTAGCCTGCCATATCAGTTCTGTTATACTTACAGACATTATTTGAACAGTTTTAGAAACTTCTATCCAATGCTACCAGGTATATGCATATCCTAGCTTCTGGGCCTGAGTAACAGGCAGTTTACTTTGGGCACGTCAGTCATCCGAAATTCTGAACAAAAACCAGTCTCCAAAACAGGTTAAACATTTCCAATTGTCAGCTAGATTGCCTGTTAACTGCATAGGAGTAGGAGGACTAAGCCTATCAATGACGGGGAACAGGAACAGTGTCAATTTCTCTTACTTCAGTATGTTGCTCATCAACTTGCTCGTCAACCGATTCCAATGCAGCCTCGCTCTCGCTGCTGTCACTCTCGCTGCTGCGGCTCGTTGCCTTCTCCTTTCTTTTCTCTGTCTCGTCTTAGCTACTACCAATCTGACACCATGCTATGTTTGTTCCTTGTATAATGGCAAACAGGGCTTTTGTTTAACTACTTTGAATGAACATATAATTCAGCTAGAAAATCCAAGGGTTCACATATGTTGACACGGTGTGTTCAATAAAGACATGAAAACGTCTAATTGTTTGTGTGTTTTTAGTTTAAGCACACTGTGTTTGTCTATTGCTGTGACTTATGATGATCAAATTTGATGACCAATTTATGCAAAAATCCAGGTAATTAAAAAGGGTTCACATAATTTTTCTAGCTACTGTATAATTCAGATGTCATACCCTCCTGAGCTACACACTGTGTTCTGTCAGAAGGTAGTTTTGGAACCAATCCAATGCATCAACACTTAAACCAACCTTTTTTAGTCTATACAACAGCAAGGCATGGTCAACAGTGTTGAAGGCCTTCAAAAAGTCAATAAAAAGTGAAACACGTCGATTTTTATTGTCCTGAACATCTAGAATATCACCTACAACCTTACTATGGCAGTAATTGTACTATGCTTGGCTCTAAAACAAGACTGGAATTGAGATAAAACTGAGTTAATATGAAGAAAGTCATTCAACTGTGAGTTCACTAGGTTTTCCAAAACTTTTACCAATGCAGACAGTTTATATGGGACGATAGTTTTCCAACTGGGTCGGATCTCCATCTTTATGTAAATCACTTTGATCATTAGCAAAAATACCAACAGCCGAGTATTTATGCGGATTGCTTGTTAGAATAACATCAATAAGTGTTGACTTAGAGATGTCTTTGCGATTGAGTCTTGTGACAATGTATAATTTGAGTAAAATGTAATGTATTGCACAGTTCTCTTATGGCCTCGGAGTTTGAAGATTACCAATTCCAGTTTAAATCGCCCATAAGGACATTTCATTTTTCCTCCAACCACGCATCAGTTCAACCAGAGAATCCAGGGATTCTACTTTTGCAGATGGAGGTCTATAACATCCTATCAAATCTAAGTTCACAGCTTTCGATAACTGCAGTTAAAATGCTAAAATGGTTTAGATAAAGACCTTAGTTCAGTAACCACATATATGTCTTTAATATGCATGGCTATACTTCCACCCTTACTTTGTCGGTCACATCGATAAACATTATAACCATCCAAGCCTATAAACTGATTTAGAACAGATTTCTTAAAGCCAGGTCTCGGACAGTACTAAGACATCTGGGTCAGCAGTGAGGACCCAGACTTTTATCATGTCCAATTTTGACATCAAACTCCTCACATTAATATGCATCAGTGCCAACCCTGATTTAGTTTTAAAATCATTTGAAGTGGGAAGTTCATCCATAGCCAATGGGCCTGGGTTTGGGTGAATGTGTCCAGACACCAAAAGCAGAAGAATAATAAAACACCTTGATTTGTTTCTAGCCAGACCAAACCCTGTAGATGAGAATTTTTTATGAGCATGTCACACTAGGAGTCAAATGGTAACACAATCGGATCCCTCTGAAAGATGAAAATTGCTATACCATCAGTCAAAGTAGGGTTTAGCGGTATCTCAGGGTTAGGGAGATTAGATTTATTTTAATAATTTAGACTATGCAATGAGCCATACCCCATGTAGGCAGCAATTAAAACCATTTGTACAAAAATACACATTTTTACCACTGAATCCAACAATTCACCAAAACAAAAAGATAACAAATGTAAACATGTACAATGTGTCCACATGTCAATCTTTTGAAACCTTATATTCCCTAAAAATGTTCAGCTTTAGCCTACAGGTCTAGTAGAGTTAGAAAGCAAGTGTGTGCCAGAGCGTTGTTGCCTTAGAACAATCAGCGCATTCAACAGCCGCTGCAGGAATGTACAGACAGGGATTTCGCCCAGTGTGTGGATCTGGTCGATGCTCCCAGTCGCCTTGCAGTAGGCTACCGCACAGTGAGGCAGAGCGGCCCAGCACAGTGAGGAAGAGCGGGCCCAGTAGACCGTCTAATCACCGGTGGCTAGTCCACTCAGCAGGGGCATCCTGGGCTAGGAAGGCCAGCTCATCTAGATGATATGTCACAGCGCAGATACCGACCTCCGTCTTCCACCGCACAGCAAGGCAGGAGAGGAGTCAGAAGACTCCAGTAGAATGGCGAAACACAGATAAAAAACCTGACCGTGCAAACGTGTCTAGACGTCAGTCACAGCACAGATGTATCCTCTCTCAGCTTTCAGGGAGGGCACCACAACAGCTTTATCTCCTCATGCAGAAACCAGCAGATGTCAATGTAACGCTTTGATTGCTTTGATCCTGTAGGATTTTAGATTTTACCTGTTTTTTAATGACAACTCCCGCAGCCTTGTCATTAAATAAAAACTTGAAACAACGTGTGACACAACACGCTCAGCAAAACTGCCCTTGCCGCCCTCTTGAGAATGACGCTACAAGCTTGGTACACCTGTATTTGAGGAGTTTCTACCGTTCTTCTCTGCAGACCCTCTCAAGCTGTCAGGTTGGATGGGGAGCGTCGCTGCACAACAATTTTCAGATCTCTCCAGATATGTTAGATTGAGTTAAAGTATGGGCTCTGGCTGGGTCATTCAAGTACATTCAGAGACTTGTCCTGAATCCACTCCTGCGTTGTCTTGGCTGTGTGCTTAGGGTTGTTATCCTGTTTGAAGGTGAACCTTCATCCCAGTCTGAGGTCGTGAGCTCTCTAGCAGGTTTTCATCAAGGATCTCTCTGTACTTGCTCCATTCATCTTTCCCTCGATCCTGACTAGTCTCCCAGTCCCTGCCACTGAAAAACATCCCCACAAAATGATGCTGCCACCACCATGCTTCACCGTAGGATGGTTCCAGGTTTCCTCCAGACGTAACACTTGGCTTTCAGGCCAAATAGTTCAATCTTGGTTTCATCAGACCAGAGAATCTTGTTTCTCATGGTCAGAGTCCTTTAGGTACCTTTTGGCAGCTCCAATCGGGCTATCATGTGCCTTTTACTGAGGAGTGGTTTCCGTCTGACCACACTACCATAAAGGCCTGAATGGTGGAGTGCTGCAGAGATGGTTGTCCTTCTGGAAGTTTCTCCCATCTCCACAGAGGAACTCTGGAGCTCTGTCAGAGGGACCATCGGGGTCTTGGTCACCTCCCTGAGTGTGACGGAGAAGTCCGTCACTGGCCGTGGGCAGCGTTTGGTACACTAACACACACACATTCATTGCGCCTCCCTGCTCCATTATCAGCTACGTTAACAATGTGGGTCGACACACATGTTAACTTCTCTATCTCAGTACATACATTTCACACTTTATTCTTACCTCCCGTCAGTAACAGTTTATGGTATAAAGAATATACAGACAAGCATTCGTGTTTAATTTAAGCAACGTTTATTGTACTTATCAATGTTATGGATGAGCACGTTGTTTGTTTGGTTCTGTTTCTCTCTCTCCATCTCTGTAGCTTCCGGGTATGCTGGGATAAGGACCAGAGCTAGGGTAATTGGGCTGGCTTTGTACAGTTGTGGCCAAAAGTTTTGAGAATGACACAAATATTAATTTTCACAAAGTCTGCTGCCTCAGGTTGTATGATGACAATTTACATACGGTATAATCCAGAATGTTATGAAGAGTGAGATGAATTGCAATTCATTGCAAAGTCTCTCTTTGCCATGCAAATAAACTGAATCCCAAAAAAACATTTCCACTGCAATTCAGCCCTGCCACAAAAGGACCAGCTGACATCATGTCAGTGATTCTCTTGTTAACACCGGTGTGAGTGTTGACGAGGACAAGGCTGAAGATCACTCTGTCATGCTGACTGAGTTCGAATAACAGACTGGACGCTTCAAAAGGAGGGTGGTGCTTGGAATCATTGTTCTTCCTCTGTCAATCATGGTTACCTGCAAGGAAACACGTGCCGTCATCATTGCTTTGCACAAAAAGTGCTTCACAGGCAAGGATATTGCTGCCAGTTTATTTTTATTTTACCTTTATTTAACTAGGCAAGTCAGTTAAAAACAAATTCCAGCAAGTGCCAGGACCATCTCCTAAAGTTGATTCAGCTGCGGGATCGGAGCATCACCAGTACGTACGTTGGGGCATCCGGGAAAAAAGCTTGTCCAGAGAAGACAAGGTGAGTGCTACCTACCATCAGTCCTGTGTCATCCCAACAGTAAAGCATCCTGAGACCATTCATGTGTGGGGTTGCTTCTCAGCCAAGGGAGTGGGCTCACTCACAATTTTGCCAGTGGGCTCACTCACAACATCCTCCGAGAGCAACTTCTCCCAACCATCCAGGAACAGTTTGGTGACGAACAATGCCCCTTTTCCAGCATGATGGAGCACCTTTGCCACAAGGCAAAAGTGATAACTGAGTGGCTCGGGGAACAAAACATTGATATTTTGGGTCCATGGCCAGGAAACTCCCCAGACCAATCCTCAAGAAACGGGTGGACAAACAAAAATAAACAAATTCTGACAAACTCCAAGCATTGATTATGCAAGAATGGGCTGCCATCAGTCAGGATGGGGCCCAAAAGTTAATTGACAGCATGCCAGGGCAGATTGCAGAGGTCATGAAAAAGAAGGGTCAACACTGCAAATTTTGACTCTGCATCAACTTCATGTAATGAACACTCATTAAATGCTTGTAATTATACTTCAGTATTCCATAGTAACATCTGACAAAAATATCTAAAGACACTGAAGCAGCAAACTTTGTGGAAATTAATATTTGTGTCATTCTCAAAACCTTTGGCCACGACCATAGTGCCTGTCCCGAATGGCTCGTTCATGTGAATGGGCATATTGGAAGACTCCAAGTCAGTAGGGATGAGATTGTGTAAATGTGTTATATTGGTTTATTGTATCATGAGAAATGTGTTGCAATGTATATAATTCAATATGTTTAGCTGAGTGGAAAATGTAGGCTTTGATGGTAATTGCTTAATTAATTAGTGCTTGGTATGCTCTGATGGGAGGAGCTTCCCCTACAAAAGGAGCCTCTCTTTCAGTTCAAGGGGCAGTATTGTTTTTAAGCTGTCCCCATAATGTATACTTCGGATTGCAGTACCGTTGTTATTCTTCCTGATTCACTATGTAAATAAACACCCTCGCACAGAAGTACTTTTGCGGCTCCGACATATTTTTATTTGATAGAGATTAGGTTTTTCAGTTTAGCCTTCTGGCCTACTCTACATGACACTGAGCAAGGCCCTTCTCCCCCGATTGCTCAGTTTGGCCGGGCAGCCAGCTCTAGGAAGACTAATTCCATGTAAGAATGATGTGTTCTTGGGGACTTTCAATGGGGCAGAATTGTTTTGGTACTTTTCCCCAGATCTGTGCCTCGACACAATCCTTTCTCTGCGCTCTAGGGACAATTCCTTTGACCTCATGGCTTGGTTTTTGCTCTGACATGCGCTGTTAACTGTGGGACCTTATATAGACAGGTGTGTGCCTTTCCCAATCATGTCCAATCAATTGAATTTACTACAGGTGGACTCCAATCAAGTTGTAGAAACATCTCAAGGACGATCAATGGAAACAGGATGCACCTGAGCTCAATTTCTAGTCTCATATCAAAGGGTCTGAATACTTATGTAAATAAGGTATTTCTGTTTTTTATTTTTAATATATTTGCAAAAACTACTAAAAAACTGTTTTCGCGTTGTCATTATGGTGTATTGTGTGTAGATTGTAGAGGAAAATAGTATAGATTTCATCCATTTTAGAATAAGGCTGTACCTTAACAAAATGTGGGAAAAGTCAAGGGGTCTAAATACTTACCGAATGAACTGTACATACGTAATTAATAAGATACATAATGTAACATATTTACAAATGAACATTTCTGGTTTTGATGCAGTTATTAATGCTAAAACAGACTGAGGAGTCAGTCTTAACTTACAATAATGTTGCAGTGCAGATATGGCCTTCCCCTTAAAGCCAAGGTAACTTATGATCCGCCCTGTGGGTACTAAGTGGTCATCATCCAATCCTGCCTATAATAAGTAGACCTAGTCTACTTACCATACCTGCTCCTAAACCTGTAGCTATGTTGTAGAGTAATTATATAGCTAGCCTACCTGCAACAGGACAGTAGACACTATTCAACCATGTTCAACCAAGTCCAACACTTACAAACCCTCCAGTGTATTAGTCCTCCTAGTGTTAGCTGGGACAGAAGACTTCACACCCCATGGCTCTCCAGGATCAGGGTTGGTGACCAATGTCCTACATACCATGACAGGTCAGAAAAGCCTGATCCCTACTAACCCTAGTATAGGCAGGCCTACTATACTTAATAGCACATATTGTCTCGTTATTGTGATGTTGGCCATTAGACCACATAGATGCAGTGTTGATCTGGGCCTGGACTCATAGCCCAGGGTCTTGTTCCATTGGCACTATTTCCTGAAACTTAAATAAACGAATTGAAACATTGTAGAGAGCATTGCATCTTACTTATTCTGAACTTGATGCCACGGCCTGCCTCCAAAATGGTAGATATGTGACATATCTACCATTTTGGAGGCAGGCCGTGGCTCCCGCTCATCCTCTCTGGTGCTCAAGGGCGCCAGGCTGCCCTTCATTACGCACACCTGTCACCATCATTACGCGCAGCTGCGTTCATTGGACTCACCTGGACTCCCTTCCTTTGTTGATTGCCCCGTCTCTAACTGTCTGCTTACCCGCTTGTTCCCTGTGTCAGCATTAATGTCGTTATGTGTTCATGTCCAGACGCTGTCCTGTCCTATGTCCTGTTCCATGTCTGTTGATAATTAAATGTTCACTCCCTGTACTTGCTTCTCGTCTCCCAGCGTCTGTCCTCACAGAATGCAGTTACCACTAAAAGAAGCATCAGGGAGTTTTGATTGGTGACGTCGGGTCCGGGTGCCATCGCAGAGGGAACGGGGGTGCCTCAGCTAGCTCCTTAGCTGGCTCAAGAGGTCGTCTTTCCTCGGTGGGCTTGGCAGGCGCCCACTCCACGTCATGCTTCAGCCAGCCCATCAGGCTCCCACACCTCAAAACAGTTTGTTGGGCTCCCACGCCTCAGCGGGATCATCAGGCTCCCACGCCTCAGCGGGATCATCAGGCTCCCACGCCTCAGCTGGCTGGCCAGGCTTCCACGCCTTTGCCGGTTCGTCGGGCTTCTACACCTAAAAATGCTTATAGGTCGAAAAGACTGAAATCCTTCAACAAGAAAAATGCCTGTTCTCTGTATCTTAAATCTGTATCTCAAATCTATCTCCAACTATCAAATACATTACTTTTTTAAAGTAAAAGTTTCAAAATATCATGACTTACTACTGTGACCCTATATATTGCCAACATTGATTTTAACTGTCCTTTTTAATTTGTTTGATTTTTTCTTTAGCCCTTTTTCGTGGTATCCAATTGGTAGTTTACAGTCTTGTCCCATCGCTGCAACTCCCGTAAGGACTCAGGAGAGGCGAAGGTCGAAAGTCGTGTGTTCTCCGAAACACAACCCAGCCAAGCCGCACTGCTTCTTGATACAATGCCCGCTTAACCCGGAAGCCAGCCGCACCAATATGTCGGAAGAAACACCATAAACTTGGCAACCATGTCAGCGTGCACTGCACCCGACCCGCAACAGGAGTCACTGGTGCGTGATGGGACGAGAACCTCCCTGCCGGCCAAACCCTCCCCTAACCCAGACGACGCTGGGCCAATTGTGCGCCGCCCCATGGGTCTCCCGGTCGCGTCCGGCTGCAACATAGCCTGGACTCAAACCAGGATCTCTAGTGGCACAGCTAGCACTGTAATGCAGTGCCTTAGACCACTGCACCACTCTGGAGGCCCCAACTGTCTTAAATAATCTTTGACTTTTAATGGCTTCAGGTTCCCCTTCAACTCCTGACCTCCTGTAGGTAGCTTGTCTGCCACCTCACTGTAATAGGCTTTTGTGGCCAAACCTGCCCAAACCTTTAGCTTTAAGGTGGTCCCTCATAAACAGGTTGTAAGCTGACATAGCATTTGTAGAGCTTAGTTTACAATTCTAGAGGAAACAATAGGAAAACAACACAATAGTAAAGAATCAGAGTAATTGCACCAACTCAGCTTTTTATCAAGCATTTGATTGAAAAGGGAGCCCATATATACTATGAATTATCTTTATTGTGTCACAGAGGGGCAGTGAAGGGTAGTTTGAATCTGGATTTAACCAGGCAATATGAAACTAGAGGCAAAACACATAGCTACTGGAAAATATCAAATAATATAAGAATCAACATTATTATCACAACAGCAGAGAATAGGATCCAGGATTTGATAGTTAGTCAAGGGAAAGGGTAGGGAGTGCATTGGGACCAGGTAAGGGAATCCAACAGCCCGACAACAATGGATGAATAGATACTTAACTGTTCCATAGAGGAATTTGTTTGGGAATAAATGGCACACATATAACACATCACAGGACATTCAACACTTCACTTAAATACAACATAAATATAACAGGACATACTTCACAAGACAAGGTCAGACAGACAAATAGATAGAGGTATACTGTAGGTGCTGTGTTGTGATAATAATGTCATGATAATGTCATGATGATGAAAGCGGGTAAGCATAACACTGAAGCTTTGTCTCAACTTCTCAATCGTAGTGTATGATGTGGACGTGTTCATGGGGTAAACATCCATCCATTTAGAATGAGGGTCCAGCGTAGTCCACATGTAGTCATGTCCATGTTTTTTCCAGCCATTCCCATGGATGTAATGGCGGGGTGGTGGGGGGTGACTTCCTGTTACTCTGACAATCTGCACAACGGCTGACCTTATTTTCCACATCGTGGTCCATCTTTGGCCACCAGACTTATGACCTCGCTAGGCCTTTCATTCTCGACATACCTGGATGCGACAACTGCAGTAGTTGCCTTTGTGGTGGGATGACTACTCTTGAACCCCACAGAACACATCCATCTTGAACACTCAAGGCCAAGCGACGAACGTAGTAAGGCATGATCTGAGGCTCTGTCACTGTAGGCCATCCTCTCAGGATAAAGTCATGCACTTGTGATAGCGTCACATCCTTTGAAGTCCATTGCCTGATTTGTGCTGTGTTCACCGGTGCATCATACAACACATCGATCATCAAAACCTGGTCATTTTCTTTTTCCTGAATGATGATTTATGGAACGTGCAGCCTACTCAGAGCATCAGCATTCCCATGGTATCTACCTGGTTTGTAAATTATTCTGTACTCGTAGGCCCTGAGCCACACAGCCCATCGTTGAACTCTTGGAGAGACCATTTGTGGTACTGGCTTTTATTCATGGAACAGAGAGATCAGAGGCTTATGGTCGGTCACAATAGTGAATGTTCTCCCGTATAAGTACTTGCGGAATCTCTGTTTTCCGAATATGACAGCCAGTCCTTCCTTGTCCAGCTGAGAGTACTTTTTCTCCGCTGGCGTCAACGTTCTTGACATGAACCCAATAGGTTTCTCTGCACCATTCTCCATCCGGTGGGATAGCACCGCCCCCACACCATACGATGAGGCATCACACGATAAGATGAGATCTCTGTCTGCTGAGTAGTGCACTAGCACTTCAGCTGATTGCAGTAACACATTTGACTTTGTAAATGCTTCTTCCTGTCTTTCTGACCATTTCCAGGCCACATCCTTCCTTAACAGTTGATGTAGAGGAGCTAAGAGGGTAGAGAGGTTCAGGAGGAAGCAATTATAATAATTCAGTAAGCCTAGATAGGCTTTCAGCTCTGTAACGTTTGTCAGAGCTAGAGATTCCACAACAGCCCTCACTTTAGCTTTGACAGTGTGTAACCCCTTGGCATCCACCTTGTGACCCAGTTACTGTACTTCATCAGCTAACAGTGTACACTTGCTCCTCTTCAGCCGGAGACCGGCGTCCTCCATCCTCCTCAAAACTTCACCCAAGTTTCTGAAATGTTCCTCATTCGGGACTCCCGTGACAAGAATGTCGTCGAGGTAAACCGCTACCTTGGGTATCCCCTGCAGAACTCCCTTCATGGTTCTTTGGAAGGTAGCTGGTGCAGAAGACACCCCGAAAGGTAAGCGTTTATAGGTAAACATCCCTCTCTGTGGGTGTTTATGGTCAAGTACTTATGTGAAGCTTTATCCATTAGCACTTGCTGATATGCATGACTCATATCCAGTTTTGTGAACTGTTGCCCCCCGGTTAACGTTGAAAGCAAATCCTCCACTTTGTGTATGGAGTACAGTCTTGCTACTAAAGGTTTGTTTTGTTTCCTCTCAAAATATCAACATTTCCTGTCTTTTTCTCCTCACTTTGAAAACATCTACAGTCCTATTGATCTGATTGGTTACTGATCTGATTGGTTACTAATAATATCATTTAAAATCCCTCAAATTGTGTCCCATATGTGTCTAGACACAAAAACATTGTTCTTCAGACCACACACACACTCTTGGTAACCTCTTATAACTGCACTAATATCCCAATTTCTTCAATTATCTACCTGGTCCAAACTCTGTGGAACACATACATATTTATATCGCTATACATATAAAAACCAAGATAAGAACAGAAAGAGCAAATTCCAGTTTGTAAAAGGATCAATGGCTCAATGGTGAACGTTCATATCTGTCAATAACAGTAGCCCTTTCCCCTTTAAAACTCTTTAAAGGCCACAACATGATATCCTTCTTTCCATCAGAGACATCTCTAATTGAAAAGTGAAAGACTAAAGTTACATACATGGGATGCTTTAGTGAATTTCAGAATGTCTGGAATAGAAAAGGCAGAAATAAAACAATTCAATAAACATTCGCAGCCAGTCATCCAAAACATAGCCCTATGCAGTCGTTAAATTCCTATAGAGGGTGGCAAAGGCTGAGGATGTCAATTTCCACATCCACGTTAGGCTTCATGGCATATGGAACTGATCTTGGCCTATAGAATCTTGGAGTAGCATCGGCAGTAACATGAATGGTAGCTTGGACCCCTTTTAATGTCCCTAGCTCTTCTTTGAAAATACACTCATGCTTTGAAAGCACCTGCTGTAGTGTCAATGTCTCTGTGGTGACATGTTTGATTTCATCCCAGTTCAATTTTATTTCCTCCAACCACCCTCTCCCTAGTAAGCTGGGACCAGTACCTTCCACTACTAAGAGAGGCAGACTTTTCTTTTGTCCTTGATATTCCACTTGAACATCAGCAACTCCAATCGCCCCTGTGTACGTTTTGAGTTTAATGGGGGTGTCTCTCAGTTTAGGTACGGTTTTCCACTTCCTATAGAATTGGGACCTGTTCATCAGTGTGACACTACATCCTGTGTCTATTTCAAACGGTACCTTAAATCCATTTATTCCCATTTCCACAATGAAAGGCTTCACCTTTTTCATATTTGCCTCCTGTACACTGCACATTGAGAATGCTTGCTCTGTGTCCACGCATTTTTCCCTTTCTATGACTTCATTAGAGGTAGCTAGAGCGGAGGTATTCCGTTTTCTGTCCGTTCTCTGTTCTCTTTTCTGTAGCCCGTGGCTTTTTTTTTTATTGCGGCACGCCCTCGCCATGTGGCCTATTATCCCACATGCATAACACTTTTCATGTTTGAATTTACAGTCAAACGCTGCGTGTTTGTATTTGCAATTGCTGCCCCCCCGGCTTTCCGTTCTTTGAAGTACAGCACGCTCAGAGCTGCTCTCGTTTACTGTATGGCACGCAGTTGCGCCCCTTGCCTGCAAATCCAGTGCATTTCTATTCGTGGACTCCATGGCCTGGGCCAGTTTGAGTGCATTCTCAAACGTGAGATTAGGCTCTGTTAACAAGCGTATTTGTATCCTGTCATCATTAATCCCACACACCAGCCGATCGCGTAGCATTTGCGATAATGTAATCCCACAGTTACAGTCCAATGCTAGTTTTCTCAACTCAGCCACATATTCCCCCACTGATTCGGTAGGTTTTCTCATGTGTGAATCGAACTTGAATCTTTGTACTATCTCACTGGGTTTGGGGTTTAAGAGATTTTTGAATAACTTGACTAAATCTGTGAATGACTTTTCTCCTGGTTTATCTGGGCTCAACAGGTTTCTCATTAAGCTGCATTCTGTATAGCGGCATCAGTTATTTAATGAACAGCAAATCAATGTTCCATTATTTCACCATAGTCCTCCCATTCCTGATTTTTAGGATCAAATGATGGGCCTATTGTTGCCAAAAACATCTGTTCCAATTCTCTCTCCCCTCACACAGTCAATAATTTGTCCTACCCGTCTACCAGATTCCATAGTTACCCTCGTCGCCAAATATGTGTTATCCTTAAAGGCTTCTTAGGTTGATGACTCATGACACGTAAGTACGGTTAGTATTTAATTGTAATTTAGAATAACATTCTCTAATGCACCTGGCTTAAACTACCTGAAGCTTTCTTAATCACGGTTATATAGGCAGACATAGGAAATGGCTACGGATAACGGAAAGCAAACCCTTGTCTTGAGTCAATACTGCCATCTACTGGTAAACATAAATATACCAGGTTACTACACTTATTTTCACAGAATACAAAACAGAATATTATTGACCCCCACCTCCACCACACTCTCTTTGTCATTCCCTGGTCAAATAAGGCTTTCAAGACCTCTCTTTCATCATGAAAAATGTACGATCTTCTTTGTCCTAAGAATAGAATGACACTTGTTAATTAAGATATATCCTAATTCAGTGTTATATATAGATCAGTATACATATCACAGACTTCATATGAGAGAAGTGGGCCATAATCAGCAAAGATATCCCTAAGGCATAATACAAGATTACACAAGTCCAATGGCAGATGATATTGACCGTATGATGCAATAAGGCATGTTTCAGTATAAACTCTGTGCCCTTAGACATTAACACACTAAAAACCTACTCCACTAATTATTGCTAGGACTTACTAGTGAGGTTGTTTCCATGATATGTTGGCTGATGCAGTACACTATTGTTATGTGTTGTGTTGCTATTGACATGGTGATTTTACTTCTGTTTGTAAATAACTTTGTAACAATGGGCTGTAAAATCAGAACAAACTTCACCGATAACATTTACATGTACCAGGAATTTGACCTGGTGACATGGTGCTGATATACAGTATATGGATTTTAAGAATATTATAAGAATATTACAAGTGTTCATGTATTCTAGTATGCTGTGCTGGAGTATGGTGATGTTCAGCTTGTCAGCTGCACCAAAGACTTGGAGAAGGAGCTTGAGCAAGTACGATGCAGATGGCGATATGTTGCCACCCTGCTCCCCAGCTCTACCCTCAAGTTTTTGGCCATGAATGGTGACTTTAACGGAACACCTCAAAGACAATCGCACCATCTTCACGACCTCCCTCCACTTAGAGATCACTGACAGTTCACAGCTTCTCAGTTCCACCTGCTAGGACAAAGCCATTCCAACTATTTCCTACATTCTGCTATCAGACTCTATACTGGTAGATACATTAGATTTGATCTGAATTTACCATTTACATTATTCTATGGTAAATTCAAATCAAATTTTATTGGTTGCATTCACATTTTTAGCAGATGTCATTGCGAGTGTAGCGAAATGCTTGTTTCTAGCTCCAACAGTGCAGTAGTACCTAACAATTCAACAATACACCCAAATCTAAAAGTAAAATAACTAAATTATAAAATATATATTAGGATGAGCAATGTCGGAGTGGCATTGACTAGAATACAGTAGAGTACAGTATATACATATGAAATGAGTAAAACAGTATGTAAACATTATTAAAGTGACCAGTGTTCCATTATTAAAGTGATCAGTGAATCCATGTTGATGTAGCAGCAGCCTCTATGGTGCAGGGTTGAGTAACCGGGTGGTAACCTGCTAGTGAAAGTTCAGGGAAGGGTACTTTTGGAGGCCGGCTAGTGATGGCTATGTAACAGTCTGATGGCCTTGACATAGAAGCTGTTTTTCAGTCTCTCGGTCCATGCTTTGATGCACTTGTACTGACATCGCCTTCTGGATGATAGCGAGGTGAACAGGCCGTGACTCAGGTGGTTTATGTCCTTGTTGATCTTTTTGGCCTTCCTGTGACATTTGTGTCCTGGAGGGCAGGCAGTGTGCCCCTGGTGATGCGTTTGACCCTCCAAGTTTGTGAGGGTCTAGGGGCCACGCCAAATTTCTTCAGCCTCCAGAGATTGAAGAGGCGCTGTTTGTACCTTCTTCACCCCATTGCCTGTGTGGGTGGACCATTTCAGATTGTCAGTGATGTGTCCGCCGAGGAGCTTGAAGCTTTTCACCTTCTCCACTGCTGTCCCGTTGATGTGGATGGGGGCGTGCTCCATCTGCTGTCTCCTGAAGTCCACAATCAGCTCTTTTGTTTTGTTGACGTTGAGGTTATTTTCCTGGCAAAGCTGTATAATGTCTGTTTTTTCACGTATCTTTGCTGTTCTATAATATTTTGTTAATTGCAATTCAAGAGTCAATGCAATTCACACTGTGCCTTAAAATCATGCTGTACCAAAATCAATTACCATCAATTCTAATTGTGTGGCAATAAAGAGTCTTGCTGTGACCAGTGTAACAGACCAATCTAAAGACACTACACACAGACGAGATGGGAGGCCACACCATTCCGTCACATTATTCCTTTTGATCTTTCCTGTGAGCAGTCTTTCTGAATTCATAGTGTAGAATCTGGGTCAGACATGCTCTCTACACAAAAACAAAACAGAAACTATAGAAGTGCAAATGAGCTGTTGTGGGGCAGTGTCCACAAAAGCCTGGGACTTGGTTGGAGGCAGTACAGGGTAGTTCGTATTCACAAGGCACCAAACAGAATGAAAGCGGACTGAAATGGCAAGGCACTACCTGAACTTGTCCTAAAAGAAACGCTTGTTTTTAGTTTTCCATTGCAAAAGGACATTTTGTTAAGGTCCGCACCAATAAATACAACTTAATACTTACATAGGTTACAACAGAGCTACCTAACCCTCTTCCTGGAGATCTACCATCCTGTGGGTATTCAGTCCAACCCTAACCTAACATATCTGATTCAGCTAGTTGAGGGTCATGTTCCAGGCCCTGACCAAATTGCAGATAATGCATTGCATTAACCAATAGTTGCATAGCACGTAATTTGCATGCCATGTCATCGACTGCGCAGTCGGGCATTAGATTGCTATACCGCTATATCACATGGGTGGCACTCCTGCCTGACTACATTGCAGACGCCTGCCAGATCTTGCAAAGCTTGGACAGGTGTTTAACCTATCAGCTAACCACATCATATGATATAGCAATGTAATCCCCGACAGTCGATGACTTGGCTCACAACCATTGGTTGTGCCATGTCTTCAACGTAATCAGGCAGGACACCACCTGTATGTGGTTAGCTGCTATGTTCAACACTAGCCTCGCGTGGCCATCCTTCCAAATCTTGTCTCGTTGAATCGTGTTGGAGGTCTGGAGAAATCCAGTCCCAGCTAGCGATGAGGAATTGGCCCAGAAAAGTCCCTCTTCCTGTGGGCTGGAACTGATTGAATCGGCCCGGAAACGGGGTGTCGGACTCGGCCCGGAATCGAATGAACGACTGCTCAGAATCATATAATTTTTTTTTTTTTTTTTTTTTTTTTTTTTTTTACCCCCTTTTCGCCATATCCAATTGTCTCGTCCCATCGCTGTAGGACTAGGGAGAGGCGAAGGTCGAGAGCCATGCGTCCCCGCCAAGCCGCACTGCTTCTTGACACAATGCACATCCAACGGGAAGCCAGCCACTCCAATGTGTCAGAGACAACACTGTACACCTGGTGGTCTGGTCAGCGTGCACTGCGTCCGGCCCGCCACAGGAGTCGCTAGTACGTGATGAGACAAGGATATCCCTGCCCGGCCAAACCCTCCCTAACCCGGACGACGCTGGGCCAATTGTGCGCCGCACCATGGGCCTCCCGGTCGCAGCAGGCTGCGACAGAGCCTGGGCTCGAACCCAGAATCTCAGTGCCTTAGACCACAGCGCCACCCGGGAGGGGAGGCCTTAAATAATAATTTTTATGTTAATTTTATTTTTTGATCACAGAAACAATGAGAAAATATGGAAAAATACATAAATAATGAAATGTTAATTGTATAAAGAAGCCTGTGTAATCATCTACCAGAGAGTAGCCACATTTGGGCCAGATAACTCACACCGGAATCGGCCTGAGCCACAAGTAATACATTGGGGCTAGATAACTCACACCGGAATCGGCCCGAACTCAATCCCCGCATCCTAGCCATAATTAATACTGCCGAAGGAGGCCCAGACTCGGGCCACATGACATCGGCTGAGTCTGACTCTCAGCCGAGTGCCCCGAATCTCAGCTGGAATCAGCCCAGATCTACTGTGCTAGCTGGGGTATAGGATTCTGGGTTTGAATGGGAGTGTTTGTTCAAACCCTTATCTAGCGCACCTAACTAGCTGGTTGATAAGCTGAATCACGTTAGTTACTATTGGGTTTGGTGTGAAAACCTACAGGATGGTAGCTCTCCAGGAACAGAGTTGGTAAACCCTGTAACACTGATAAATAAGAGTAGAGGCCAATAAATCATCAAATAATCTGAACAAATTATGCGAATATGTTCTGTTAACTCTCCATTGTAATACACCCATAAATGAAGAAGCAATGAAGTCCACCTGGAACGGGCTCGCGGGCTAGCAGCGCGATTACAGGCTAGCCTTAGTCAGTCAAGGTAGCCAGCTGAGCCACGAGTTGCAGTAGCTCGTTCAGATTAAGGAGCTGCAAATGCAATGCTCACTTATTCTTTATTAATTACCATATGCTTCCTATGGCGGGCAAGGGAGGTCTGGTTTTCGGCCGTGCTGGAAATGTGATCTTGCGTTATTGTGTCATTTTCAATGCAGTTCATCTACACCACGATATGAAACATTGATTTGAACTTTCTGACCAACTGATTGCAATTGTTTGGGGTGGACCGTATTCACCTAAATTTCGATGGAAATATGGGCAGGGTCGCTATAACTTCTCACAACTTCCCAAACATGAATTCACAAAAAATGGGCATTTTATGTTCGGTAAGGGGATGCCACAATAACTGGCAAAAACGGAAGCTGTTTATGGAGCAGGAGGGTTTTGACCACCAAACTTTTTTGAGATTGGAGTGCAGTTGTGAAGCGCCTTTTGTTTTGCACCCACCTCCTAAGGATGAGGAGTCTCTTGGCTTTGAGCATTGAACTTGAAGAAACAACCAAACCGACCCTATCTGTTCCTATCACTTCGTGGACAAGAGGCCAACTGAAGAGCATCCTTTCTAGGCTGGACAATAGAACGAGTCAAAATTCACCCAAGGCTGAAAAACGGCTTCAGAACGTTGGCTAAACTGGAACACTAGCACGAGCCCATAGAAAATGAATGGAATCAAATGTTTGCAGAGCCTGTTTTGACTGGAGTGATGCTTAGAATTCTATTTCGCCTAAATGGCACAAAAAAAAATTATCACTTTTTATTTTACCACAACAATCTGTTCGTAACATCCGCACCTCGATGGTGTCAACTGTGCTTATGCTTGCGTAATGAGAAAGTAGGGGGAAAATGAAAACTTCGGACTATTTCTGGTCTAGTGATCGATAACAAACGAGCTCTCTGCCCAGACTTACATAATTACAAAGAAGAGATTATCTTGATTAAAATGGTGCTCAACTTGAAAAATCAAAATATACACATGAGATATTTGAGAAATAGACCGGCATGCCTCTACCTAGGAAAACAATGGGGGGAGCTCAGCGTTCCAAGGGCTAAATGTATTTTGGGGCTAGCATTTGATGACAACCGAGCTCGCTGCCCAGACTTACATAATTAGAAAGAGGAGATTCTCATGACTAAAATGTCGTCCGACTTGAAAAAATCCAAATATGCACATTGCGAGATATTTAGCGAAATAGACAGACATGCCTATATTTCTCCTATAGGAAACAATGGGACGACCTCAGAGTTCCATTAGTATTTTTTGTTGTTGTTTACATTTGAACTATAAATAACATGAGCAGGTCTCCTTACCAACAATAACGAAGCAGGCATTGTGACGTAGAACAATAAGCAGGGAATTGAGCGTTCGAAAGGCGAGTTGGTGCCAAGGTGCTCAATATAAATAATAGGAGCTGGCAGGGGGAAAAATGTCCTAAAATAAGGCCTGCTGTTTCGTGACTACTTCAAAAAGATGACAAGCAGCTGGGAAATATGGTCATATTATGAAACTGGGCTGCACGGCGGATGCTATGAACTAGTTTTTATTTTTTTAAAGCTTTAAAAATGTAATGTGTCCATTCTATCCTTTCCCTGAGAAGTGGCTGGGGTATGATGCTTCAGTACAGACCAGAAGGCGACATATCATCAGGACATTAACAAACACAGGTACTGTACAGCTGTCAGCTAGCTGCTACTCACGTAAGCTATCGTCACAGATGGGGTGTCCTGAATCAGGCAGAAGTTAGCTAGCTTAGCTAACTATGTTAGTAGTAGGTAGCCACTCCAAACTTGCTGACCACACTGGTCGCTTTCACGAGCGCTGCAAAATAAATTTACACATACATGTTATTCAATCATTGCACCCACACTGCTCGCACGTGCAAACGAGTGTCTGATTTGCCAGGCTCTAAAATAGAAGTTGGTTCTATTTGTGATGCAGAACGCGCTGCAAGTCCTGCCTCTCCCATCTCCTCATTGGTTTTTAGAAGCATATACCCACATGCCATCTTCTCATTGGTTTTTAGGAACATATATCCATGTGGGTGATTGGAAGATGAACTGAGGTCGGTTGTGGTAATGCACCTTATTATGAAAATTAGTTGCCAATCGCCATATGAAGTCCAAAGAAGAAAAAGAAGCCTGGAAGGAGGAAAGATGACTAGAAACGATTCGGTTGATCGTTTTATCTGGATTCATTTTCGGAGTAGAGGACCTTGTGCATTTCAGGTAAAATAACAACTCAATGTTTATATCACAGGACAAATTAGCTAGCAACAGCAAGCTATCTATCTAAATTTCCATAATTGTTTAATGCTTTTCGACCTGTCCCCAAATTAATATATTAGGTTGAGAGTTTGTTTTGATATTTAAACTTGCGTGTCGTGATCGTGTTTGGTGTGGGGGGACAAAATCAATTTGCGCATGATGGCGCACACGCACATCTGTTTTGGGCATGGTGTAAGTCCTAACATACTGTAAATAGCTAACTGTTGCCTAACGTACTCACATAGCTAGCTATACAGAGTTGATACAGAGTTGCTTGCTAACTAGCCTAGCTAGTTAGTCCTCACAGTGTTAGCTATCCAACAACTTCTGTTTGACAATGTCTCCCCAATGCCATGATTATCTCCATCATTGCTGGCACGCCACTGTGGATGCTCATGAATCTAAATTATTAAGTTCAAGTGTTTTCTTTTTTTTTAACCAGTTGCATCTCTAGGGGCGCTATTTCATTTTTGGATAAAAAACGTTCCCGTTTTAAGCGCGATACTTTGTCACGAAAAGATGCTCGACTATGCATATTCTTGACAGTTTTGGAAAGAAAACACTCTGAAGTTTCAGAATCTGCAAAGATTTTGTCTGTAAGTGCCCCAGAACTCATTCTACAGGCGAAACCAAGATGAAACGTCAAACAGGAAATGAGCAGAATTTCTGAAGCTCTGTTTTCTAATGTCTCCTTATATGGCTGTGAATGCGACAGGAATAAGCTTAGACCTTCTGCCGTTTCCCCAAGATGTCGGCAGCATTGTGACGTATTTGTAGGCATATCATTGGAAGATTGACCATAAGAGACTACATTTTCCAAGTGTCCGCCTGGTGTCCTGCGTCGAAACTGGTGCGCAAAGCCAGGTGCAAGTATTTTTCCATTTGATTGAGAGGAGAAACCATGCTTCCACGAACGATATATCATCGAAGAGATATGTGAAAAACACCTTGAGGATTGATTCTAAACAACGTTTGCCATGTTTTCAGTCGATATTATGGAGTTAATTTGGAAAAAAGTTCGTGTTTTGAGGACTGAATTTTCGGGTTTTTTTGGTAGCCAAATGTGATGTACAAAACGGAGCTATTTCTAATACACAAATAATATTTTTGGAAAAACTGAGCATTTGCTATCTAACTGAGAGTCTCCTCATTGAAAACATCCGAAGTTCTTCAAAGGTAAATTCTTTTATTTGAAGGCTTTTATGTTTTTGTTGAAATGTTGCGTGCTGGATGCTAATGCTAATGCTAACGCTAAATGCTACGCTAGCTAGCTACTTTTACACAAATGATTGTTTTCCTATGGTTGAGAAGCATATTTTGAAAATCTGAGATGACAGTGTTGTTTACAAAAGGCTAAGCTTGAGCGATGGCATATTTATTTCATTTCATTTGCGATTTTCATGAATAGTTAACGTTGCGTTATGGTAATGAGCTTGAGTCTGTATTCACGATCCCGGATCCGGGATGGGGAGATCAGAAAGGTTAACCTAACCATAACCTAACCGTAGGCTGTCTGTGTATTATATTTTGTTAAACTTGTGGTCTCTCTCATGTTTGTTTGACAGATGAAGACTACTGTGGTGATGCAGATTCTGATCTGAGTGTACCAATGCCACAGCAGCATAAAGATGCTGATACTTAATGGGAGGTTCCAGCACTGACTGATCACAGTTACGTGTCAAGAGAACCAGTCAACAAGCCCACCTGCCACAAACAAATCCAATGTGGTGGTGCAGAGCCATTGACCCACACCATCCTGAAGAATGACACTAGCTCAGTGTTGTATACTGGCCTTCCTCTTGGTGTTTTCTTTGACCATGTAGCATTTCTGCAAAAATCCTTAACGGCTAACTTCAAGATGCATATCACTGATCAAATACTGATAACCTTGATGAAGCAGAATCTACTCCAGGGTGATTTTGCTGAACACTTTGCTGTGTCCCAGGGAGTAGTGAGCAGAATCCTTTCCTATTGGATTGACACAAGTGGAGGAGCACATGAGGATCTACATTCCATGACTTCCTAGGGAGACAATCCAGAACACAATGCAGACCAGCTGTCTGACGAGGATATCACAAGCACGAGAAGGATAGCTAATGTGCGTACACATGTTGAGAGTTATCAGTGTTCAAAATCCTCTCCCAGACTGTTCCCATCAACCTGACACACAAAATTTACAAATTAATTAGAATCTGTTCAGCATTTGTTAACATGCAGGGTGAGATCATCCATGAGGATCCCGACTGAACAGTGAGATTGTTCATAGAACTGAAATGTAACTTTATACACTATAATTTTATCCACATAAGATACTGTGTGTGTGTGTGTGTATATATACAGTGGGGCAAAAAAGTATTTAGTCAGCCACCAATTGTGCAAGTTCTCCCACTTAAAAAGATGAGAGGCTTGTAATTTTCATCATATGTACACTTCAACTATGACAGACAAAATGAGAAAAAAGATCCAGAAAATCACAGTGTAGGATTTTTAATGGATTTATTTGCAAATTATGGTGGAAAATAAGTATTTAGTCACCTACAAACAAGCAAGATTTCTGGCTCTCACAGACCTGTAACTTCTTCTTTAAGAGGCTCCTCTGTCCTCCACTCGTTACCTGTATTAATGGCACCTGTTTGAACTTGTTATCAGTATAAAAGACACCTGTCCACAACCTCAAACAGTCACACTCCAAACTCCACTATGGCCAAGACCAAAGAGCTGTCAAAGGACACCAGAAACAAAATTGTAGACATGCACCAGGCTGGGAAGACTAAATCTGCAATAGGTAAGCAGCTTGGTTTGAAGAAATCAACTGTGGGAGCAATTATTTGGAAATGGAAGACATACAAGACCACTGATAATCTCCCTCGATCTGGGTCTCCACGCAAGATCTCACCCCGTGGGGTCAAAATGATCACAAGAACGGTGAGCAAAAATCCCAGAACCACACGGGGGGACCTAGTGAATGACCTGCAGAGAGCTGGGACCAAAGTCACAAAGCCTACCATCTGTAACACACTACGCCGCCAGGGACTCAAATCCTGCAATGCCAGACGTATCCCCCTGCTTAAGCCAGTACATGTCCAGGCCCGTCTGAAATTTGCTAGAGAGCATTTGGATGATCCAGAAGAAGATTGGAAGAATGTCATATGGTCAGATGAAACTAAAATATAACTTTTGGTAAAAACTCAACTCGTGGTGTTTGGAGGACAAAGAATGCTGAGTTGCATCCAAAGAACACCATACCTACTGTGAAGCATGGGGGTGGAAACATCATGCTTTGGGGCTGTTTTTCTGCAAAGGGACCAGGATTACTGATCCGTGTAAAGGAAATAATGAATGGGGCCATGTATCGTGAGATTTTGAGGGAAAAACTCCTTCCATCAGCAAGGGCATTGAAGATGAAACGTGGCTGGGTCTTTCAGCATGACAATGATCCCAAACACACCGCCCGGGCAACAAAGGAGTGGCTTCGTAAGAAGCATTTCAAGGTCCTAGAGTGGCCTAGCCAGTCTCCAGATCTCAACCCCATAGAAAATCTTTGGAGGGAGTTGAAAGTCCGTGTTGCCCAGCAACAGCCCCAAAACATCACTGCTCTAGAGGAGATCTGTATGGAGGAATGGGCCAAAATACCAGCAACAGTGTGTGAAAACCTTGTGAAGACTTACAGAAAACGTTTGACCTCTGTCATTGCCAACAAAGGGTATATAACAAAGTATTGAGATAAACTTTTGTTATTGACCAAATACTTATTTTCCACCATAATTTGCAAATAAATTCATAAAAAATCCTACAATGTGATTTTCTGGAAATGTTTTCCTCATTTTGTCTGTCATAGTTGAAGTGTACCTATGATGAAAATTACAGGCCTCTCTCATCTTTTTAAGTGGGAGAACTTGCACATTTGGTGGCTGACTAAATACGTTTTTGCCCCACTATATTTCCTGTTTAATCTGAATCATTTTAATGGTCCTACATTTGAAATGTACTGTAACTTTGCCTGTTCCTGATAATTACAGTTATCCACTAGGTGCCACTATCATGCCTTCTAAAATCTATTTAAAATACATTTTCTTCAACACCAACATGTCTAACAGACCAAGAAGGAAGACAACTGTTTATCAAGTGCCACACTGTTTTGTTCATTTGTGACCTTGAAAACCAAACCCAGAATCAAACTGAAAACACATTTTAAACTCTTGGAGATGAGTTACGGTATGCTTAGGTAAGTTCATGGACTGCCATATGAGAAGAAAGAGCTATACAAGGTACAATAAATATATGTATAAATCATAAGGAGTTATCCTTAGGCATTAGATAAACATGTATGAAGCAAGCTGTACAAGGCAAGACAAAAAAAACAAGAAGAATTATGCTAATATTATCAGGTAAATGTGCACATGAAGAGAACTTGCAAGACAAAAAAAACACCAAGAGTTATGCTTCGATAATAAGGTGGAGCTGACAGAGTGAGCTTTACTAGGCACAAAATAAGAACTATTCAAAAACAAAGTATTATGACCCAAGCCCAGATACCACAAATTAACATGTTTGAAGCACAGAGTTAGTCTGCCTGACTGGAACTCCTATTCAATTCTTGGCAGCATATCTATGAAATAGAATGCCTTCAGTTTAGGGATAACATCATCAGTTCAGCCAGGCTCACACAGTTCAGTCAGACTCCCACTTCTTACTCAGAACAGGTCATTTGATTTCTAGAAGTTCTTGAGAGTTTAACACTCCATCGGGGCTTGCAGAAAGCCATGGCTCTTGACACTCACTACTATGCCTCTACTCTCCAGACTAAACCCACAGCTCTCTATCCATGTGTAGGCCACCTGCTTGTTCTCATTGCCATATGTGGTTGCTGAGTTCCCATGGAACCTTGGGAAGAGATGCTCCCGCACAAAGTTGTCAGGATATGCAGATTGCAGCTAGCTAGCTAACGTTCGCAAAAAGACAAGAATGCCACAACGGAAGTCCTCCACAAAACAGAACATTCGGACATTGTTTTTGTGTTGTTATGTGTTAATAACATTTAGACTACGTTACCCAGTATAACCGATGTGAAATGGCTAGCTAGTTAGCGGGGTGCGCATTAATAGCATTTCAATCGGTGACATCACTCGCTCTGAGACCTTGAATCAAATCAAATGTATTTATATAGCCCTTCTTACATCAGCTGATATATCAAAGTGCTGTACAGAAACCCAGCCTAAAACCCCAAACAGCTAGCAATGCAGGTGTAGAAACATGGTGGCTAGGAAAAACTCCCTAGAAAGGCAAAAACCTAGGAAGAAACCTAGAGAGGAAACAGGCTATGAGGGGAAGTAGTTGTTCCCCTTGCTACGCAAGGGCTGTGGCTTTTGTGACACGATGAGTAACGATGCTTCGAGGGTGGCTGTTGTTGATGTGTGCAGAGGGTCTCTGGTTCGAGTCCAGGTAGGGGCGAGGAGAGGGACGGAAGCTATACTGTTACACCAGCAGGCTATGCGGGGGACAGGTGGTTGAAGAACGCCTTGCATGGCTAAACATGGAGTTTTCTAGCTGAAGTATATGTTCATTCAAAGTAGTTAAACGTAAGCCCCATTTGTCATTATACAAGGAACAAACATATCATGGTGTCAGATTGGTAGTAGCTAAGACGAGACAGAGAAAAGAAAGGAGAAAAGAAAGGAGTAACTGCAAATTTCAGAGAAGAAAATTGAACATTCTACCACAAATCAAGTGACATGAGTAGTCGAAGATGCTAGCTTGCAAGAGTGAGAGCAACGAGCCGCGAGAGTGACAGCAGTGAGAGCGAGGCTGCATTGGAATCTGTTGACGAGCAAGTTGATGAGCAACATACTGAAGTAAGAGAAATTGACACTGTTCCTGTTCTCCTTCATGGATAGGCTTAGTCCTCCTACTCCTTTGCAGTTAGCAGGCAATCTAGCTGACAATTGGAAACATTTAAATTAGACTCAATGTCTATCTAGCAGCCAGTGGTGCAGGGGGGGATGATAACAAATGGAAAGCTTCCATTTTTCTTAATGTTATTGGAAAGGATGCATTGGACATTTACAATAGCTTTCAGCAAGACGAGGCAAACTTGACATTGACTGTGCTAATGGCTAAATATGAGGAGTACCTTGTAACAAGTCAGAATGTCACGTTTACCAGAAGAACACAAAATATGTACTGATGACAAAATTACTCCAGTTGTGCCTGTATGCAGAAAAGTTCCATTTGCACTGAGGAAAAAGCTCAAAGAGGAACTCGGACGCATGGAAAAGATGGACGTCATCACAAAAATGGATGAACCTACAGACTGGGTAAGCTCACTGGTTATTGTGGTGAAAAAGAACGCCGATCTCAGGATATGTCTAGACCTGAGAGATCTCAACAAAGCAATCAAGAAAAAGCATTTCAAATTGCTAACCAGAGAAGAGATAATGTCGCAGTTTGCTGGAGCAAAGTAGTTCAGTAAGCTTGATGCCTCATCAGGATTCTGGCAAATGAAGCTAGATGATGCAAGCTCAAGGCTATACACATTCAACACACCTGAGGGTAGGTACAGATTTCTTCGTCTACCATATGGGATTCTGTCAGCGCCAGAGGTCTACCACAAGACAATCCACATGATCTTCGAGCACATTCGAGGAGTGGAGACTATGATAGATGACATCATCGTCTGGGGGTCCACAAAAGAAGAACACGATGCGAGAGTGAGACGTGCTGGAGATGACACGGAAAGTCAACCTAAAACCAAACAAGGACAAATGCGAGTTTGGTGTGAAAACACTTACCTTCGTGGGAGACGGACTTTCAGAGGACGGAGTCAAACCAGACCTGAGGAAAACATCAGCCATCAACAACATGGAGCGCCCGAAGAACAAGCATGATGTGTGACGCTTCATGGGCATGATCACCTACCTTGTAAAGTTCATACCTCAACTGTCAGCACAGTCTGCTTTTCACGACTTCTACCGAAGGTAGCTCCTATCCCTGTTCGGGCGGCGCTCGGTGGTCATCACCGATCCCTTTTTCCTTTTCTGTTTGTTTTGTCTTTGGTCTTTTTTACACCTGGTTTAATTTGCGTTAATTTCTGTGTGTATTTATGTACCCTGTTGCCTGCCTAAGTTTGTGCGGGATTAGTATTTCATTGTGATGTGCTCGGTTAGGTTATGCCGTTATTTGTTTTCACAGATTCTTAAGTGTATGATTGTCGGAACTTTGTTTGTTCCTTCGTGCGTTTGTACGGGTTCTCTGTTGTCGAGGGAGTTGTACCTTTTCGATTGTGCCATTCCTGTGTTGGTGGACTTTCCTATTAAAACACACTTCTCAGACATCCCTGCTCTCCTGCGCCTGACTCCTACACCTACCACCTAGACGCAACAGTATCACACCACTCCACTCAGATGTCTTCTGGAACAGAAAAACAAATGGGAATGGTCCCATGAACAGGAAAACTGCTTCAAAAACCTATAGAAGACAATCACAGAAGAGCCAGTGCTCATGTTCTATGATCCAGAGAAAAGCACAAGGAATTCTGCAGATGAGTCAGTTTGGCTTGGGAGCAGTACTTCCTCAACTGCATGACGACACATGGCAACCCGTCGCTTATGCGTCCAGAGCCTTGACAGGCGCAGAGACAAGGTATGCACAAATAGAGAAAGAACTACTGGCAAGCACATACGCTTGCGAAAGGTTTCACCAATACATCTACGGACGAGACTTCGAAGTAGAAACCGACCACAAACCATTGGTGTCAATCATGTCTAAGCCACTGAATGATTGTCCAATGAGAATACAGAGAATGTTGATCAGACAGCAAAAGTATTATGTGAAGATGATCTTGACCCCGGGAAAGTTTATGTTCGCCGGCGACACTCTTTCTCGAGCAGTCGACAAGAAGGAGAGCCTCGACACACAGAAAAACACTGAGGTTCAGGCCTATGTTGACATGATCGTATCATCACTTACGGTGTCTTCTGAGAGAATGGAGAAGATCAAAAGAGAGACACAACACTGATAGGATGGCCCGCACAGAAAAACAACTGTCCAAGGAGAATACAGGATTACTGGATGTGCAGAGCAGAGCTCACCGTTGTGGATTACATAGTGTTGAAAGGCAACAAGATTGTCATTCTCATAACACTACGCAAAGAAATGCTACAGAAAACACACAAGGGCCACTTGTGTGAGGAAAAATGCAAACGACGAATACGATAAGTAATGTGCTGGCCAAGAATGAACCAGGAAATCAGCCAGACCACTGCTTCATGTGAAATGTGTTTGACTTACAGGCCAAAGCAGCAAGCAGAGCCGCTAATGCCTCATCCAGTACCCAACAGACCCTACTACAAAGTTGGAGTTGACTTTTTTGACTGCAATGGCAAAAGTCACACTGTTGTTACCGACTACTACTCAAACTACCCTGAAATAGCCACACTGCCAACTACTTCCCGCAGAGCTGTAATCACCTACCTGAAATCAGTCTTCGCAAGACATGGGGTTGCGTCTGAACTGTACTCGGACAATGGCCCGCAGTTCTCAAGTTCAGAATTTTTGATCGTTCGCTAACGACTTGGGATTCCGACACAACACCTCTAGGCCCAACTACCCAAGTTCCAATGGCTTTGCAGAGAGTTCAGTCAAAATTGTCAAAGGTCTGATGAAAAAGGCACACGATGGAAAGGAGGATTTCCTAAAAAATATGATGATCTACCGCAGCGCACCGCTGCAGAACGGACTTTCACCTGCACAAATGTTGATGGGACGTCGCATCAGAACCAACCTACCCATCAATGAGGACTTGCTAACACCCAGAGGTACTCACAAAGTCAAACTCGAAGGAAAAACAGAAAGACAGACAAAAACAGCGACACGACAAAAGTGCAAGACACCTACCTGAACTGATACCCGGAGATCATGTACGACTCCGAGACATCACTACAGGAACCTGGATACAGCAAGGGTGTGTGCAGAAAGAAGTTGCACCGCAATCCTATGAGACCCAAACGGAGCATGGATCACAACTGAGACGAAACAGAGTGGATCTAAGGCTTCAGCCATTCACTCAAGGAACTGAGGATCATCAGGGGGATACTGCTGAAGCGTCAAATGCCTTTAGCAATGGACAATTCAGTCAGAACACTGACAATGAACGCTGTCCAACTGTTTCAGGAAGCATTTCAGCAGAACGACCAAAAAGGACAAAAAAGGGGCACCTGGACTGAATGTTTTGTTTATGTGAAAAGAAATAGAGCCACAATAGAGTATTGTTGGACAGACTATATTTAGTTAAAAAATATATATTAAAAAAAGAAAAAAAAGAAGAAAAACATTGGGGGAAAGAAATGTGTGTTATTGAAAATGGCATGTTATGCAGGTTGATTAAACAAATGTGATGTGACGTGTTGTTACATGGAAAAGTAGTTTTCTTTTAAAGGAAAGAAGATGTGTTGTTATGTGTTAATAACATTTAGACTACGTTACCCGGCAGGCTATGCGGGGGGCAGGTGGTTGAAGAATGCCTTGCATGGCTAAAAATGTTGTTTTCTAGCTGAAGTATATGTTCATTAAAAGTAGTTAAACCTACGCCCGGTTTGTCATTATATAAAGAACAAACATAACAGTTTTGTTTCCGGGTCCTTAAATAAGGTGAATCGCCTCTCCCAACACAAGACGGAAAGGACAAGACATGGGTGTTCTGACTGCTTATATGTAGACACTTAATTGGTCCATTCTCAATGTTTGTACATTTACGGACGTGGCATTTAACGGAAGTTTATTATATCCACCAATTGAAATAGAGGTCATATGGATTCGTCTAGAGTTTGCAAACCCCTTTGTTTGTTTGGTCGTCCTTAAATATTGGCCAAATTGATCATTTTGTGTGTGTGAGTGAAGGAATAAATGTGTACAGAAGTAGAAAAGAGAAGTAAAGATGTCAGAACTTTGGGATGATATGAGGCTTTTAAAATTCATTATGATATTCTCTTACCTGCCATTCATCCATTGTTCCATGGATTTTATGCAATATTTACAATGCATGTCTTTCAAGCTTCCATTGGTTTATAGATTACCTATTTGTAGACCAGATATGAATATGCTCATTTCAAAGGTCACACTTTATTGCACATGTGATGTTCTGTATACTCAAACCGATTCTTACAATTGAGAGCCTGTCTATAGTCACATTTTGGGGAGGAAATATCAGCTTCTGACAGCACATTATAATCATCCAAAACAGATTCATCCTACAATATATTAAGCATGGGAACAAAGTAGTCTACCCAAGTTAAAATATAACCTAACTGTTCTGTTCTCAAGAACTGCTCAGAGTAACTCATCGGCTACAGCAGGTAAGGTGACAAAGTATGAGCCAAATGTCTAAAGGTGTTCTTGTGTATACTTGTATAAATGTATAAGGACATTTAAAACATGAAAGTTGAAAGTTCAAGCTCTGTGGTCAATTGAAAATTATGTGGAGAGGATGGGTACAGAACTTCAACTTCAAACAGTAAAATAAAGTGCTGTAACGGTACACAGAACTGTCAATTGTTGTCTGTTGCACCGGTTTACTACTACAGTCTACATGTAGTCTAGTATGTAATAGTCTAATCATGTCTCAAGTGTCATTATCAATAATTAACACATTCTTTCAATGAAATAAGATCGAGAACAAATAGTTTGGATAGAAAACAACTTTTGGAAAGAGTGTACTTAAAAGATGAATGCAGTGGCTGTGTGACCTGATTTTGTTGAAGCCTCTTCCCAATAGCTGAACAACTGTACCTTCTGCACATGTGCTACTTTACGGTGAAAGGCACGTTGTTCAAACTTCTTTGTCTACTGTAACCACAGAGAATGAGAGAGGGCTCGAGTGGCCATTTTAGCAGGGGCAGTGTCATTGAGGGCGTCCACCATGCTTCAGGCATTTTAAAGTAGACAAAGTAGTCAACTGGGTCGGGATTCTAATGAGTTGTAGCCTCAATGGCACTGCCACGGCATTTTTCAATTTAGGTGAACCCTCAGAGTACTGTAAATCACATTCAATTCAATTCTATTGACATGCTTGCTTTATTTACAGGTGGCGTTTGAAAACTCCAAGTTCTAAAGATGGTACCTCCGCTTTGCTTTCAACACCTCAAACAATACTGGGCCATGTACAGGTTAAGACTGATAAGGAAAAGCTGCTTGACCCAAATTAAATTACTTGGCTTTGATACTAGACTGTGTCATTCTTCCAGACCTCCAGTAGATTTGATCGGTATCAACTACCCAGCAGAAACAATCAATGGGAGAAAATACAGAGACAACCATCAGACCAGTCAGATGCCTCTTTCTAAAATAAACCACATCTTAAAAGCTAATGAGTACAGTTATAAAGTCAATGGATATGATGGACGAAATTCTGTTAACTCAATTTTAGGGTTAGATAGTAACATCTTGGCATCAAATGCTCTGAATGAGGACCGCAGGAGTGCAGCGACTTGTCTCCAGAGTAAGGGAATGCTTTTGGGGGTTTTCGATGGACATGCAGGTTATGCGTGCGCCCAGGCAGTCAGTGAAAGGCTCTTCTACTACATTGCTGTGGCTCTACTCCCAGTGAAGACCTTAATGGACATTGAGGATGCAGTTGAGAATGAAAGGCCGGTGTTACCCATGCTACAGTGGCACAAGCACCCAAATGACCATACCAGCAGAGACTCTGGGAAGCTTTACTTCAACAGCCTGAGGACGTACTGGCAAGAGAGGATCGATCTAGAGGAGGATGAGGACAGGGACGTCCAAACGGCTTTGATGAATGCATTCAAGAGGTTGGACAATGACATTTCACTTGAGGCCCAGGTGGACTTTGGGGACCCCTTTTCCCACTTCACCCCTCTTCGGGTGGCTCTGTCAGGGTGCACAGCATGTGTCGTCCATGTGGATGGAGATGACCTGCATGTGGCCAACCTGGGGGATAGCAGGGCCGTGCTGGGAGTCCAAGAGGAGAACGGGACCTGGTCAGCACACACCATCAGTAACGACCACAATGCCCAAAACGCAGACGAGTTGCAGAGGGTTCTATCGGAGCACCCTGCGCTCGAACACAAGACGGTAGTCAAACACGACAGGCTACTGGGTCTTCTCATGCCCTTCAGAGGGTTCGGAGACATGAAGTTTAAATGGAGTGGTGAAATGTTGAACCGGGTGTATGAAACAAGATCAGACATCTTGTCGGCCAATGAGTTTAAGATGCTCCCACCTAACTACCACACCCCACCATATCTCATTGCTGAGCCAGAGGTGACAATCCACACACTGAGGCCAAAGGACAAGTTTCTGATCATGGCAACTGATGGACTATGGGAGCTGATGCACAGGCAAACTGTGGTGCAGGTCATAGGAGAACATCTGACTGGTCTACACTGGCAGAAACCTGTATCTGGGCTGTCTTTCACACTGGGACAGATGCACAGGTTGCTCCAGGAGAGGAAAAGCAGAGCCATTTTTGCTTTAGATGATGAGAACTCTGCAACACATCTGATCCGACATGCTTTAGGGAGTGATGGCTTTGGTACTGTGGACCCAAGGCGCTTGTCGAAAATGCTCAGCTTGCCTCAGGACCTGGCAAGGATGTACAGGGATGACATAACAATTGTTGTAATCCATTTAAATAGTGCCAACATGTAAGCCAATTAAAGATCAGACATTAAGGGGGATAAGGGGCTCTATTTTTGGCTGGCGCTAAGAATGGCGCTCTTGTCAAACTGGGGCTCTGACATTTTCCAAGAGAGATATTATGATGCCGGTGACCCTCATATTTTGAAATATTTCAGTTGTTTTCTGTTCTATTTGATTAGAAAGTCCTCTGTAGGCTTACCAACTATAACGAAGCCGAGTTCAACAGCAAGGCTTCATTGCGTCTTTTTTATCCTGGCTATGCATATGCCAAGCAGCCTATCAAGATTTTTTTATTTTTTACTCGTGAGTGCAGTTTTGGAGGTTTAGACAATTTTCACACCTGCATAGCCTTCTTCATTTCGCGTGTTTCTGTATCTATCCCCATTTTCACATACAGTGCCTTGCGAAAGTATTCGGCGCCCTTGAACTTTGCGACCTTTTGCCACATTTCAGGCTTCAAACATAAAGATATAAAACTGTATTTTTTTGTGAAGAATCAACAACAAGTGGGACACAATCATGAAGTGGAACGACATTTATTGGATATTTCAAACTTTTTTAACAAATCAAAAACTGAAAAATTGGGCGTGCAAAATTATTCAGCCCCCTTAAGTGAATACTTTGTAGCGCCACCTTTTGCTGCGATTACAGCTGTAAGTCGCTTGGGGTATGTCTATCAGTTTTGCACATCGAGAGACTGACATTTTTTCCCATTCCTCCTTGCAAAACAGCTCGAGCTCAGTGAGGTTGGATGGAGAGCATTTGTGAACAGCAGTTTTCAGTTCTTTCCACAGATTCTCGATTGGATTCAGGTCTGGACTTTGACTTGGCCATTCTAACACCTGGATATGTTTATTTTTGAACCATTCCATTGTAGATTTTGCTTTATGTTTTGGATCATTGTCTTGTTGGAAGACAAATCTCCGTCCCAGTCTCAGGTCTTTTGCAGACTCCATCAGGTTTTCTTCCAGAATGGTCCTGTATTTGGCTCCATCCATCTTCCCATCAATTTTAACCATCTCCCCTGTCCCTGCTGAAGAAAAGCAGGCCCAAACCATGATGCTGCCACCACCATGTTTGACAGTGGGGATGGTGTGTTCAGGGTGATGAGCTGTGTTGCTTTTAAGCCAAACATAATGTTTTGCATTGTTGCCAAAAAGTTCAATTTTGGTTTCATCTGACCAGAGCACCTTCTTCCACATGTTTGGTGTGTCTCCCAGGTGGCTTGTGGCAAACTTTAAACGACACTTTTTATGGATATCTTTAAGAAATGGCTTTCTTCTTGCCACTCTTCCATAAAGGCCAGATTTGTGCAATATACGACTGATTGTTGTCCTATGGACAGAGTCTCCCACCTCAGCTGTAGATCTCTGCAGTTCATCCAGAGTGATCATGGGCCTCTTGGCTGCATCTCTGATCAGTCTTCTCCTTGTATGAGCTGAGAGTTTAGAGGGACGGCCAGGTCTTGGTAGATTTGCAGTGGTCTGATACTCCTTCCATTTCAATATTATCGCTTGCACAGTGCTCCTTGGGATGTTTAAAGCTTGGGAAATCTTTTTGTATCCAGATCCGGCTTTAAACTTCTTCACAACAGTATCTCGGACCTGCCTGGTGTGTTCCTTGTTCTTCATGATGCTCTCATGACGCTTTTAACGGACCTCTGAGACTATCACAGTGCAGGTGCAGTTATACGGAGACTTGATTACACACAGGTGGATTGTATTTATCATCATTAGTCATTTAGGTCAACATTGGATCATTCAGAGATCCTCACTGAACTTCTGGAGAGAGTTTGCTGCACTGAAAGTAAAGGGGCTGAATAATTTTGCACGCCCAATTTTTCAGTTTTTGATTTGTTAAAAAAGTTTGAAATATCCAATAAATGTCATTCCACTTTATGATTGTGTCCCACTTGTTGTTGATTCTTCACAAAAATATACAGTTTTATATCTTTATGTTTGAAGCCTGAAATGTGGCAAAAGGTCGCAAAGTTCAAGGGGGCAGAATACTTTCGCAAGGCACTGTATACACCCCAGCTAGCACAGTGGATCTGGGACGATTCCGGCTGAGAGTCGGGGCACTCGGCTGAGAGTCAGTCTCGGCTGACGTCATGTGGCCCGGGTCTGGGCCGCCTTCGGCAGTATTACTTATGGCTAGGATGTGGGGATTGAGCTCAGGCCGATTCCGGTGAGAGTTATCTGTCCCAAATGTATTACTTGGGGCTCGGGGCGATTGGGGCTACTCTCTGGCAGATAATTACATGGGCTGCTTTATATAATTAACATTTCATTATTTATTTTTCCATATTTCCTCAGTTTTTGTGATCAAAAAATACCTTTAACATTTAAATGAAATTCTTTTAGAGTCCTGTGTAGTATTTTGATACTTTGTGCAGGGCAATTGATAAGCATTAAACACTTCGTGGATGGAGCCTCCCGAGTGGTGCAGTGGTCTAAGACACTGCATCGCAGTGAAAACTGCATTTCTACAGATGCTGGTTCAAGACCCGTGCTGGCCTTGACCGGGAGACCCATGAGGCTACGGACAATTAACCCAGCGTCGTCTGAGTTAGGGGAGGGTTTGGCAGGCCGTGATGTCCTTGTTCCATCGCATTGTAGTGACTCCTGTGGCGGGCCAGGCGCATGCACACTGACATGGTCACCAGGTGTATGGTGTTTCCTCTGACAAAATGTTTTTTTGTGGATGGGTATAATTTATATGTATAAAAGGTATAATAGTAATATTTAAAATGACAAAAATCAGGTAATTTTTGTATACATTTTTTTTATTTGTATCGGGCTGCTTCTAGGGGATTCTGGTAAAATGCCGGCAAAGTCAGCTGAATTCCGATAGACGGAAACGGCCCAACGTACTTAGCTGATTCTGTGCAGTCATTTATCTTGATTCCGGGCGGAGTCCGACACCCGATTCCGGGCCGATTCAATCAGTTTCAGCCCCCCGGAAGAGGCTTCTGGGCCGATTCCTCATTGATAGCTGGGGCTCATCCAACTTATTTACATTGTTCAGTCCTATAATACCATATCAACAGCAGATATCTTGCCTATTAAGTATGTACCTCACATATACAATACCATTTATAGAAGCATAATATTTTTACTTTTGGAGATGCGTGAATGTAATGTGTAAAATACCAACAGTACATGATGAAGCCATCTAGAACAGTGTGGACTGCAAACACCAAACATATTTAGCAAAACTGGATGCAATTCTACTGTTGCTATTATTCGTTACTGTATGCTATTTAATAAAGGCATCAATCCACTAATATGTGAATATTCCGTGCCCTCAAGCCAAATTGGAGTTGATGATAACGCAAACCGCCAACAGCATACACAACTTGAGACAACCGCGAATCAGTATTACAGTTTTTTTTATCGTTTGGTACTATTTTCAAGTATATGGTGAATTTTCAAAACTCTTAGTACAAAACTCCAAACAGGTAACACTTGTACTAGCCACTCTTACATTCAAAACCTTTCATTGTGCATTCATTTTCTTTGTAGACATCTTTCATCACACATCTATTGATCCAAAACATATTTTTACTGTGAAATATAATGAGTACATTGGTTTATTCACCAAAACAGAATATAATGCCATCAGAGGTCTTTTCACAGTCCCCACGTCCAGAACAGACGATGGGAGGTGCACAGTATATGGAACTCTACTCATATCACATCTATTCCACATCACTATTCCACAAGTAAATCATGCAAGCAGTAAAATTTGATAAAAAAACAGATAAAAATACACCTCATGGAACAACAGGGAATATGAAGAGACACACAGTCACAGACACACGCATATGACAACATGCGCACTATACACACATGTAGACATGGATTCTGTGTTGCAAATATGTGACAGAGTAGTGGCCTGAGGGCAAACAGTTAATGTGTTGTGAAATTTGTTGTGAAATGTATCGTAATGTTTTTAAAATGGAATATAACTGCCTTAATTTTGATGGACCACAGGAAAAATAGATGCTGCATTGGCATTTGTAATAAATAATAATACATATTAGATATTTTGAATTAAGTTATTGTAATAAACAATAAATCCAACAGCAAAACATTATCTATATTGGCCTTTGAAAGTAGTATGCTACAGCACTGTAAATTACAGTACATTACACCATTTTCAAATTAGGCAATACACGAACTACCCATACAAATTTACTGAGCATCACATTTCCATAATGATCATTGAAGACATCTTTCACGATGTAATCAAATGAAATAAATTAAACTATGTTTAACAGGCACTAGTTTGAATCAAGCCTGTCTCGAGCCTTTGGCCATAGGTTCTTATTGAAATCACAGTAAATATCCTCATTGTTCATGCACCTGGGAAAAAATATTTTGGCCTGGTGAATCTAAGCCTGAGATAGATCTTGATTGAAGTCATTGCATGCCTCATCCATGGCCTGAAGGAGGGTGGTACACTCATGGGGATGGCAATCATACAGTGCATTCAGAAAGTATTCAGACCTCTTGACTTTTTCCAAATTCTGCTGTGTTACAGCCTTATTATAAAATGGATTGAACAGCCCCCCCCATCAATCTACACACAATACCCCATAATGACAAAGAAAAAACAGGTTTTTAGAAATGCAAATATCACATTTCCGTATGTTTTCAGACCCTTTACTCAGCACTTTGTTGACACACTTTTGAAAGAGATTACAGCCTTGAGTCTTCTTGGGTATGACGCCACCACCATGGCACACCTGTATTTGGGGAGTTTCTCCCATTCTTCTCTGCAGATCCTCTCAAGCTCAGTCAGGTTGGATGGGGAGCATTGCTGCACAGCTATTTTCAGGTCTCTCCAGAGATGTTAGATTGGGTTCAAGTCCGGGCTCTGGTTGGGCCACTCAAGGACATTGAGACTTTTCCTGAAGCCACTCCTGGGTCATTGTCCTGTTGGAAGGTGAAACTTCGCCCCAGTCTGAAGTCCTGAGCGCTCTGGAGCAGGTTTTCATGAAGGATCTCTCTGTACTTTGCTCCGTTCATCTTTCTCTTGTTCCTGACTAATCTCCCAGTCCCTGGCATTCAGGCCAAAGAGTTCAATCTTGGTTTCATCAGAGCAGAGAATCTTGTGCCTTTTGGCAAACTCCAAGTGGACTGTCATGTGCCTTTTACTGAGGAGCGGCTTCTGTCTGGCCACTCTACTACCATAAAGACCTGATTGGTGGAGTCCTGCAGAGATGGTTGTCCTTCCGGAAGATTCTCCCATCTCCACAGAGGAACTCTGGAGTTCTGTCAGAGTGACCATCAGGTTATTGGCGCTTCTCCCTCGATTGCTCAGTTTGGCTCTGGGAAGAGTATTTTTTAGTGGTTCCAAACGTCTTCCATTTAAGAATGATGGAGGACACTGTGTTTTGGGGGACTTTCAATGCTGCAGACATTTTCTGGTACCCTTCCCCAGATCTGTGCCTCGATACAATCCTGTTTCTGAGCTCTACGGACAATTCCTTTTACCTCATAGCTTGTTTTTTGCTCTGACATGCACGGTCAACTCTGTAAAACTTTTTAGACAGTGTGTGCCATTAAAATTTATCACAGGTGGACTCCAATCATTTTTTAGAAACATCAATGGAATGTTTCTAGGCTGATCAAAAAGCTGATCAATGGAAACAGGATGCACCTGAGCTCAATTTGGCATCTAAATACTTATGTAAATAAAGTATCTGTTTAAAAAAACTAACATTTGCAAATATTTCTAAAAAACAGTTTTTGCTTTTTCATTATGGGGTATTGTGTGAAGATTGACGAGGCTTTTTTTTATTTAATAAATTTTATAATAAGGCTGTAACGTAACAAAATGTGGAGAAAGTCAAGGGATCTGAATACATTCCGTCTTGTAATCGTGTATTGTATCTTACAATATTGTACTTACAGTGCCTTCAGAAAGTATTCAGACAATGTTTATTTAACCTTTATTTTAACTAGGCAAGTACGTTAAGAACAAATTCCTATTTACAATGACGCCCTGCCACGGCCAAACCGTAACCCGGATGATGCTGGGACAATTGTGCGCCGTCCTATGGAACTCCAAATCACGGCCAGTTGTGAAACAGCCTGGAATCAAACCAGGGTCTGTAGTGACACCTCTAGGACTGAGATGCAGTGCCTTAGACCACTGCGCCACTCGGGAGCCCCTAAAACTTTTTCCACAATTTGTTGTGTTACAGCCTGAATTTAAAATGGATAAAATTGAGATATTTTTTGTCAATGGCCTACATACAATGCCAAAGTGGAATTATGTTTTTCCTTTTTACAAATTAATAAAAATTTAAAGCTGAAATGTCCCGAGTCAATAAGTAAGTTGTTATGGCAAGCCTACATAAGTTCAGGAGTAAAAATGTGCTTAACAAGTCACATACTAATTCCATGGACTCACTCTGTGTGCAATAATAGTGTTAAACATGCTTTTTGAATGACTACTTCATCTGTATTTGTATTTATTATGGATCCCCATTAGCTGCCAAAGCAGCAGCTACTCTTCCTGGGGTGCAGCAAAATTAAGGCAGTTAATACAATTTTAAAACATTACAATACATTCACAGACTTCACAACACACTGTGTGCCCTCAGGCCCCTACTCCACCACTACCATATATCTATCTATATTACTAAATCCATGTGTATGTATAGTGCATATGTTACTATGTGTGTGTGTGTGTGTATATATGCATGTGTCTGTTTTTTAATCTGTTTTTTTAAATCAAATTTTACTGCTTGTGTCAGTTACTTGATGTGGAATAGAGTTCCATGTAATCATGGCTCTATGTAGTACTATGTGCCTCCAATAGTCTGTTCTGGACTTGGGGACTGTGAAGAGACCTCTTGTGGCATGTCTTGTGGGGTATGCATGGGTGTCCGAGCTATGTGCTAGACAGACAGCTCGGTGCACTCAACATGTCAATACCTCTCATAAATAAAAGTAGTGATGAAGTCTATCTCTCCTCCACTTTCAGCCAGGAGAGATTGACATGCATATGATTAATATTAGCTCTCTGTGTACACCCAAGGGCCTGCTGTGCTGCCCTGTTCTGAGCCAATTGCAATTTTCCTACGTCCTTTTTTGTGGCACCTGACCACACGACTGAACAGTAGTCAAGGTGTGACAAAACTAGGGTCTGTAGGACCTGCCTTGTTGATAGTGTTGTTAAGAAGGCAAAGCATCACTTTATTATAGACAGACTTCTCCCATCTTAGCTACTACTGCATCAATATTTTTTGACCATGACAGTTTACAATCTGGTGTTACTCCAAGCAGTTTAGTCATCTCAACTTGCTCAATTTCCACATTATTTATTACAAGACTTATTGAGGTTTAGGGTGTAGTGAGTGTTTTGTTCCAAATACAATGCTTTTAGTTTTGGAAATATTTAGGGCTAACTTATTCCTTGCCACCCACTCTGAAACGAACTGCAGCTCTTTGTTGAGTGTTGCAGACATTTCAGTTGCTGTAGTAGCTGACGTATATAGTGCTAAGTCATCCGCATACATAGAAACTCTGACTTTGCTCAAAGTCAGTGGCATGTCATTAATAAAAATTGAAAAAAGCAAGGGGCCTAAACAGCTACCCTGGGGAATTCCTGATTCTAACTGGATTATATTTGAGAGGCTTCCATTAAAGAACACCCTCTGTGTTCTGTTAGAAAAGTAACTATTTAGCCACATTATAGCAGGGGGTGTAAAGCCATAACACATCCGTTGGGGGCTGCATCATGTTATGGGTATGCTTGTATTCGTTAAGGACTGGGGAGCAAAACAGAATGGAGCAAAGCACATGCAAAATCCTAGAGGAAAACCTGGTTCAGTCTGCCAGACACTGGGAGATGAATTCATCTTTCAGCAGGACAACAACCTAAAACACAAGGCCAAATCTACACTGGAGTTGCTTACCAAGAAGACAGTGAATGTACCTGAGTGGCCGAGTTACAGTTTTGACTTAAATCTACCTACAAATCTAAGGCAAGACCTGAAAATGGTTGTCTAGCTATGATCAACAACACATTTAACAGAGCTTATGAAAGAATTTTGAAAATAATAAATGGGAAAATCTTGCACAATCCAGGTTTGGAAAGCTTTTAGACACTTACGCAGAAAGACTGGCAGCTGTAATCGCTGCCAAAGATGGTTCTACAAAGTATTGACTTAGGGTTGTGAATACTTACAGTACTAGTCAATATTTTTGATACCACTACTCATTGAAGGGATTGTTGGATAATAGTAGACATCAAAACTATCACATTACACATGTTATCATGTATCATGTAAAAAAGTGTTAAACAAATGAAAATGTATTTTAGATTGTTCAAAGTGGCCACCCTTTGCCTTGATGACAGCTTTGCATTCTCTCAAATAGCTTCATGAGGTATTCACCTGGAATCCTTTTCCAACAGTCTTGAAGGAGTTCCCACATATGCCGAGCAGTTGTTGGCTGCTTTTCCTTCACTCTGCAGTCCAACTCATCCCAAACTATCTAAATTTGGTTGAGGTCAGGTGATCGTGGAGGCCAGGTCATCGGAAGCAGCACTCTATCACTCTCCGTCTTGGTCAAATAGCCCTTACACAGCCTGGAGGTGTGTTTTGGGTTCTTTTCCTGTTGAAAAACAAATGATAGTCCCACTAAGCGCAAACCAGATGGGTTGGTGTATCACTGCAGAATGCTGTGGTAGCCATGCTGGTGAAGTGTGCCTTGAATTCTAAATAAAATCACTGACAGGGTCACCAGCAAAGCACCATCACACCATGCTTCACGATGGGAACCACACGTGGAGATCATCCATTCATCAACTCTGCGTCTCACAAAGACAAGGCGGTTGGAACCAAATATCTCAAATTTGGACTCCAGACCCAAGGACAGATTGCCTTGGGAATAATGTCCATTACTCGTGTTTCTTGGACCAAGCAAGTCTCTTCTTATTGGTGTCCTTTAGTAGTGGTTTCTTTGCAGCAATTCGACCATGAAGGCCTGATTCACGCAGTCTCCTTGGAACAGTTGATGTTGAGATGTGTCTGTTATTTGAACTCTGTGAGGCATTTATTTGGCTGAAATTTCTGAGGCTGGTAACTCTAATGAACTTATCCTCTGCAGCAGAGGTAACTCTGTGTCTTCCTTTCCTGTGGCAGTTCTCATTGGAGCCAGTTTCATCATAGTGCTTGAAGGTTTTTGCGACTGCACTTGAATACACTTTTACAGTTCTTGAAATTTTCCAGATTGACTAACCTTCATGTCTTAAAGTAATGTCATTTCTCTTTGCTTATTTGAGCTGTTCTTGCTATAATATGGACTTGGTATTTTACCAAATAGGGATATCTTCGGTATACCACCCCTACCTTGTCACAACAGATCTGAATGGCTCAAACATATTAAGAACGAAATACATTTTACAAATTAAATTTTAAGAAGGCACAACTGTTAATCAAAATGCATTCCAGCTTCCTCTTGAAGCTGGTTGAGAGAATGCCAAGAGTGTACAAAGTTGTCATCAAGGCAAAGGGTGGCTACTTTGAATATATTTTGATTTGTTTAACACTTTTGTGGTTACTACATGATTCCATATGTGTTATTTCATAGTTTGGATGTCTTCACTATTATTCTACAATGTAGAAAATAGTAAAAATAAAGAAAAATGTTTGACTGTTTGACTCTATGTAAATTCGATATTTCTCTATTTCATTCTCAATAAATTTGCTAACATTTATAAAAACATGTTTTCACTTTGTCATTATGGGGTAGTGTGTAGATGGGTGGAGAAACGAAAATATATTTAATCCATTTTGAATTCAGGCTGTAACACAAGAAAATGTGGAATAAGTCAAGGGGTATGAATACTTTCTGAAGACACTGCATGTATTGTTGTGGTCTGATTTTGACTCACTTGATAAGAGCATGGCACGAGCAACACCAGAGTTGTGGGTTTGAATCCAACTGGGGTCACATACCACAATGGTGGATTGTTGTCACTTGGATAAATGTGTCTGCTAAGTAAATTGCATATATTACAGTACTGTATTGGCCAATTCAATTTTAGGAAAGCAGTGTGGAATTTTTGGATTATTTGCGTATTGATATTGTGTTACTGCACTGAATGAGCTAGAAACACAAGCATTTCGTAACATCAGCTAATCTCTGTATGTAACCAATAAACTTTGATTTAATTTGTTACATCCAGTGCATCTCTAATCTTTTCAATATCACATTTTTTAAAAACATTTACTGTGAAGTTAAATCATCATAGTAGTACATTTGAGGCAATTACTTTATAGGATCATGTATTGCAATGTGAAACATGTATTTCTAGATGAAACACTGATTAAGATGTGAAAAAGTGACTGATTTGGTTTGATGTACTTAGTCAATTGAAAATGTGCTTAGAGTTTTAAGCAACTGCCTTTTTGATAATCTGTTTTGAGTTTTTTGTTAAGAGTTGTGAAAATTGCACCAAAGTGATAAAAAAAACTAAGCCATAGAGGGTTCATTGGCCTGGAAGTGGTCAAGCAATCATCAAACTAACTATTGCGCCCATTATTAACCCGCTTTGAAAATAGCAAATACATTTGACACCCACAACTCGACAGTGCTGCAGTAAGATAGACCATTGCGCTAGGTTTGTTAATATATATACATTGGGGAGAACAAGTATTTGATACACTGCTGATTTTTCAGGTTTTCCTACTTACAAAGCACGTAGAGGTCTCTAATTTGTATCATAGGTACACTTCAACTGTGAGAGACGGAATATAAAACAAATATCCAGAAAATCACATTGTATGATTTAAGTAATTAATTTGCATTTTATTGCATGACATAAGTATTTGATACATCAGAAAAGCAGAACTTAATATTTGGTACAGAAACCTTTGTTTGCAATTACAGAGATCATACGTTTTGTGTAGTTCTTGACCAGGTTTGCACACACTGCAGCAGGGATTTTGGCCCACTCCTCCATACAGACCTTCTCCAGATTATTCAGGTTTCACTGGGCAATATGGACTTTCAGCTCCCCCCAAAGATTTTCTATTGGGTTCAGGTCTGGAGACTGGCTAGGCCACTCCAGGACCTTGAGATGCTTCTTACGGAGCCACTCCTTAGTTGCCCTGGCTGTGTTTCGGGTATTTGTCATGCTGGAAGACCCAGCCACGACCCATCTTCAATGCTCTTACTGAGGGAAGGAGGTTGTTGGCCAAGATCTCGCGATACATGGCCCCATCCTCCCCTCAATACGGTGCAGTCGTCCTGTCCCCTTTGCAGAAAAGCATCCCCAAAGAATGATGTTTCCACCTCCATGCTTCATGGTTGGGATGGTGTTCTTGGGGTTGTACTCATCCTTCTTCTTCCTCAAAACACAGCGAGTGGAGTTTAGACCAAAAAGCTCTATTTTTTGTCTCATCAGACCACATGACCTTCTCCCATTTCTCCTCTGGATCATCCAGATGGTCATTGGCAAACTTCAGACGGGCCTGGACATGCGCTGGCTTGAGCAGGGGGACCTTGCGTGAGCTGCAGGATTTTAAGTGTGTTACTAATGTTTTTTTTGAGACTGTGGTCCCAGCTCTCTTCAGGTCATTGACCAGGTCCTGTCGTGTAGTTCTGGGCTGATCCCTCACCTTCCTCATGATCATTCATGCCCCACGAGGTGAGATCTTGCATGGAGCCCCACACCGAGGGTGATTGACCGTCATCTTGAACTTCTTCCATTTTCTAATAATTGCGCCAACAGTTGTTGCCTTCTCACCAAGCTGCTTGCCTATTGTCCTGTAGCCCATCCCAGCCTTGTGCAGGTCTACAATTTTAGCCCTGATGTCCTTACACAGCTCTCTGGTCTTGGCCATTGTGGAGAGGTTGGAGTCTGTTTGATTGAGTGTGTGGACAGGTGTCTTTTATACAGGTAACAAGTTCAAACAGGTGCAGTTAATACAGGTAATGAGTGGAGAACAGGTGGGCTTCTTAAAGAAAAACTAACAGGTCTGTGAGAGCCGGAATTCTTACTGGTTGGTAGGTGATCAAATACTTATGTCATGCAATAAAATGCTAATTATTACTTAAACTATACAATCTGATTTCTGGATTTTTGTTTTAGATTCCGTCTCTCACAGTTGAAGTGCACCTATGATAAAAATTACAGACCTCTACGTGCTTTGTAAGTAGAGAAACCTGCAAAATCGGCAGTGTATCAAATACTTGTTCTCCCCACTGTATATATATATTTTTATTATTATTATTTATTGAACATTTATTTAACTAGGCAATTCAGTTAAAAACAAATTCTTATTTACAATGACGGCCTACATAGTCCAGTTTTGCTCCAAATTCATACCAAAGCTTAATTACAGTAGGATCTCAGATAAGTTGGTAAAGGACATTGTTCGTAATACTGAAATGTTTGTTACTTTGAAATAAACTGAGTACATTTTGTGGGAAAATCTTAAATTGTCTAAACATGTTTTAACTGTTTAGCCGAGTTTTTTTTCCTCACACAAAATGTTTCACCCCACCACTGTTTTGGTAAAGAGATGAGGGATGGGGCATGACAGTTGAACTAAGCTAAGTTATATTCGCAGATTGCCCCTTTAAAGCAACCTTTACATTAGTCTGTTGCCTACAGAAGATTTTTAATAGCATATCTATATTGCCTGTTCGGCTGACCAGTAAATCCGTAACTCTGAGTTTTGGGATTCGTCTCATCAGCATTGACATTTTTTCCAATTAAGTTTTTGATTTTCTTAGAAGTGTATATATTTTGTGGGTATATTATGTATGCTTATACCAAATGGGAGGATCATAGAATGATGTGCTACAGACAGTATTGAGCAAGGAAAGAAACTACTTGAGTGTAACTAAAATACATTTTAATAAAGGTCTTTATAAAATCTAATCTTGATTAGAAAACATATACTGAAAAACCAAATGGTCTCTAAGTCAGTCATTACGTTTCCAGAGCTCATCGAGCTCAATCAAACAGACTCCAACCTCTCCACAATGGCCAAAAATATTCTGATGTATAAACAAAACTGCAATGTTTGAATTTTATTTTTGCTTTCCAAAAAGATTCAACATCCTCTTTTCTTATGTCTGGGTATCTACAGTTGAAGTTGGAAGTTTACATACACCTTAGCCAAATACATTTAAACTCAGTTTATACAATTCCTGACATTTAATCTTAGTAAAAATTCCCTGTTTTAGGTCAGTTATGAGCACCACTTTATTTTAAGAATGTGAAATGTCAGAATAATAGTAGAGAGAATGATTTATTTCAGCTTTACTCCTGACAGAGCTGGTGTAACGGAGTCAGGTTTGCCGTTCTCCTTGCTCACACACACTTTTTCAGTTCTGCCCACAAATTTTCTATAGGGTTGATTTCAGGGCTTTGTGATTGCCACTCCAGTACCTTGACTTTGTTGTCCTTAAGCCATTTTCCCACAACTTTGGAAGTATGCTTGGGATCATTGTACATTTGGAAGACCCATTTGCATCCAATCATTACCTTCCTGACTGATGTCTTGAGATGTTGCTTCAATATATCCACATACTTTTCCTACCTCATTGTGCCATCTATTTTGTGAAGTGCACAAGACCCTCTTGTAGCAAAGCACCCCCACAACATGATGCTGCCACCCCCGTGCTTCACAGTTGGGATGGTGTTCTTCGGCTTGCAAGCCTCCCCCTTTTTCCTCCAAACTTAACGATACTCGTTAAGGTCAAACAGTTCTATTTCTGCTTCATCAGACCAGAGGACATTTCTCCAAAATGTATGATCTTTGTCCCCATGTGCAGTTGCAAACCGTAGTCTGGCTTTTCAATGGCGGTTTTGGAGCAGTGGCTTCTTCCTAGCTGAGCAGCCTTTCATGTTATGTCGATATAGGACTCGTTTTACTGTGAATATTTTTGTACCCGTTTCCTCCAGCATCTTCACAAGGTCCTTGGTGTTGTTCTGGGATTGATTTGCACTTTTCGCACCAAAGTACGTTCATCTCTAGGAGACAGAACGCGTCTCCTTCCTGAGCGGTATGATGGCTACGTGGTCCCATGGTGTTTATACTTGCGTACTATTGTTTGTACAGATTAACATGGTACCTTCAGGCGTTTGGAAATTGCTCCCAAATATAAACCAGACTTGTGGAGGTCTATAATATTTTGAATTTGTTAACAAGAAATTTGTGGAGTGGTTGAAAAACAAGTTTTAATGACTCCAATCTAAGTGTATGTAAACTTCCGATTTCAACTGTAAGTTGTACACTACATCAGGGACAACATGCCCATCAAAGCTTTCAAGCACAAGAATGTATGAACAAGAATAAGCTTCACAAAATATAAAATGGTAAATTGTCCAGATTAACCAGACTGGCTGAAACTCCACCCTCAATGCCCAACAAATGTTTGAACGTGGCTATGCAAGTAAAGCTTGGATTATTTTTTGCATATGGAAAGCCAAAAAACAGAAGATTTTACTTCATCTACTAACATAAAATAAAAACATACTGCCATAACTTGCAGGAATGAAAAAACGACCACAGACTGTAAAATGTCAAACTTTTAAAGAGAGAAGATTGAAGGGGAAAAAAATCTATTATACAGTGTCCCACCAATCTGGGTTTTTCGTGTCTTGCTGTGAGAGATCATCAGTGAGCAAGAGGGATCAGGAGCTGGGTAGTCTTCACAGAGTCAGGGAAAAGGTTGTGATATGTTGGGAGAGGGACATATGCCGCTGTGATCATTTTACCTGTGAAGAAAATGTTAAGGATATTATGACAGTTTAGAAAAAAACATATATATTTTTAAATGACTGCGTCAATGACAATTCATAATTGAGTACCACATTCTTTAGTCAGTCCCTCTTACCTGCAAAATATCGACCATGTAATGCGTTTACTGCAGCCATGGCAGCAGGAACGGATGGACATTTCACATACACGTTGCCCTAAAAAAATTATAATAACTTTATTGAGTTGCTATTTAAGACAGCAACCATTTCAAAACCATTCAAATACACTTAAAAGTCTTACTTCAGTGGAATTCTTGTCAACGTATATGTGCACAACTCCTCCATGTTTGTTGCATTCCTCAATGACATCATGCTGAATGTCAACATCCCAGCCTGGGTTATCTTCACTGTAAAATCAGATGGGAAATTATCACCCACAAAGGACTAGTGATTGGGAACCAGTCTATGGGAACAAATAACATCTTAAGGTCTAAGAAGTCTTAAGTTTGTGTACTTTCATCAGCTGGCCTCCTTGGGATACGAATATGCTAGATTGAACAACTTGATTAAATGTTAAATACTTACGACCGAGGGTTGAACATGTTAGACAGCTGGAAACAGTGTGTAGCAAGTGGCTGTGAGGGCAAGTTCATAGCTGTATTCATGTTCATATTCATGGCAGGATTCATGGCAGCTAAAAGTAAAAAAATAAAAATAAAATTTAAATTGTAAAAATGCATCATATCACATTAAAATAACTAAACTATGTGCTAGAAATGTTACATTTATTAATGTTCCTTATTATTTATTTATGTTCAGTTCAGCCTAATTCTGACACGAGTCTCACAACAGACCAGCTCCTCACACCAAATCAACCAATCAGTGTCTTACTTGCAAACCAACAGATTTGATCAATGCTGGATGATATTAGCCTTCTCCAAATAGCTCAGAGAAAAGCAATAATGGCAGTCAGATAGGCTTGTCCAATTAATCATCATTTTATTACCTGATACAGCGGCCATGGCACCAATAGCAATGGCCCCACCCATCTGCAGGGCTTGCTGTGCTGCTGGGGGAATCTGCAGTCCCGTGCCTGAAAGACAGAAGACATTGGGCTTGACATTCGTCCTTGTTCACACTTTATGACACGGTTCTTAAAGCTGAATTATGTAGCTTTTAGTATTTTTTAATACTCAAAAGTTATAATAAGTCACGAATGTGATTCATCTGTGATAATTTTGCCCCACCAGCCTGCCTGGAAACCGCTCCATTCATTTTCCCTGTCGGTTCAGTATTCCCACCAGATTTAGTGCTGCACATACTGAATAACATAATGAATGATGAGTTCCACTATGAGCTCAGCTGACACAATTTAATATATATTGGGCCAAAGAGTCTTCGCTTTCGCTAGTGTATAGCTTACAGTTATGGCAGCTGCGCAATCAAACCCAAAGAAATTGGGAACTTTGGAGAGCCAACAGGCAAAAACGGAAAACATTATTTAATATTTTTTAACCTTCATTGAACTAGGCAAGTCAGTTAAGAACAAATTATTATTTACAATGAGTGCCTACTGGGGTAACAGTGGGTTAACTGCCTTGTTCAGTTGCAGAATGACACATTTTTACCTCGTCAGCTCTGGGATTCGATCCAGCAACCGTACGGTTACTGGCCCAAAGCTCTAACCACTAGGATACCTGCCACACCAAAATAACCTTAGAAACCAGCCCAAAATTACTGAACCTCGGATTTGCATTCAAACTGGGCTAGCTAGCTCAACTCAAATCTGACCAAGACAAGATTTATTTTCTGTTGAAAAGATATTGGCACCCTTGCACTTTTTTCAAATAATGCACAATTTTTTCCAGAAAACGATTGAAATTGAAACATATTTTGGTATCCACATACACTACTGTTCAAAAGTTTGGGGTCACTTAGAAATGTCCTTGTTTTTGAAAGAAAAGCACATTTGTTCCCCATTAAAATAACATTGATCAGAAATACAGTGTAGACTTTGTTAATGTTGTAAATAACTATTGTAGCTGGAAATTGCAGATTTTTGTATTGAATATCTACATAGGCGTAGAGGCCCATTATCAGCAACCATCACTCCTGTGTTCCAATGGCAAGTTGTGTTAGCTAATCCACGTTTATCATTATAAAAGGCTAATTGATCATTAGAAAACCCTTTTGCAATTATGATAGCACAGCTGAAAATTGTTGTGCTAATTAAAGAAGCAATAAAACTGACCTTCTTTAGACTAGTTGAGTATCTGGAGCATCAGCAATTGTTGGTTCGATTACAGGCTCAAAATGGCCAGAAACAAATAACTTTCTTCTGAAACTCGTCAATCTATTCTTGTTCTGAGAAAGGAAGTCTATTCCATGCGAGAAACTGCCAAGAAACTGAAGATCTCGTACAATGCTGTGTACTACTCCCTTCACAGAACAGCGCAAACGGGCTCTAACCAGAATAGAAAGAGGAGTGGGAGGCCCCGGTGCACAACTAAGCAAGAGGACAAGTACATTAGAGTATTATAAAGCCCAGATCGTCTTTGAGCATCACCTGTAAATGATCTGGGTATTTTGAGAGACGGATATACGTCATCAGATATGTCATCAGAGTGCGCAACAGAACATTGTACTGTCTACACTCGGTTTGTTGTTTATACTAAAATTGTTTCATTAAATCGATTTTAATCAGAAATAACATTTTGTTGCTAAGGTTTTCACGACGCGGTTAGCCTTTACGGCTGGGACTGCAAGTTTGTGTTCCATTTTTTTGCGTGAATACCGCAAGTGATAGCTGGCTGTACTACAGGCACCTGTTGTCGTCGTGGGAAAGACTCATTGTTATCTTTCGTAAAACAACTGGTTGCAGTAAAGAACCAATCTGGATACTAAGGAGATCCTGAGGAAAATCGACGAGAACCAACAGCTTTACGCTATGGAAGAACAACATACTCTCACCATGGAAAGATCCGACTACCTCACAAAATAACTTTAACCCGGCAAAAAAAAGAAAAACAGATTTATCTACAGACAAGGATGATTTACTTCCCGTTGAAGTAGAGGCTAGTGCTCTGGCTGGAATCCATGCAACACTGGAAAAGTTGTATGAGGAGGTAGCAGGGCTGAGGGGGAGTTTGGAGTTCAGCCAGAGTGAAATTCTCACGCTCCAAGGAGAAAACAAGGCACTCACAGCCACGGTAAAAATCCACGATTCCAACATGGATTGTCTACTCAAGGAAAAATGGGTTAATGAAGGAGTCGCTAGACATACAAAGTCGTAGCATGCTTGAAAATATTTTTTTTTCTGGAATTCCTGAGGACGCATCCAATAATCCAGAGGGGCGGGATCAGAGAATTAATGCAATCCGCCTTGAAACTTCCTATAGAGACTTGAAACAAGGTGGCTTTCCACCGAGTACACAGACTTGGAGCTCGGAGCAACAAGACCAAGGGTCCACGACCGATCATCGCAAAATTTGAACACTACCAACAAAAGGAGCTGATCAAAAGCAGGGGAAGGCAGCTTAAAGGGACCAAATTTTTGTCTCAATGACCAATTTCCAAGGGAGATAATCGAACATCATGAGAGACTGTATCCGGTACAAAGGCAACAAAGGGAGAAGGCTAAGCATGCCTTTCTCATTGTGGACAAACTCTTTATAGATGGACAGCTATTCCGAGACAGCTCCATAACACCATGGCTGTACTAAATTCTACAGGGACTTCAGGTTACGAAAAAAAGAAAGTATGGGAACATTATTAAGTGGATATGAACACACACATACTCAGTTACATGCTTGCTTACACATACAGACTTATACATACACACACCTGATCTCGCTCTCTTCTCTCACTCTCTCTTTTCTCTTCTCTCTATTGTCGAGAACTGTTTTATAATTGAATGTGTTTATTGTTTGCCTATCTTTTTTATGTATTTGTCTACAAGCTTATATATATTTACAACAAGCAAGGGGAAGATATCAGAATAGGGACATTGGGGAATAATAACATATTGTAGGGAATACATTTGTACTCCACCCGTCACAGCCAGAAGAGGACTGGCCACCTTTCATAGCCTGGTTCCTCTCTAGGTATCTTCCTAGGTTTTGGCCTTTCAGGGAGTTTTCATAGCCACTGTGCTTCTACCTCTGCATTGCTTGCTGTTTGGGGTTTTAGGCTGGGTTTCTGTACAGCACTTTGAGATATCAGCTGATGTAAGAAGGGCTTTATAAGTAAATTTGATTTGACACTGTAGTGAAGCCGTCTCTAGAGTAATGCAAGGTCTCTTTCATGATCATGTGAAATGTCAATTGCTATGGAAATGCTGGGAATGACACGAAAGAGAGGTTGAACAGGCTAGTAATAGGGGTGGCAACAATTTCGGCAGATCATTTTAGAAAGAAAGGGTCCAGATTGTCTAGCCCGGCTGATTTGTAGGGGTCCAGATTTTGCAGCTCTTTCAGAACATCATCTGACTGGATTTGGGAGAAGGAGAAATGGGGAAGGCTTGGGCGAGTTGCTGTGGGGGGTGCAGTGCTGTTGACCGGGGTAGGGGTAGCCAGGTGGAAAGCATGGCCAGCCGTAGAAAAATGCTTATTGCAATTCTCAATTATAGTGGATTTATCAGTGGTGACAGTGTTTCCTATCTTCAGTGCAGTGGCAGCTGGGAGGAGGTGTTCTTATTCTCCATGGACTTTACAGTGTCCCAGAACTTTTTTGAGTTAGTGTTGCAGGAAGCAAACGGTCACGTGGAATTTGACTGCAGTCTTGACTCGTGACCGCTGGTGTGGCTGTAATACAGTCATGGTAACAGCCCTAACTATATGTATCATTGACCTTCTGTTACATTTCTGATGCATCTGATTAGCTAGCTAGCTACTTCACACTACATTGGGCTGAATGTGTACAGGTCTCCCAAAGTAAAAAGGCTAGGAATAGCCATGATCATTATTTGACGACAAAGCTCTAAAAAGAAAATACATTTGAACTAAAATATTGCTTATTTTTCAGAAATGAAAGGGATCTATCGACATCAATGCCTACCAATCGTGTGTGTTTCCAGGCCCACTATTCTCTAGTATTTGAGCAGAGTCAGTTCGGCAAGTACAAACTTTAGCAAAGACAGCATCATTGTATTTTCAGATGGCCAAGAATGTACCTACGTTTGCCATGTTTCTGTCGATATTATGGAGTTAATTTGGAATATTTTTCGCCGTTGTGGTGACCGCAATTTCCGGGCGATTTCTCAGCCAAACGTGAAGAACAAACGGAGCTGTTTCGCCTACAAAAATAATATTTTGGGAAAAAATGAACTTTGGCTGTCTACCTGGGAGTCTCGTGAGTGAAAACATCCGAAGTTCATCAAAGGTAAACAATTTTATTCGATTGCTTTTCTGATTTCAAGGTTGCCTGCTGCTAGCAAGGCATAATGCTATGCTAGGCTATGATAAACTTACAAAAATGCTTGTCTAGCGTTGGCTGTAAAGCATATTTTAAAAATCTGAGATGGCAGGGTGATTAACAAAAGGCTAAGCTGTGTTCCAATATATTTCACTTGTGATTTTCATGAATAGGAAGATTTTCTAGGAAGATTTACGTCCGTTGCGTTATGCTAATTAGTGTCAGATGATGACAACGGTCCCGTTCACGGGATGGGGTGTCACTACAGGTTAATTGAAGATGTGGCAAATAGGAGTGGCAAAATCGTCTACCAGCATCCTCAGTAATTTTCCATCCAGATTGTCAGACCCTGGTGGCTTGTCATTGTTGATAGACAACAATAATTTTTTCACCTCGTCCACACTGACTTTACGGAATTCAAAAGTACAATTCATGTCTTTCATAATTTGGTCAGATATACTTGGATGTGTAGTGTCAGCGTTTGTTGCTGGCATGTCATCCCTAAGTTTGCTTATCTTGCCAATGAAAAAGTCATTCAAGTAGTTTGCAATATCAGTGGGATTTGTGATGAATGAGCCATCTGATTCAATGAATGAAGCAGCCGAGTTGGCTTTTTCCCTCAAAATTTCATTCAAGATGCCCCAAAGCTTTTACTATCATTCTTTATATAATTTATCTTTGTTTCATAGTGTACTTTCTTTTTTTTAGTTTAGTCACATGATTTCTTAATTTGCAGTATGTTTTCCAATCAGTTGGGCTGCCAAACTTAATTGCCATAAATTTTGCCTCATCCCTCTCAACCATACCATTTTTCAAGTCCTTATTAATCCAGGAGGATTTAACAGTTTTTACAGTAATTTTCTTAATGGGTGGGTGCTTATTAGTAACTGGAATAAGTAGTTTCATAAATGTGTCAAGTGCAGTGTCTGGTTGCTCTTCATTACACACCACAGACCAGCAAATATTCTTTACATCATCAACATACACTGCTCAAAAAAATAAAGGGAACACTTAAACAACACAATGTAACTCCAAGTCAATCACACTTCTATGAAATCAAACTGTCCACTTAGGAAGCAACACTGATTGACAATAAATTTCACATGCTGTTGTGCAAATAGACAACAGGTTGAAATTATAGGCAATTAGCAAGACACCCCCAATAAAGGAGTGGTTCAGCAGGTGGTGACCACAGACCACTTCTCAGTTCCTGTAGTGTGGTTTTCCACTTTAATTTTGAGTGTGACTCCAAATCCAGACCTCCATGGGTTGATACATTTGATTTCCATTGATAATTTGTGTGTGATTTTGTTGTCAGCACATTCAACTATGTAAAGAAAAAAGTATTTAATAAGAATATTTCATTCATTCAGATCTAGGATGTGTTATTTTAGTGTTCCCTTTATTTTTTTGAGCAGTGTATGAATCACTACAAAACCTCTTGTATGACCTCTTATTCTCTATGGAACTTTGGTTTTCCTAGATATGGCTATTATATTGTGATCACTACATCCTATGGATTTGGATACTGCTTTAAAGCAAATACCTGCAGCGTTAGTAAAAATGTGATCAATATAAGTTGATGATTGAATTCCTGTGCTGTTTGTAACTACCCTGGTAGGTTGAATTGACAACCTGATTCCATTGCCAGGTTGCAGGCAATGGTTACACTTTGAAGTTTTTTCCTGAGTGGGCAGCTTGATGTTAGCCAGTCAATATTTAAATCATCCAGAAAATATACTTCTGTTGATATCACATACATTATCAAGCATTTCACACACATTATCCAGATACTGACTGTTAGCACTTCGTGGTCTATAGTAGCTTCCCACCAGAATGGGCTTTAGGTAAGGCAAATGAACCTGTAGCCATATTACTTCAACTGTATTTAACATTAGATAATCTCTAAGCTTTACAGGAATGTGGTTCTGAATATAGACCGCAACACCGCCTCCGTCGGCATTACTGTCTTTTCGGTAGATGTTATAACCATGTATTGCTACCACTGTATCATCAAATGTATTACCTAAGTGAGTTTAAGAGATAGTCCGAATATGAATGTCACCTGTTACAAGCAAGTTATTGACTTCATGGACCTTGTTTCTTAGCACTTTAGCACTTTTCTGGGTTGCTTGATTGTTTTTAATGCTTTACTGGGAAGCTTATCAGAGGTAGACTTACTCATGTTATTTACATTGGAGTGATTATGCAGCTCACCCTGCACTAAGTGGTCTTCTTACTATTGCACACCGCCTCAGTGCTAACAATGTAACTCTGTTTATAGGCTCATGATTACTGCTTACAATAGCTGTAGGATAAACAGATGTATTAGGTGCAATTAGGGGTACATAAATTAAACGACTTACATTGTGTTTGCCAATGCCCCTAAGATCATGTACATTTGATGCAGCATTATGACGACTCATTGTCACAATGGTAGGGATTAACTGAGTTGGTCTTGGATCATTTACCAGTCATTGTATCAACACAGCCTTGAAATGCGTGGACAGAGACCAGGAGCCAAGATGATTTGGATGGACTCCGTCATTCCTTGAGAGGATCTTCTATTTCAAGAAGGTATCAAAGATATTAATAAAAGTGACTCCAGCAGAGCTACAGTAATATTTTAGCCAGAAGTGTAATGTCAGCAGTCTGCTGAATCTTTCACATCCCTTAGAAATCCTCCTGATGCTAGATTATGTATGTGTTGGCTTTCTTGTGGCGGCAATCGCAGAGAAAAGCAACTATCTCTTCCCTAAGCTCACATAAGGCCGCTCTCTTGAGAGCATTATTACCTTTGCCACTGAACATCATTATGTAAAAGTAGATCATGATGATTAGCAGACTATGAAACAAGCGATATTGAAGGCTAGATTTGACCCCAACCTGTGGGTTCTCTGTTCCCTCCATCTACCCTCACATTGAATTGTGCAAGGCAGATCGGGTTTCAGGCATCTGGTCAGCACTGCCTGGCTTTGAGTCAACAGATTCTGACAGCGTTGAGGAACGATGTCTTAGGCCAACCAGAACACAGGCTGTTAAAGGAAGTGAAGACAGACCTCCAGTGACAGTAATCACACATAAATCAGCATCTCCAAAACAGTTGGATGAATGGTCAAAGACTTTGAAGCATCCACGAGAAGTGGGTATGAAGACGTGGGACCATTTGAAGTGATAAGAAACTCTACAATTTACATCCTTATGATGGGTTACAGTTATTAGCCTTTGTTTTGAACAACCGTGAACATGGCGTAAAGTTTTATAGAGCTGTGGGTGGTGGAAAGCAAGATCTGGCCGATGGATGGAGAGCCATACATTATTTCCTTAACCTCTCTGGGATATGTGGGACACAAGCTACACTTGTTGCGAATCCAGCCAACATGTCAGATTTCAAAAAGTATTTTCGGCAAAAGCAAACAATGCTATTATCTGAGGATAGCACCATAGTAAACAAAGAGAGAGAAGCATATTTCAACCCTGCAGGCGCGACACAAAGCGCAGAAATAAAAATATAATTCATACCTTACCTTTGATGAGCTTCTTTAGTTGCCACTCCAATATAAACATCACAAATGGTCATTTTGTTCGATTAATTCCGTCGACTACAAAATATCTCAAAAGTTACCTGTAAACTTTGCCAAAACATTTGAAACTACTTTTGTAATACAACTTTTGTTATTTTTTAACGTAAATAATTGATAGAATTGAAGACGGGATGATCTGTGTTCAATACAGGAGGAAAACAAACTGTAGCTAGCTTTCAGTACACTTCAAGTTATCCTCGTCCAAGATGGCCGTACTTCTTCATTACACAAAGGAAATACCTCAACCAATTTCTAAAAACTGTTGACATCCAGTGGAAGCAATAGGAACTGCAAGAAGGTCCCTTAGAAATCTGGATTCCCAATATAAACTCAGTGTTTTCTATCCAAATATACTACTAACATATCTTATCTTCTGGAGATGAGTAGCAGGCAGTTGAATTTCGGCGTGTATTTCATCCGGACGTGAAAATACTGCCCCGTCACCAATAAGTTAAGGGTCTGACCAATGCAACCACCAATTGGGGAGAGATGTGTCCAAAAACTGAAACAACCATTTGCTGAATTTGAAGAAAGGTTCAAAGCAAAGGTGGTTAGACACAGAGGGTTACCTGACATGGAAGATGAAGATGCACTCAATTCCTCCAAAAATGGGCAATCACACATCAGATGGTGCAATCCATACACAATGATTTGCGAAAAACTTTTTTTTCCACAACTACTGATTGGGAGAAACAAAACTACGCCAACATCATCGACAGGCTGTCACAACTGGACAGAGACATCAATCAACACAATAAACCTGCTGTCATCAGAGTTGTGCAGGTTCTAAGTGAAACCAACAACATTCAATCAATCAATCAATCAAATTTATTTTATATAGCCCTTCGTACATCAGCTGATATCTCAAAGTGCTGTACAGAAACCCAGCCTAAAACCCCAAACAGCAAGCAATGCAGGTGAAGAAGCACGGTGGCTAGGAAAAACTCCCTAGAAAGGCCAAAACCTAGGAAGAAACCTAGAGAGGAACCAGGCTATGTGGGGTGGCCAGTCCTCTTCTGGCTGTGCCGGGTGGAGATTATAACAAAACATGGTCAAGATGTTCAAATGTTCATAAATGACCAGCATGGTCGAATAATAATAAGGCAGAATAGTTGAAACTGGAGCAGCAGCACAGTCAGGTGGACTGGGGACAGCAAGGAGTCATCATGTCAGGTCAACATTATTCGTTCAGCAGAAGAAAAACCTGGTGTATGTCATTATTGCTGGATTTCTGGCATCGAGAATGTTGGAAAATAAAATATTTATGAGAAATGGCGAGGAGAAGCATGGTCTGTCTAAGGGAAAATGGACACAGGACAACAGCCCCAACGACACAATGCTGATGTGCAAATTTATGAAGCTCTCTCCGGCTTAGCAGTCAGCAGGGGAGTTTGCTGGATGTCGTGGAGGTAAACTAACACACCCCCTCTTACATCCCATCTCAGCTGGTGTACATATGAAATCGGATGGAATATATGTGAACATGATGGTTAACAACTTTGCAGTAGATTGTTTAGTAGATACGGGCACTGAAGTCACTGTATTGCCCATATCTTATGCAAAATATATATGTCCTCAGTACACGGGCAAGAAGATGAGAGCAACAGGAGTGGGGGGGAAGACATATGAAACAGCTTTCCGATGTGTTTACTAAAAGTCATCCGTTGGAAAACTCTGAGTTTATGTTCTACAAAGATGGTTCAAGCATTGTGTAGAGGGGTGTGAGGAAGGCAGGCTGGGCAGTTACTACAGTGAACAATGTGATAGTGACAGACACGTTACCTGCAGGAACATCAACACAGGTGGCAGAATTGGTGGCTTTGACAGACGCATGCAAACCGGCTGAAGGAAAAACAGCTAATATCTACACAGACTCAAGGTATGCTTTGAGCGTTACCCAGGATTTAGGGAAAATATGGAAAAACTGAGGATTCATGACATCGCTGGGAGTTCCTGTGAAGAATGGACCAGAGGTGATGGCTCTACTGAATGCTCTCCAGTTACCTGGACAAGTTGCAATTTTGAAAATGAAAGCACATGGAAAAATATTTACAGACGAGAGTAAAGGTAATGATTTGGCTGTCACATAACCTGATTAGGAAATACACCTTGGATACATTGCAACACATTAGAAACATCCAAAGCAGTGCACCAAATGATAAAGTGTGGGAATGGATGGCTGCAGGGTGCAAACTCAATCAAGAAGGTGTGTGGAAATACAACCTGAGATGTGTAGCGCCAAATGCACTCTTACCCTACTTGGTGACACAGATCTACTCTTTGGCACACATTGGTGTGGACAAGATAGTCCACCGTTTTGTGGGCAAATGGTGGAATCCTGGTGTGCTGAAAGAGGCTGAGGATGTTGTGGCGAATTGCAACATTTGTATGGAAAACAACACCAAGGGCCGAGGGAAAGTACAGACACGACGAGCGCCTGCCCCACCAGGACCTTTCAGACATCTACAGCTTAACAAAATAACACTGCCCAAATGTAAAGGACATGAAGATGTGCTGGTTGTTGTTGATCGTTTCTCATGATGGGTTGAAGCCAACACTACAAAAAAAGGAACTGCACACACAGCTAAAATTCTGACTGAGAAATCATTCCCAGATGGGGATTTCCAGAACTATTAGATTCTGACCAAGGCACTCATTTCACAGGAAAAGTGTGTCAGGACGTAGCTTGTCTTCTGAACATAGACTGGCAACTACACTGCCCGTACCATCCTCGATCGAGAGGGCAGGTAGAACGCAAAAATTAAGTTTTGAAAGAGAGACTTTCAAAGATGCATCAAGGAGGGATTGCATGGCCGGATGCATTGTATTATTTAGTATACGGGCAACACATAACAAAACCACAGGGTTGAGTCTGTTTGGGGTCGTCACAGGTCGACCCATGTCACTACCAGGCACGTTAGATTTGAGAAAAGCAGACGTTCACTTTATGAGTGACACAATGCTTAACTATTAACTATTGCATACAAGTAAAAGAGGCTTGGGGAATAACACCCGAGGGGGGACATGACGTAGTGCCAGGACAGTGGGTGATGGTAAAAAGAAGATGTAACAGACACATTAGGGCCAAACAAAAGACTCCAGTATGCAAGTATGCATTTCAATAGACAGTCACTGCAACAACTGATTTAGAGCACTCTCGTCTGTGTACCTGAGCGTAGAATAACCGCTTAATTTACGAACGCTCAACATCGTTTGAATATGGTCTGTGTCAGTAAACATCGCCAAAAAATTGAACCAATTTGGTTAACTTTAGCTAGCTATGACAATTGGTTTGTCTTGCTAGTACTCTATGGATTAGGATTATGGTTCATTGTTTAGCTAGCATGTCTAAACAAAAGACTCCACTTCGCCAGATGATGACCCACCAAGTTAGCCAGGTGTGTCTGACGGTGATTACGGCTATCTATTGTATAATAATGCCAAAATATTTGTATCTGGAATTTATCTTTCAGCATTAGTAGAACACGCCTGACTCTCCTCCCAGGACACAAACACTTTGGTGGAAAGCTGCTGCCATCCCACGTGACAAAAGCAGCAGTGTGGCGTCTCTACAAGGAATCGATGACAACACTTGGTATGTAAAGCATAAACAACACATTTTGATTATTTAATTGACCTCCAACATGATTGGCACTACTTTTATTGATCTCACATTATTTCTGTATTTTCCAGAGGTATGTGTAGTCGGGCTGCGTGTTATCATTTTAACTTCCAGTTTACAAGATGTTTCTGTATGCAGTGCTGCTGGTCTGTGAAACTAACATGATAATGATGCATAAAAAAATATTACGTTTTACATTACATTTTCTTTTCATTAACTTAATGTAATTTTGTTGTTTGCAAGTGCACTATCCTTCTGCCGCTAGGTCCCATCTACTTTTTAACTCCTCGCAACTGTAGTAGCCAAAACAAGAACAGGTTTGTGCTCTGGTATTGGGCCTGGCGGACCACACACAAGCTCCATCAGTCTGGACCATCACTTCCTGATCACAGGTCACATCAAGTTTGCCCCCTGACTGGTGCTCATCAAGCAGCACTTCAGAAAGACCAGTGAACACTGCCTGAGATTGCTGGCAACAACACCTGACTCCGTACTTCAGGCCGCTGCCACAGTTCAAGCAGTACCAGCACTTCAGCTGAATATAATTTTCATTGCATTGTATGAGGTTATTTAAATTTAGGAGGTGAATTGATGTTACGCAAGGATGTAATGTCTTAAATGTTTTGGTTATTTCCTGTTTTACAGCGTCGATGCTCTGGAGCCTGGTGTTTTTGTCACCAAGGAGTGTTCCGACTCAGTCGGACCAGGTTTCAGCTGCTGCGCAAGATCATCCTTCCATAGATGATCTGCCTGTACAAGCACCACCTGGACTGGACACAGCTAGACATAGTTATGTTTTTGAGAAGATCAGGGAGTTTTGCAACGAAGAGGATCTGGACATCAAATGCCCTGCACCAAAGTCATGGGCAGGACAGAAACAGGATCTCCAAAAATAGATTCCCTTGATCATGTGTGGTTCGGAGGGACCCGTCATCAGCACTATCTGCAGTGCCTCTATTCAAATGACTCTCTCCTAACACACACACCACTAGGCCATTACTAGCACATTTGCCATCACTATCACATTAGTCTCCCGCCTATATGCTGCCTATAGACTTGAATACACTGGCCACTTTAATAAATGAAACACTAGTCACTTTAATAATGTTTACATACTGCTTTACTCATCTCTTATGTCTACTGTATTCTATTCTACTGCATCTTAGTCTGTGCCGCTCGGATATTGCTCATCCATATATTTATATACTCTTAATTTCATTCCTTTACTTCAATTTGTGTTTATTGGGTATATGTTATAAAATTGTTAGATATTACTGCACTGTCTGAGCTAGAAACACAAGTATTTCGCTTCACCCGCAATAACATCTGCTAAACACGTGCATATGACCAATAATATTGGATTTCATACGTTGCTGCTACTATTTTTTCTTTATCCTGCTGCTCAGCCACTTTACCCCTGATTGTAAGTATATAACTACCTCATCTATCACTGATATTGTTCTTGTACATATGGTATATTATTATTTTTATATTGACACCATCTATTTCTGATTTTGCTACTATGCAAGTACCCATTTGGCTGTACCGTTTACACCTTATGTAGAGACCCATCCACTTGGCAAAATGTGGCTGTAGGTTAAAGCATTTCTTTCACATGACCCATCAAATTTAGACAAGTGTGTCTGGGTAAGCATCATCTGATATCTATAAAATATTTTTATCTGGACACTTTGTTTACCTGGAATTTGTCCTTATTGTAGGCTACTACTTTTACCACTTTTAGTCCTAATCTTTACTATACTACTCACTGTTTAGCACATGAGCTCACATGTGAATCCTTATAGAGATGGGTGGGGCTGGCTTAAGAGGGTGTAAACAATGCTGAATGGGTGTAGACAAAGGAGAGCTCTCCAGTAGGTACCAAAACATTCAAAGGCCATTTTCTCAAAAGTGATTATACGAGTTTATCATCTTTCAAAGCAGAATTACTTTCCCATTGTTCCTCAAAAATGCAGTGTATGATATTCCATTTTGTAGCTCTACATAACACCGATTTGAGCCAGTTGGTCACATATAATGTCCCACAGCTGACAGTAAATGTCAGAGCAAAAACCAAACGATGAGGTCAAAGGAATTGTCCATAGAGCTCAGAGACAGCACCACCAAGACTCTTCCTCGAGCTGGCCACCCGGCAAAGCTGAGCAATCAGGGGAGAAGGGCCTTTGTCAGGTACGTGACCAAGAACCTGACGGTCACTCTGGCAGCGCTCTAAACTTCCTCTGTGGAGATGGGAGAATATTCCAAAAGAACAACCATCTCTGCAGCACTCTATCAATCAGGCATTTATGGTAGAGTGGCCAGACGGAAGCCACTCATCAGTAAAAAACCCTCCTGGAGTTTGCCAAAAGGCACCTAAAGACTCTCAGACCATGATAAATAATATTGAACTCTTTTCCCTGAATGCCAAGTGTCACGTCTGGAGGAAACCTGGCACCATCCCTACGGTGAAGTATGGTGGTGGCAGCATCATGCTGTAGGGACGTTTTTCAGCAGCAGGGACTGGGGGACTAGTCAGGATCAAGGGAAAGATGAATGGAGCAAAGTACAGACAGATCCTTGATGAAAACCTGCTACAGAGCACTCAGGACCTCAGACTGGGGCGAAGGTTCACCTTCCAATAGTACAACGACCCTAAGCACACAGCCAAGACAACGCAGGAGTGTCTTCGGGACAAGTCTCTGAATGTCCTTGAGTGGCCCAGCCAGAGCCCGGACTTGAACCCAAACCAACATTTCTGGAGAGACCTGAAAATAGCTATTGGGGTTGGGGTGTTTAATCAATTTTATAATAAGGCTGTAACATAACAAAATGTGGAAAAAGTCAAGGGGTCCGAATACTTTCCGAAGGCACTGTATATGATATACATTGTAAACAGTAGTGGGCCGAGTATCAAACATTGGGGCACCCCTTTATGTAATTTAGAGGGATCACTAACATATAATAAGGCTGTAACATAACAACATTTGGAAAAAGTCAAGGGGTCTGAATACTTTCCAAATGCAATGTACATAGGACATGTTATCATTGATCACTTTAATAATGTTTACTAATTTCATATGTATATACTGTATTCTACTCAATGCCCTCTGAAATTGCTCGTCCTCCTAATATTTATATATTTCTTAATTCCCTTCTTTTAGATGTGTGTATTGTTGTGAATTGTTAGACATTACTGCACCTTTGGAGCTAGAACACAAGCATTTCACTACACCAGCAATAACATCTGCTAAATATGTGTATGTGCCCAATAAAATTTGATTTGATGAGCTGTCGATTTCCGCTAGATTTCGCCACGCTGCCACTTCAAGTTTCAGCACCACAATGTTAGTTACTCGAATCTGGCTTGTTGTGAGGTCAATAACTCTGATAAATACATCATGAGCAAAAAACTTTGTTTTTAATCATATCAATTATAGTAGTAGCAAGCTATCAAAGTTTACCTCCGGTCCTACTTACCATCTAAAGCGCTCCCCTTCTCAAACGGAACAGAATATATAGGCTAGTCCGCGCGCACGATATTACATTTAGAATTATTTAAAAAAATATATTTTGGGAAAAAGCCTTTGTCTCTCCTCCTGAACTGCCTACATGCACAGCCACTGGTTCGGCAGCACACAAAAAAAAGCTGTCCGGGCTCATCCATTGTAATGTGTAATGCAGCCTCGTTTTATTTACTCCATACCAGCAGTGCAAATGACTCAATTAAGTTCATTTTCATCAAAATATTACTTTGCTCTTTGCTTCTCCGAGCATGCACTTCGTACAGCCTATGGATCATTTGATTGACACCACACTAAATACCTAAAGGCGCACTTGATATTATTGCGTGCCCAGCTCAGAATCAGAGATGAGGGGCAGCGTCAGGCCTAATAAGCAACTAATTCTAAAACACTGAGAAATGTTGAAATTAGTATTGTGCTGACATTGCTTTCATCAATTACAAATGACATGACCCTCCCCCTTTCCTTGCAGATCCCCATTCTGTACATTGTGAACCATCCCTTACATGATTCCTCAGAATTCTTTGTGAATACAGGCCCTGGGCTCTCTCTGGCTTTACCTTCAGCCAGTCTGGCCATGAGCTGCAGGCGCCCAGTGGTGCCCAGGTCGATGCCTGTCCTCTCCAGCTCGTCGTTGTCCAGGAAGGAGCTGGCGTTGGAGGCATCTGTGCGCTCAGTCACATGGCCCACCTTCATCGGCCGGCCAGCCAGCTCAAAGCCGTTCAACTGATCCAAAGCCTTCTTGGCACACTCTGTGTCTGAGAACTGGAGAGACAACACATGCCAATGAATTGACTATGTTTACATGCACACCAATCAGGATTCATAAAGACATTGAAGAGTCAAATTCAAGGAGTTTCTTAAGCACTTAATTGTCATTTTCAAGGACCTCAATTTTATATTTAATTGTAGTAATATAGAAAAAGCACTCCCCCCAAAAAATGCATGCAAAAAAGTATGCATTAACAATAACAAATGGTCTTCCCAATGGCATTAAGCATTGACAACCACATTATTACTACATTCTAAAATATGTCAGAATAATGTGGGCTCTAAAAATGGACTACATGCATTATTGGCGTTTTTTTTTTTTATACTGGAAGGTGCTCCTGACACAAACACACTGTCCAAGTAGTGGTAGCTAATCATGTTATAATAGAACACATTCCAAGGAAAGCCAAGTTGAACCCAACATTCAATGTTTTCTTGCTTATAATGTTGGCACATGGTTTTACCGCAATGAGCACAAGCAATATGGTCGGAACACTGAATCGCAATAAAACTGCAGTATTGAATTGCAATGACGAAGGTATGTGGACACCTGCTTGTCGAACATCTCATTCCAAAATCATGGGCATTAATATGGAGTTGGTCCCCCCTTTGCTGCTATAATGGCCTCCACTCTTCTGGGGTGGCATTCCACTAGATGTTGGAACAATTCTGCAGGGATTTGCTTCCATTCAGCCACAAAAGCATTAGTGAGGTCGGCACTGATGTTGGGAGATTAGGCCTGGCTCGCATCCGGCATTCCAAAGGTCTTTGATGGGGTTGAGATCAGGGCTCTGTGCAGGCCAGTTCTGTATGGACCTTGCTTTGTGCACAGGGCATTGGTATGCTTAAACAGGAATGGGCCTTCCCCAAACTGTTGCCACAAAGTTGGAAGCACAGAATAGTCTAGAATGTCGTTGTATTCTGTAGCTAAAATATTTCCCTTCGCTGGCGGCCTAGCCCGAACCATGAAGAACAGCCTCCAGACTATTATTCCTCCTCCACCAAACTTTACAGTATGCATTGGGGCATGTAGCGTTCTCCTGGCATCTGCCAAACCCGGATTCTTCTGTTGGACTGCCAGATGGTGAAGCGTGATTCATCACTCCAGAGAACGTGTTTCCACTCCAGTCAACACTTGGCATTGCGCATGGTGATCTTAGGCTTGTGTATGGCTGCTCGGCCATAGAAACCCATTTCATTAAGCTCTTGACGAACAGTAATTGTGCTGACATTGCTTCCAGAGGCAGTCTGAGAACTCGTTAGTGAGTGTTGCAACTAAGGTCATACGATTTTTATGCGCTACACGCTTCAGCACCCCCGTTCTGTGAGCTTGTGTGGTCTCCCACTTCGCGGTCGGAGCTGTTGTTGCTCCTAGAGGTTTCCACTTCAGAATAACAGCACTTACAGTTGACCGGGGAAGGTCTAGCAGGGCAGAAATTTGACGAACTAACTTGTTGGAAAGGTGGCATCCTATGACGGTGCCATATTCGAAGTCAATGAACTCTTCAGTAAGGCCATTCTACTGCCAATGTTTGTCTATGGAGATTGCACGTGTGCAACTGTCAGCCAGGGGTGCGGCTGAAATAGCCAAATACACTAATTTGAAGGGGTGTGCACATACTTTTGTATAAATAGTTTACATATAGAATTGAAATGCATATAGAATCGCAATATATATCGTATCCGCACCTAATTATCGTGATGATAACATTGTATAATGAGATCCCTGGGAATAACAATATGGTCGTTGTGATATAACGTTTATTTCCCATCAGATTATAATATATGTCCATGGAAATCGGATTGTAAGGGAAATTGTTCTATTTGCAAAGCATGTAAACGTTTTAATCGAACAATTTCATTATTCTGAGTATTCACAATAATCGTAGTATTGTGTGCATCCATTGACTGGATTGAATGTGCTACTTACAGTGATGAAGCCATATCCTTTGGATCTCCCCGTCTCACTATCCATCATGAGCTGAATACTCTCAATCTGGTGGAAGGAAATGGATTACAGATTAAAGTCTACATAGCACTGATATATTGTAGACCTACAATCTGTCTCCCCCTTCTTTTTGAAGGACTACGCAATTGGTTGCATTCAAGACAATGTCGTTTTTATTTATCTCAGTTTGTCGGGTAGCCTGTCTTTTCGGTCATGTTGTGGTATTAAAAAGATGCTAATTTCTCCAGTCATGTGAAATGACATAGAATTGGATGAAATGGGTAAATATTTATTTTTCCCAGGCCCTGCATGCAGATCCTAATAAACGCTTCTGCTCAGCTCTAGGTTTGCTCTATGCAACACACGGAGCAGGGTTAACCTCCCCTTCCATGTAAGAAAGTGATGATGACTATCATGCTTTTAGGGAAAGAGGATCATTTTGTAAATTTATTAAGAATTGTTGTGCATTAACTGCTTGTCAGAATGCAGGTTCGCCTCCCTATCGCAACTTGAATGCGCCTCGAGAGGAATATATCTTACAGAACACACAACAAGCCGACTATGTAAATAGGTAAACTACTCTACTATGGGGTTGTCTGATTTTGTTTTAATAACAGCATTACATGGCAAAAATAGTAGCACTGGAAAGTTACATCCTTACCTGAATGCTAAAAGTAGTGGCTTTGAATTGCTTTGCAAGCAGCTGCAGTAGGCTACACAGTTGGGTTGAGCGCCACATTATAGACTATTTCATTCCCTTCTTCTGAACATCGTGGTGTCAGTAAGGCCTGGCTCGCAGCTGGCATTCCAATTCATTCCAAAGGTGTACGATGGGATTGAGGTAAGGGCTCTGTGCAGGCCAGTTCTGTATGGACCTAACTTTGAACAAGGGGGCATTGTCATGCTAAAACAGGAACGGACCGTCCCCAAACTGTTTCCACAAAGTTGGAAACACAGAATCGTCTAGAATTTAATTGTATGCTGTTGCATAAAGATGTCCCTTCACTGGGGGCCTAGCCCGAACCATGAAAAACAGCCCCAAAACACTATTCCTCCTCCACCAAACTTTACAGTTGGCACTATGCATTGGGGCAGGTAGCGTTCTCCTGGCATCCGCCAAACCCAGATTATTCTGTCGGACTGCCAGATGGTGAAGCGTGATTCATCACCATCCAGTGAAAGCGTTTCCACTGCTCCAGAGTCCAAAGGCGGTGAGATTTACACCACTCCAGCCGACACTTGGTATTGCGCAAAGAGCTGTTCGTCAGTAACAGTCACGCATGTCAGTTCAGTGCACACAGCTTAACAGAGAAGATAAATATTTGGGAATATATTTCGTAGAACAGACATGCTTCTGGATTAGGTTATGTCATCTCTAAACCACCCCCCAGAGATTGTTATTGCAGTGACGGAGAATTTTAACCCCTGCAATCGCTCACCTGCATTCTGTTCAGAACAGTACTTTTTGCAAACATTCACTGAGTTATATATACTTATAACAATGACTTGGCCTACGGTTCACAAATCTACTCATCACATTAGGCATTTTACCTTATGTTAGTCTCCAAATGTGATGGATGCATGCAATGCGTTATTAGAAAGGTGATTTTTGTGGTGTGTGTGAAAAAACAGCTTCCCCAAAGTTGACATTTATGCGACGCCTATGGTACATTGTACAACGCCTCTCACCTTTCCAAAAGGCTCAAATATTCCTCGTAGCATCTCCTCTGTGATGTTAAAGTGTAAGGATCCGACGTAGAGTCTCATCGGGCCAGCGTTGCCCTTCTGCAGGTTGTTGGCCATGGCAGCAGCCCTGTTTTTCTCAGCCTAGAGAAAGCACACACAAAGTGAACGTAGGGAAACGGTGCAGATTGCCTCAGGCTGTTTAAATAAAAGGCTGTCAAATTATTTAAAAGAATGAACAACAGAGTTAACCGCAGAGATTAATCATAACTTAATTAATTAATCATAAGAAACGTAAGAAATTCAAGTTCAAATTTGAAGCTATTTAGGTATAATATATTTTGATTATAGGGGAAGAAAACACATTTTTATTTGCTTTGTAATTTTCACATTTGCATAAGTATTGAGACCCATTGTTGAAGCGCCTTTGGCAGCGAGTAAAGCCTCGAGTCTTCTTGGGTATGAAGCTACAAGCTTTGCACACCTGTATTTGGGGAGTTTCTCCTATTCTTCTCTGCAGATCCTCTCAAGCTCTGTCAGGTTGCATGGAGAGCATTGCTGCACAGCTTTTTTCAGGTCTCTCCAGAGATGTTCGATCGGGTTCAAGTCCGGTCTCTGGCTGGGCCACTCAAGGACATTCAGAGACTTGTCCCGAAGCCACTCCTGCGTTGTCTTGGCTGTGTGCTTAAGGTCATTGTCCTGTTGGAAGGTGAACCTTCGCCCCAGTCTGAGGTCCTGAGCAGGTTTTCATCAAGGATCTATCTGTACTTTGCTCCGTTCATCTTTCCCTTTATCCGTAGGGATGGTGCCAGGTTTCCAAGGGATGTGGCGCTTGGCATTCAGGCCAGAGTTCAATCTTGGTTTCATCAGACCAGAGAATCTTGTTTCTCATGGTATGAGAGTCTTTAGGTGCCTTTTGGAAGATTCCAAGCGGGCTGTCATGTGCCCTTTACTGAGGGGTGGCTTCCGTCTGGCCACTCTACCATAAAGGCCTGATTGATGGAGTGCTGCAGAGTTGGTTGTCCTTCTGGAAGGTTCTCCCATCTCCACAGAGAAACTCTGGAGCTCTGCCAGAGTGACCATTGGGATCTTGGTCACCTCCCTGACGAAGGCCCTTCTCCTCCGATTGCTCAGTTTGGTCGGGCATCCAGCTCGAGGAAGAGTCTTGGTGGCACAATTAGGCACATTGGGCAGTCTTGATACAACATTTTGAATAGATATGCAATAGTTCATTGGATCGGTCTAAAACGTTGCACACACACTGCTGCCAACTAGTGGCCAAAGTCTAAATTGTGTCTGGGCTAGAATAATTCATTGTGGCCTTTCTCTTGCATTTCAAAGAAGGCATGTGTTTTTCTTTGTATTATCTTTTACCAGATCTAATGTGTTATATTCTCCTACATTAATTTCACACTTCCACAAACTTCAAAATGCTTCCTTTCAAATGGTATCAAGAACATGCATATCCTTGCTTCAGGTCCTGAGCTACAGGCAGTTAGATTTGAGTATGTAATTTTAGGTGAAAATTGAAAAAAAGGGGTGGATCCGAATGATGGAGGACACTGTGTTCTTGGGGACCTTTAATGCTGCAGAAATGTTTTGGTACCATTCCCCAGATCTGTGCCATGACACAATCCTGTCTTGGTGCTCCACGGACAATTCCTTCGACCTCAAGGCTTGGGTTTTGCTCTGACATGCACTGTCAAATGTGGGACCTTATATAGACAAGTGTGTGCCTTTCCAAATCATGTCCAATCAATTGAATTTACCACAGGGGACTCCAATCAAGTTGTAGAAACATCTTGAGGATGATCAATGGAAACAGGAGGCACCTGAGATCAATTTTGAGTCTCATAGCAAAGGGTCTGAAAACTTATATAAAATAAGTATTTCTGTTTTTGATTTTTAATACATTTGCAAACATAAAAAAAAAAAAAAAACTTTTCTCTTTGCTATTATGGGGTATTGTGTGTCGATTGCTGATGAAAATGAATTTTATAATAAGGCTGTAACGTAACAAAATGTGGGGAAAAAGTCAAGGGGTCTGAATACTTTCCGAAGGCACTGTATATGATATACATTGTAAACAGTAGTGGGCCGAGTATCAAACATTGGGGCACCCCTTTATGTAATTTAGAGGGATCACTAACAGTCTGTCATAGCGCTAAGGAAGTTGTATGATTTGGCCTGTTTAACCGAGACAGTGCTCCTATTTCTCAATAGCTTAAATAGCTGCAAATCAGCTAACTAGCCAGTTTGTTGAGCCTTGGCCCAGGCTTGATTCCTTATCAAGAGGAGGTCTGAGAGTACCAAGAGTTAGTTTGGTTTTTAAACAGGGCATGTTTATCAGCCAGAGGTAAAAATGGATGAGGAAAATTCAAGTTCCAAAACAGGGTGTAGTTAGTAGAAAAAAGCTCTGAATAATACAGATAATTAAGGAACGCCTGGAGCGGTGAATACATTTTTTTGTTTTTAATTCTCTGCACAATTATTTGAGGGTCAGAGTTTTTCAAATTGGTATCTCAAATGCAAACAATAGGGCAGTGGCGACGGTTAGTCAGGAAAAGGTTAATCAATGAGGAGTTTGATAGTTTTTTGGGGGCTTATGGCCACATATTTTGGGAACAGAGATGCTGAGAGAGCATGATGCCATAAGAGAAGATTTTACATAAATAATCCCCCCTCCCCCCTTTTTTAGTCCATCCCATCTGAAAATGTTGTAGTCCGAAATGGTGTATATGTCTTTCAAATCTTGGAATGTTCTCAAACCAATACTGTCCATGATAATGGCATGGGTACGGATTCCACATATGGACCATTTGGGGGATTTGGGGGATGCAAAAGGCTGCCCTCCAGATCGCAAGGCATTATTGTGAATGGGCATGCAATTTTGATTCCCAGTTACATTGTGTGAGCAATAATAGGACCAAAGCGTAGTTTACATTGGGATATATTAGTGAAGACCACCTCTTGCAGGGCAATAGGAGACGACATATTTCTCTCTATACTCAGCCAGGGTGCGAAATTATAATTTGTAAACCAATTTGGGATGGGACGAAATGCTAGTGCCTGGAAATACAATTTCAAGTTTGGTACAGATAGTCCTCTTACACATCTCCCTCTTTTCAAATTTGTTAATTTTATATCAGGGCTTGCTTACCGTGCCATATATATTTTGAAACCGCACTATGAATTTTACCCCAATAGCTGGAAGGGGGAGACAACAGAAATTCAGCCGTGGCAATTAATTTATTTTGACAATGTTCTGCCGGTAAAAGAACTGGGAAATTAGTCCATCTACTGAGGTCGGATTGAATTGATTTGAGCGTGCTGTTAAACTTTTTGGCAATGGTTATCTAAGGAAGGAAATATATCTATTCCCAAATATTTAAAATGGGAACCGATTGGGATTCTGTTTAGTAGAGATGGCTTCATAGGCAACAAAAACAGCAGTGGTGAGATGGGATCACCTTACTCTAGTTATTCTGAAATGAATAGAGCAGGTATTGCCTGTTATTACTGTGGCTGTGGGATTGGCATAATATACAGTATTTTAATCATATCAATAAAACCTTTCCAAAATCGACCAATCTAGTCTATCAAAAGCTTTTTCTGCGTTGAGAGATAGAACTGCGCAAGGAGCTTTGGTTTCTGATGAAGCATGTAAGATACGTAATAGAAGGAGGTTATCTGAGGATACATTTTTAAAACAAACTGCTTTGGTCCAGATGTATCAATTTGGGTAAGTAAGCTTCGAGACAACAGAATAAAAAATAAAAGTTTAAGTTCATCAAAGATAGAGTGCGATAGCGAGCGTCCTTGCCTTTTTAAAATTTTTATAAAAGAAAATTAGTGCTGTATTTAGCCCTTCTAAATGAACCTCTGTTAACGGCGGTGTTATGGGCTCCCGAGTGGCGCAGTGGTCTAAGACACTGCATCTCAGTGCAAGAGGCGTCACTGCAGTACCTGGTTCGACTCCAGGCCACATCACATCTGGCCGTGACTGGGAGTCCCATAGAACGGCGCACAATTGGCCCAGTGTTGCCCGGGGTAGGCCATCACTGTAAATAAGAGTTTGTTCTTAACTCACTTGCCTGGTTAAATAATAATCATCATCATTTCAGGTAACAGTGGACCTAATTGAACCCAACATTTTAAATCGACCTCAAGAGGAATACAGTCACAACCAGGTGATTTGCCTTTATTCATGTTATCAAATGCCCTTTTGAGTTCATAGAGAGAGATTTGGGCTCCTAGCACACCGGCTTCATCAGTTGAGAGAAGAGGAGTTCTTAGTTATTTTTTAAAAGATATATCTGGCTTGGTGTGGATTTACAATCAGAGGTGTATTCTTTATTGAAACGGGAAAATCTTTGTGGTTGAAAATTCACCCGAATCAGATTCAATAGTTGCAGTAAGCGGATATTGCGAGTCCAACTCGATGGATAGCAATTTCGCTCTGTCTTATTAATAGAGTTAGTTCTGACACAAATTTGAAGAGAGTAGTAGCTACCTAATCCAAAAAAAGTGTTTGTTGAGAACGCTCTAACGTTGTTAACAACTTTTCCAATTCTGATATCTTCTTTATTTGTGATTTATTCAGCCCAGATGCAAATGCAGTTGCGTTGTTTTTATTAAAACCTTTGATGCGCCCCATAGAATCCGAGGATCATCAACAAATGTTTTGTTAATCAATACTAATTCATTTCATTCAGTTTAAAATGGTTAATTTTCTAGTAAGGAACCACTAAAGCGCCATCTTGTGGCTCTTTAAAGGAGATTCTGACATCTGTATCTGCCAGTAATAAGCACGATGATCAGATACGTACGTCAAATTTTTACTTTATTGATTAAACAGGTCAACATTCAAAAGGCCGCAGGACCAGATGGATTACAGGGACGTGTACTCCAAGCATGCGCTGACCAATTGGCAAGTGTCTTCACTGACATTTAAAACCTCTCCATGTCTGAGTCTGTAATACCAACATGTTTCAAGCAGCCACCATAAAGTTATTGGGCACAGGGACTAAGGTAGCCTGCCTAAATGACTACCGACCCGTAGCACTTATATCTGTAGCCATGAAGTGCTTTGCAAGGCTGGTCATAGCTCACATCAACACCATTATGCCAGAAACCCTAGACCCACTACAATTTGCATACCGCCCCAACAGATCCACAGGTGATGCAATCTCTATTGCACTCCGTAATGCCCTTTCACACCTGGACAAAAGGAACACTTACGTGAGAATGCTATTCATTGACTACGGCTCAGCGTTCAACACCATAGTGCCCTCAAAGATCATCACTAAGCTAAGGACCCAGGGACTAAACACCTCCCTCTGCAACTGGATACTGGATCCTGGACTTCCTGACGGGCCCTCCCCAGGTGGTAAGGGTAACAACACATCCGCCACGCTGATGGGGCTGCTCAGGGGTGCGTGCTCAGTCCCCTCCAGTACTCCCTGTTCACTCATGACTGCACGGCCAGGCATGACTCCAACACCATCATTAAGTTAGGGCGGCAGGTAGCCTAGTGGTTAGAGCGTTGGGCCGGTAACTTTGCAAGATCGAATTCCCGAGCTGCCAAGGTAAAAATCTGTCATTCTGCCCCTGAACAAGGCAGTTAACCCACTGTTCCTAGGCAGTCATTATAAATAAGAATTTGTTCTTAACTGACTTGCCTAGTTAAATAAAGGTAAAAAAAAAAAAAAAGAAAAGTAAGTTGGCCACAACAGGCTGATCACTGACAACAACGAGACAGAGACCTAGCTTTGTGGTGCCAGGACAACAACCTCTCCCTCAACGTGATCAAGACAAAATAAATGATTGTGGACTACAGGAAAAGGAGGGTTGAGCACGCCCCATTTCTCCTTGACGGGACTGTAGTGGAGCAGGTAAAGAGCTTCAAGTTCCTTGGTGTCTACATCACCAACAAACTAACATGGTCCAAGCACACCAAGACAGTCATGAAAAGGGCTTGACAAAACCTATTCCCCCTAAGGAGACTGAAAAGATTTGCATGGATCCTAAAAAGGTTCTACAGCTGCACCATCGAGAGCATCCTGACTGATTGTATCATCATCCGACAGCAAGACACTACAGAGGGTAGTGCGTATGGCCCAGTACGTCACTGGGGCCAAGCTTCCTGCCATCCAGGACCTCTATACTAGGCGGTGTCAGAGGAAGACCCTAAAAACTGTTGAAGACTCCAGTCACCCTAGACATAGACTGTTCTCTCTGCTACCGCATGGCAAGCGGTACCAGAACGTCAAGTCTAGGTTCAAGAGGCTTCTAAACAGCTTCTAACCCCAAGCCACAAGACTCCTGAACACCTAACCAAATGGCTACCCAGAATATTTGCATTGCCACCCCCTCTTTTACGCTGCTGCTACTCTCTATTTATTATCTATGCATTGTGACTTTAAATACTCTACCTACATGTACATATTACCTCGACTAACCGGTGCCCCCACACATTGACTCTGTACCAGTACCCCTTGTATATAGCCTCGCTATTGTTATTTTACTGGTGCTCTTTAATTATTTTTTACTTTTATTTCTTATTTTATTAAGTATTTTTCTTAAAACTGCATTGTTGGTTAAGGGCTTGTAAGTAAGCATTTCACTGTAAGGTTGTTTTCAGCACGTGACAAATACAATTTGATTTGAAGCGGTCACTTGAATTTGGGGCGGCAATTTGGAAATTGGCTGCTGCCCTCCGGTACCCCTGATCGGCTACTACACCGCCGGCGGTACCCAAGCAACCAGCTCATAGCTGTTGCTGCAGTTCCCATTCCCACCCCATTCCCGCTTCTCCCGAAGTTCAGAGATTTGCAACCAAATTTCCTACCATGTCTAAGAGACCAAAAATATCAGGAAGCGAATATATATAAAAAATATTGTAGAAATAATGAGAGAAGAGGCACAATCTCTAAGCCAAAGAGATTCGCTGCTGAAATGTATCAGCGTACAGCAATGCCCATCAAGCCATTGTCGAGAACAAGTCTCCAAGGACATAAATTCACAGAGACAGACGAGACCCCGTTCGCTAGTTCTAGCAGCAAAGAGGGCGAACCGGAGGATTCCGAGCCATCCATTTCCACCTATGATGACCGCTCTCTGGGTGGACAATAATAGGTTGTGCACCAGTTGAGCCACACCTCCAAACAATGCCAGCGGAGACCCTACTATCTGGGACACGGACTCAGATTTGTCTTTCTACGTCCCCAATGACAGTGGTGCTGCTATTGCTAAATCCAACTCCCAGACAAAAAACATAAACGATCCCAGGGAGTGGCCAAAAGATATGAATGGATCTTTACGGGACATTTTAGTGCATGCTGGGCAATATCAGAATAAGGTGGGGAATTTCCCAAGAGATGAGACAAATATTTTCGGTGGCCCACTACAATAGGAGGATGGGAAACAGGGTGAGAGTGGAGAGACCATGGCTCATTTATTCCAAGCAAAATGATGCAGCCTTCTGTTTTTGCTGCAAAATGTTTTCACATGAGGGCAAATCTGAGCTGGTCAGGGATGAAACCAGGTACTGGAAGAATCTGTGCCACCTCCTCAGCTCACATGAGAAGCTGCATGACCATCTAGATAGTTTCTAGAGGTGGAAGGAGCTGGAGAACAGGCTGGTGTCCAAGCAAACTATCAATGCCCAATCCCAACGGGCTATTGACGGAGAGACTCTCCATTGGCAGCAGGTGCTGCAGAGGCTCATAGCCCTGATACACGTAATGGTCACCCAGAACATACATGGGACCACCGACAGGCTGAATGTGGAAATGCTGGGTATCTTTGATTTGATTTAAGGACCATGGAGAAGCTACCAAGAGAAAACATTGCTGACTGCAATGCAGCACAACAGCAGAGGGAAGAGGCCACTATGTGGGCCACAAAATGAAGAAATGGTGAAATTTAATGTTGGACAATCCAATTCAATATGTAAATAAACAAAATTAGTTAAGGTTGGGTCATTGACAAAAAAAATATTTTACACTGCTCCAGCAAAACGAGGCCCGCCATGCATTTATGAAAGCACTTGTTTCCAAAGTTCAAATGATCTCACTCTTTTTACAGTTCTACAGGATTATTAAATGATAATATGTTATTTTTATTCTAATTGTAACAATGGTCGGGTCGTGCCATGTGTGATAACAGGTGTCTTTATTAGAAATAAACTGTTACCTACTATAGGCAGTTGGCTGCACAGTGATTGAAACATTGTAACTTTCCGATACAGGGGTTAAAGTAAAATTCCTTTATGCCCGCTATATGTGCACGTGCGCACCAATTTTTTTTATGGGCCTAATCATAGATTTACATATAGAATTTGAGCCTATTTCTTCCTATTCAAAAACGTGGTAGGCCTACAGTGCCTTGCGAAAGTATTCGGCCCCCTTGAACTTTGCGACCTTTTGCCACATTTCAGGCTTCAAACATAAAGACATAAAACTGTATTTTTTGTGAAGAATCAACAACAAGTGGGACAAAATCATGAAGTGGAACAACATTTATTGGATATTTCAAACTTTTTTAACAAATCAAAAACTGAAAAATTGGGCGTGCAAAATTATTCAGCCCCTTTACTTTCAGTGCAGCAAACTCTCTCCAGAAGTTCAGTGAGGATCTCTGAATGATCCAATGTTGACCTAAATGACTAATGATGATAAATACAATCCACCTGTGTGTAATCAAGTCTCCGTATAAATGCACCTGCACTGTGATAGTCTCAGAGGTCCGTTAAAAGCACAGAGATCATCATGAAGAACAAGGAACACACCAGGCAGGTCCGAGATACTGTTGTGAAGAAGTTTAAAGCCGGATTTGGATACAAAAAGATTTCCCAAGCTTTAAACATCCCAAGGAGCACTGTGCAAGCGATAATATTGAAATGGAAGGAGTATCAGACCACTGCAAATCTACCAAGACCTGGCCGTCCCTCTAAACTTTCAGCTCATACAAGGAGAAGACTGATCAGAGATGCAGCCAAGAGGCCCATGATCACTCTGGATGAACTGCAGAGATCTACAGCTGAGGTGGGAGACTCTGTCCATAGGACAACAATCAGTCGTATATTGCACAAATCTGGCCTTTATGGAAGAGTGGCAAGAAGAAAGCCATTTCTTAAAGATATCCATAAAAAGTGTCGGTTAAAGTTTGCCACAAGCCACCTGGGAGACACACCAAACATGTGGAAGAAGGTGCTCTGGTCAGATGAAACCAAAATTGAACTTTTTGGCAACAATGCAAAACGTTATGTTTGCGTAAAAGCAACACACCATCCCCACTGTCAAACATGGTGGTGGCAGCATCATGGTTTGGGCCTGCTTTTCTTCAGCAGGGACAGGGAAGATGGTTAAAATTGATGGGAAGATGGATGGAGCCAAATACAGGACCATTCTGGAAGAAAACCTGATGGAGTCTGCAAAAGACCTGAGACTGGGACGGAGATTTGTCTTCCAACAAGACAATGATCCAAAACATAAAGCAAAATCTACAATGGAATGGTTCAAAAATAAACATATCCAGGTGTTAGAATGGCCAAGTCAAACTCCAGACCTGAATCTAATCGAGAATCTGTGGAAAGAACTGAAAACTGCTGATCACAAATGCTCTCCATCCAACCTCACTGAGCTCGAGCTGTTTTGCAAGGGGGAATGGGAAAAAATGTCAGTCTCTCGATGTGAAAAACTGATAGAGACATACCCCAAGCGACTTACAGCTGTAATCGCAGCAAAAGGTGGCGCTACAAAGTATTCACGTAAGGGGGCTGAATAATTTTGCACGCCCAATTTCTCAGTTTTTTATTTGTTAAAAAAGTTTGAAATATCCAATAAATGTCGTTCCACTTCATGATTGTGTCCCACTTGTTGTTGATTCTTCACAAAAAAATACAGTTTTATATCTTTATGTTTGAAGCCTGAAATGTGGCAAAAGGTCGCAAAGTTCAAGGGGGCCGAATACTTTCGCAAGGCACTGTACCTGTTTGACAAACACAATTATGCTATCCATAGATGTCGGTATAGCCAAATCCTACAATACTGTCCCATGCATTATTTACAAACAAGACACTCTGATTTTATACTGTGTAAGAACTGCCCTCCTAAAACTTTAGGCCCCCAACCCATTCACTATGTTGACTGAGCTTTCCTCTTAAAAGCAGCTCCCAATGTCCCCTCATTGTCCCTAAACAAAGGATTGTGTTGTTAGTGTCTGCCTCCTTTTCAAAAAAGCCCACCTTGGGGGAAGAGACTGTGGCCCAGAGCAGGAAGTACCACCCAACACAAGTTGTAGTCTTTCAGAGACTTAACTCTTTTAAGAGTTTGATTATCCCTTCAAACATAGCTTGCGCTGTTTTCAGGTCATGGAGTCGCACCTGTGTCGCATTGGCTGTCTTCTCCAGACTTTACACTTCGGTTGAACAGGTATCCAATTTAGCAGTGAGCACTACCAGTGATTCATTTACAGGTTTTCATTGTAAATCGAGGGCAGAGGTAATCTCCTCACAAACAATCTCTCGTATAGTACAGGCCAGCTCTTTCAGTTGTCTGCTGTTGATAGTTGCCATGTTCCCACAGTTGAATTGTGGATGGACAAATTCTAGCTGCTGGTGCGTAATAGACCTGCTACTTGCTGAAATGTAATAGACCAATGATGTCCCACACCTTATTTAAAGTATTTTATGTTTAGTATTAGGAAGTTGTAGGAAATTTGTATGTTCATTGGTAGTAATTTGGAAAATAAATCCATGAAAAGGCCACACGTTTCAATGCATGTCAACAGAACCTCACCGAAACCTCAAAATAAACTGTTTTCTAAGACAATAATATCTCAGCCAAGGTGCATTCAACAAGGGAAATAGTTAACATAATCCATTTGTTTTGTGTTAGCAGCGACCGTTCGTAACATTAGCTAACAGTCTGAGAAGGTAGTGTGCCGCGAACATAAGTGTGTGTTTCAGGTCTTAACTGGCGCAAAAAAATATATTAATTGGCTATGTAGACTTTCCACTATATTTAGTAGGAATAGCGAAGTCATTTTCAGTTTGAACATTGTCGCTAAAAAGTCACAGTAATCCTTACAAAAAGTAAATGTTTGATGCTTCACCATAACATTTTGCAATGTTCATTCAACTGAAATTGTTACTCTGGCAACATGTTCACCACAAACAGAAGCCTTGTTGAACTCGCCTCAGGTGTGATATAAATGTAAAATATCATACAGCTATTAGATCTTGCCTAGGCTACTTCTTATCCATGCCCAACATGAACTAGTCACAAGCTGCTACTGTACTAGAAATGAGACAACAAAAACAATAGCTAAATGGAATTGAAGTTCTGTTTGAATTCAAATCATTGTGGGAAATTAGTGTTGAATCTAGAGGCAATCAGCCATGGCATTCTAAATATTCTTGTTTGGTTAGCCAGCTAGCTAATGTTAGCATAACTGACTAGCTACTTCTGTGCAAATATGTTTTTGCTATGATTTAAAGAAATACCTGAGAAAGTGTTTATGGTTGAACTTTCTTTAAGTTTTCCTTAACATTTGTAGCTGAAAGCTGCACGCATAGTGGATGGTCTCTCCACCACAAGAAAGGTTGCTAGCTGTCGAGAGCAAAGAGTGTGTGAGCTCAAAGGAATGTGTGCGGAAACAGACTGTGGTCTAATTTTTTTTATATGCGATTAAAGGGTGACTGCACTTCATGATTTGGCCTCGTTTAAGGCTTGGTTAATTAAGAAATGCTGGTTAGTGGCATTACTAAATTCAGGGGGTGGTTTGATGTGGGTGACTCATGTGTGTGTTCGTAGGTGGGACAAGTTAGCCAAATTATTTAGCCAATTAGCTTCAGCCGGTTGGTGTGCGACCGTGGCAAAATTAATTTAACTTTGGATAGATCATCTCCGGGGCTAGGGACTGTCAATAAATTACAATGTATATGAGACAATCTTTTCATGTTGCACACCTTTTAGTTCTCATTAAATGCTTTTAATATTTGTATAGGCATGTCTACAATTTACAGTTAACACATTGTCCCATGTACATTGTGTAATTTGCCAATGGTTCCCAACTAGCCCAATAAGGATATCCAAAGTCAACTCAAATTTACCACAGGTATTACGATCAGGTATTACAACCTTCATTTATGTTGTGAAGCAGTCAAGACAAGTAGCGGTTTTGAATTCAATATAATTATTCTATTTACACTTTGTAGTCAATTTTGACAGAATAAATGTTTCTGACTCATATTGATGACACATAGGCTGTTTTCTAAATGAGAAGTTGTTTTTTAGGGGCAGTTGCTCTTTAAATGTGTTATTTTTTAATTGCGGCATGAAGATTTCAAAATGTAACAGTAATTAACGCGTTAACATTGACAGCCCTAGTTAAAATAAATAGAAAGAATAAAATCCCTGTGAGATGATTACTAACCATTACCTGTGAGGCCTGAACAATTATTGGCACCCCCAGAAGTCGCTGGCCAGACAATCCTATAGCCAGTGGCACCGAGTTGGCCTCCACAAACTCGATGTAAGCAATCCCCTTCGACCTCCTCGAATTTCTGTCAGAGATCATGCGCACATCTCTCACCTTGAAAATTAACAAAATAATCTGTTTTAGAATGGATGGAGCATAAGAAGAGAAGACATTGCTAAATCCATTGCTCTTGTTGGCTGTGAATAACACCTAAATACATTTACTTTTTTTAACACCCATCTTTTCTAAATAAAACATTGAGGCTTGAACTAAAAGGTTAGAATAAATAAATAAAAAACTATTGTAAATTGCAAAGTTTCATGTTTACTTTGGTGTTAAATAGCTTTCTGAAAAAAACTGGAGCAAACATCTCACCTGGTGCAAATGCTTAGCAAATCGGTGGCCACATTTTTTTTCGGCAAGAATGACAATGACATTACAAGTAAAGACACTCACCTTTCCTACTGCAGAGAAGAACTCCTCCAGGTCACGTGGTCGGATTCTGGCTGCCAGCTGCATGCAGAACACTGTGCGAGCGTCCCTTTCCTCTGGAGTCAGGTTGTCTATTGGCTGCCTGTAGAAACAAAGCATTGAATTACTCTTATGTGGTAAAGCCATTTTTTGTTTTCCAGTGGCCCCAATCTTGTATCAGCACTGTAAAAGTTGTAAAAGCACTTGTGTATTTATTTTACTATATTTTGTCAGGAAATTGGTAATCTGGATAACCCAGAACAAAAATCTTGTGCCTGCTCCTGTCTGCAAGTTTCGGGCAAATTTACTGTGGGCCTACGTTTTAAATCCCAGTATGGTAACGTATGTTACGATACCATTTATGCTATCGTGGGGCAAAAAAGTATTTAGTCAGCCACCAATTGTGCAAGTTCTCCCACTTAAAAAGATGAGAGAGGCCTGTAATTTTCCTCATAGGTACTCTTCAACTATGACAGACAAAATTAGAGAAAAAATCCAGAAAATCACATTGTAGGATTTTTAATGAATTTATTTGCAAATTATGGTGGAAAATAAGTATTTGGTCAATAATAAACGTTTATCTCAATACTTTGTTATATACCCTTTGTTGGCAATGACAGAGGTCAAACATTTTCTGTAAGTCTTCACAAGGTTCTCACACACTGTTGCTGGTATTTTGGCCCATTCCTCCATGCAGATCTCCTCTAGAGCAGTGATGTTTTGGGGCTGTTGCTGGGCAACACGGACTTTCAACTCCCTCCAAAGATTTTCTATGGGGTTGAGATCTGGAGACTGGCTAGGCCACTCCAGGACCTTGAAATGCTTCTTACGAAGCCACTCCTTCGTTGCCCGGGCGGTGTGTTTGGGATCATTGTCATGCTGAAAGACCTAGCCAAGTTTCATCTTCAATGCCCTTGCTGATGGAAGGAGATTTTCACTCAAAATCTTACGATACATGGCCCCATTCATTCTTTCCTTTACACGGATCAGTCGTCCTGGTCCCTTGGCAGAAAAACAGCCCCAAAGCATGATGTTTCCACCCCCATGCTTCACAGTAGGTATGGTGTTCTTTGGATGCAACTCAGCATTCTTTGTCTTCCAAACACGACGAGTTGAGTTTTTACCAAAAAGTTATATTTTGGTTTCATCTGACCATATCACATTCTCCCAATCTTCTTCTGGATCATCCAAATGCTCTCTAGCAAACTTCAGACGGGCCTGGACATGTACTGGCTTAAGCAGGGGGACATGTCTGGCACTGCAGGAATTGAGTCCCTGGCGGCGTAGTGTGTTACTGATGGTAGGCTTTGTTACTTTGGTCCCAGCTCTCTGCAGGTCATTCACTAGGTCCCCCCGTGTGGTTCTGGGATTTTTGCTCACCGTTCTTGTGATCATTTTGACCCCGCAGGGTGAGATCTTGCGTGGAGCCCCAGATCGAGGGAGATTATCAGTGGTCTTGTATGTCTTCCATTTCCTAATAATTGCTCCCACATTTGATTTCTTCAAACCAAGCTGCTTACCTATTGCAGATTCAGTCTTCCCAGCCTGGTGCAGGTCTACAATTTTGTTTCTGGTGTCCTTTGACAACTCTTTGGTCTTGGCCATAGTGGAGTTTGGAGTGTGACTATTTGAGGTTGTGGACAGGTGTCTTTTATACTGATAACAAGTTCAAACAGGTGCCGTTAATACAGGTAACGAGTGGAGGACAGAGGAGCCTCTTAAAGAAGAAGTTACAGGCCTGTGAGAGCCAGAAATCTTGCTTGTTTGTAGATGACCAAATACTTATTTTCCACCATAATTTGCAAATAAATTCATTAAAAATCCTACAATGTGATTTTCTGAGAAAAGAAAATGTCTCATTTTGTCTGTCATAGTTGAAGTGTACATATGATGAAAATTACAAGCCTCTCTCATCTTTTAAGTGGGAGAACTTGCACAATTGTTGGCTGACTAAATACATTTTTGCCCCACTGTATGTCTGTCAACAAGGTATTATCAAAATGGTAAGCCTACTTTGTCGAACAAGGGTACACAAGCTTTAAAAGTGGAACGTCAACCTGATTGAGGTCTTTTGCGTCATCTCCCCAAGGAACACTTGCCTCACAGGACTCTTCTCTTTCTTGAAAGGGCTTCGGCTTCTGGAACGTCTTCGGCTGAAAGAAAGGGTTCCATTAGCATCTATTTGAGTTGCTTCATCACATTCACACATACACAGCACAAAACTACCTACACAAACAACAGAAAAAAATTGTGAAATAGAAACCTTAGCTTGATGACAGGTGGGGGGCCAATCTTCCCTCTGGAACCACCATTAAATTTCGGCCCAGAGCTGCGATTGAAAACAAGGTTAATCTCAGTCCACTACTACTGATCTCATAAGAGGGAAAAGGCACTCCAGACCTTAAAGTATGCCAGTCATTACACTGTAGGTGGGAGTGGGGGGTATTGGGGAACATGTGATGGCTCTGTTCTTTCTAAACACTGCTATCTTGGCCTAGTCAAGGGTCGGAACTCTTTATTCCGTATCACTTCTCTTGAACAAAACCCTTAAGCCAGACGTACACTACACAATTTTTGCCAGACAAGTTTTAGAGATTGAAGACAAAATCCCCATGTCATTGCCTACTCGAGGCACGCGGCCGTCATTGACACTCGTTTAATGTAAGCGTTAATTCTCCTCCCTCAGAGACACAATCTGAGTGCCACTGATCCAGTCTTTGAACCGTCCAGATATTTTCCAACTTTTTATTTTATCAGCACAAAATATGCAATGCTCTTGTAGTGAGATGTGCAACGACAAGTTTTGACAACGGTGGTAAGCAATAGCCAATGAGAGCTCACCAGATAAGAAGCCAGTGGGACGTTGATGTTGTATTGCATTACCTAGAATGAATTCTATTTCAATTACTCGTTAGGTCTCTCAATTATGGGTAGCGTCCGCTTTTAGGATCGGAGTCCATGAATATCTCTCGAAGAGAGACAGGAGCAACGGCCAATAGTGGACCACTCCACTTCACATTACGGGCCGTAGTCCGCTCCCAGCTTCCATTCTTTTTGGCTTCCTTACGTATATGATTAAGAGCCTCTATTCTCTTCAGCTACTGACTAGGACCTCTGCTCTACTACTTACCTGTTCACAGGTGGACCCTCAAGGACTCCACCGCAGAGCGTAGGATAGGAATGTAGTGAAGTAAAAGTACGTTGTCAAAAATATAATTGGTAAAGTAAAGATACCAAAAAAAACTACTTAACTTTTTATGGCTGGGGGGCAGTAATGAGTAGCTTGGATGAATAAGGTGCCCAGAGTAAACTGCCTGCTCCTAAGTCCCAGTTGCTAATATATGCATATTATTATTATTATTATTATTATTATTATTATTATTATATTTGATTAGAAAACACTCGAATGATGTCTGTGAGTAAAACAGAACTCATATAGCAGGCAAAAACCTAAAAAGTAATCCAACCAGGAAGTGGGAAATCTGAGGTTCTTCGATTTTCAACTCAGCCCCTATCGAAGATACAGTGGGATATTGGTCATCTTGCACTTCCTAATGCTTCTACTAGATGTCAACCGTCTTTAGAAACTTGTTTGATGCTTCTACTGGGAAGTGGGGCCGAATGAGAGCTGAATGAGTCAGAGGTCTGGCAGCAGTCACGCGCTGGTCACATGCATTTCACGAGAGGTATCTCCCGTTCCTTTGCTTTTCTGAAGACAAAGGAATTCTCAGATTGGAATATTATTGAAGATTTATGTTAAAAACATCCTAAAGATTGATTCCATACATCGTTTGACAAGTTTCTATGGTCTGTAACGGAACTTTTTGACATTTCGTCTGCAACTAGTGAACGCGCTTTGTGAGTTTTGATTTGTTTACCAAACGCACTAACAAAAGTAGCTATTTGGACGTAAATGGACATTATCGAACAAATCAAACATTTAGTGTGGAACTGGGATTCCTGGGAGCATTCTGATGAAGATCATCAAAGGTAAGTGAATATCTATAATGTTATTTCTGACTTCTGTTGACTCCAAAATGGCAGGTATATGTATTTGTTCTCTGAGCACCATTCTCAGATTATAGCATGATTAGCTTTTTTAAAATCTGACACAGCGGTTGCATTACGGAGAAGTATATCTTTAATTCCATGTATAATACTTAATAATACTATTTTCATCAACATTTATGATGAGTATTTCTGTAAATTGATGTAGCTCTCTGCAAATTGACCAGATGTTTTTGGAATTACTGAACATAACGCGCCCAATGTATACTGAGATTTTTTTTATATAAATATGAACTTTACCGAACAAAACATACATTTATTGTGTAACATGAAGTCCTATGAGTGTCATCTGATGAAGATCATCAAAGGTTAGTGATTAATTATATCTCTATTTTTGCTTTTTGTGACTCCACTCTTTGGCTGGAAAAATGGCTGTGAGTGTTTTTGTGACTTGGCTCTGACCTAACATAATCGTTTGTGGTGCTTTCGCTGTAAAGCCTAATTGAAATCGGACACTGTGGTGGGACTAACAACAAGATAACCTTTAAAATGGTATAAGATACATGTATGTTTGAGGAATTTTAATTATGAGATTTCTGTTGTTTTGAATTTGGCGCCCACTGGCTGTTGTCATATCGATCCCGTTAATGGGATTTCAGCCCTAAGAAGTTGATACGTAGTATTTTAAAGTATTTTAACTTAAGCACTTTACACCACTGCTAGCCTACAGAGCAACTCCACCTTGCGGTGCTCCCCGGCTTACTGGGTGCCATTAACCTCTCCACAGAGTCATTGCTACCGCTTACCCTTGCCAGGATGACCCAAGACAGGCACCTGAGCCCCAGCTCTACCCCCTGTTGCTCTCGCATCTCAGAGAAAGAGCAATCTCTATGCTTTGCCTGTTTAGGACACAAGCATACTCAAGAAACAGTCGACTACCCAGAGTCGTGTCTGCACTGCAGTACACTGTCGAAGGTTAGCAAGAGAAGGAGACTCAAAAAGATTGTTCCTGCTCTGTGCACCCCCGCCTCCGAGCCACCCCCCAGGATAGGGGACAAGCGCTTGTCTGTACAAAGCTGGGCAGAGGAGATGGATAACCTTAATTCTCTTCCCTCATTTAACGATGACACAATCTTGTGAGAAGGGGAGATAGGAGGCTCAAGCTAATAGCAGCTTCTCCAACTTTGAGCCCGAGGATGGAGCAAGTGAGGGGGAGCCCCCGCAACCTCCCTCCCAAGCACAGCACCTGTCCCGAGGCACCTAGCCAAGGGCACAGACGGTAACAAGGTTGCCAATCCCTCCCAGGTTACACGCTCATCGACATCTGCAAGCAAGCCGCGGCCAAACTCGGCATAGAGTGGTCCAATGTCCCGCCGGACCAAGGGGGACGGAGAACGGAAAAGCCGACTTTTAATACCCAGGCGAAGTCCCAGAACCAGGGCAGACAGACACAAACAGTCCTTTGCTGCTATCACAGTGAAATTCTGACCTCTCAAGCCCCATGGTAGGCTGGAGGACTAGAAAGCCTAGGAGTATCACCCTAGCCTATAAGAGGCAGTTCACAAAGAACTCCATGCTCTTTGCCCTACCCTCTCTCCAGTTCAGCATAGACATCTCTCTAGGTAGAACGGGTTGATAAGGAAGAATTGCTCTACGTTTGTTATACCTATCCACTATACAGCGGCTCTTGTTTTTGACCTCACTACACAGTGGTAGGGTTGGCAGTTGCACTTTTTTTCAAGCTTCCATTTCATTGGCATTATTCTCAGCTATCTGCAATACACTTTGTGACTGACAGGCGACTGTCCCATCAATAGATCGCTAGAAGATGCATATTGTTCATTCTAGCAGGATAGGGCTCTGCAGACTATTTTCTGACTAGCGATTTGAAAAGCCTAAAAAGTAACCGGCTAAAAATGACTAGTCTGCTGTATAGCCGACAGACGGCACTGGTAGAAGGCATTCTTGCCTCAGGCATACAACAGTCTCAGCACCTACACACCCCACTAGCTGGGAAAGATTTGCCGCGCATGCGCAGTCTCCCCATGAATGGTGTACTTGGTTGCTTGGGGACCATAGAATTCAGCCTCATACCCTTATGAGCTTGTTTACCTACGGTTCTGGGGGACTTTGGCAACCCGGGTCCATTGCTAAAGGATTGCACTGCGAGCGCCAGGGAACACAGTAGTTTTCACACTACCTCTCAGTTCCCAGAGAAAGGGTTATGCAACCATCTGAGTTAAGCAAGCATTGTTAAGAAGCAGTGCGTCTTGGCGGGGTCGTGCTTCGGAGGATGCACTGCTCTCGACCGAGCCCGTACGGGAGTTGCAGTGATGGGACAAAACTGTAACTACCAATTGGATATCACAAAAAATAAATAATAATAATATTTTTTTTTAAAAAGGTATTGGCTAGATACTTCAACTCTACATGACAAGAGCAAATGTCTGACTGAATATGTTTACAATTACATATTTGTTTTCGCGAGACAGCGCAGTGTCAAGAATCCTCATGGCCAAGGGTGTGGGGCGGCCGGTAGCCTGGTGGGTAGGAGCGTTGTGCCAGTAACGAAAAGGTTGATGGATAGAATCCCAGAGCCTAAAAGGTAAAAATCTGTGATTCTGCCCCTTAGTGCCATGGATGTCAATTAAGGCAGCCCCGAACGAACACCTCTCTGATTCAGAGGGGTTGGATTATATGTGGAAGACACATTTGAGTTGAATGCATTCAGTTTTACAACTGACTAGGCATCCCCCTTCCTCCGATCTGTGCCACATTGTTTAGTGTGCGCACCACTACGTTGACAAGACAAAAAACTACAGGAAAGATAGTTTAATGTGAGAGGCGACGAGATGTTAGGATTTTGAAAGTCATGTAGTGTACACCCGGCTTTACCCGGCAAGGATAAATGGATTTTCCCCATATTTGTCTCAATCAGTGACGAAAAGCTATGCCTTTCTGGTCAATTTAAAATCAAGCTGGATGTGAATGAGACTCCCATTTCCCTGTTCAATTGTATTGCTCGCATACACTTATTTGGCAGATGTTATTGCGGGTGTTGCAAAATGCTTGTGTTCCTTGAAGTAAGTGCAGTAATATCTAACAATACACACACATCTAAAAAATGTTAAGAATGGAAGAAAAAAAATAGAAATATGAGGACGAGGAATGTCCGAGTCCAGAGTACAGTACCAGTCAAACGTTTGGTCACACCTACTCATTCAAGGGTTTTTCTTTATTTTTACTATTTTCTACGATGTAGAATAATAATGAAGACATCAAAACTATGAAATAACACATTGGGAATCATGTAGTAACCAAAAAAAAGTGTTAAACAAATCAAAATACATTTTATATTTGAGTTTCTTCAAAGTAGCCACCCTTTGCCATGATGACAGCTTTGCACACTTTTGACATTCTCTCAACCAGCTTCATGAGGTAGTCACCAGGAATGCATTTTAATTAACAGGTGTGCCTTCGAGTCCGACAAGGATATACTGCTCTCCTGGGAACAGGCCCAAATCTCTGTCATTTGCGTGAAGAAAAGACGAAGGAAAAGAGGACGCAGATTGGGCTGCCTTCTGAGAATCCGCCGCGAGCGAGTAAACTCCCACTGCCATCCGTCCTACTTGCTAACATGCAATCATTGGAAAATAAAATTGATGACCTACGATTACCCTACCAACAGGACATTAAGAACTGTAATATCTTAGGTTTCACCGAGACGTTGCTGAACGACAACACAGATCATATAGAACTGGCGGGATTTTCCATGCACCGGCAGAACAGAGGAGCTACAGTTGAAGTCTGAAGTTTACATACACTCAGGTTGTTGTCATTAAAACTCGTTTTTCAACCACTCCACAAATTTGTTGTTAACAAACTATAGTTTTGGCAAGTCGGTTAGGACATCTACTTCGTGCATGACACAAGTAATTTTTCCAACAATTGCTTACATATAGATTATTTCACTGTATCACAATTCCAGTAGGTCAGAAGCTTACATACACTAAGTTGACTGTGCCTTTAAACAGCTTGGAAAATTCCAGAATATGATGTCATGGCTTTAGAAGCTTCTGATAGGCTAATTGACATCATTTAAGTCAATTGGAGCTGTGGATGTATTTTAAGGCCTACCTTCAAACTCAGTGTCTCTTTGCTTTACATCATGGGAAAATCAAAAGAAATCAGCCAAGACCTCAGAAAAAACAATTGTAGACCTCCACAAGTCTGGTTCATCCTTGGGAGCAATTTACAAACGCCTGAAGGTACCACGTTCATCTGTACAAGCAATAGTACGCAAGTATAAACACCATGGGACCACGCAGCTGTCATACCACTCAGGAAGGAGCTGATGAAACAAAAATAGAACTGTTTGGCCATAATGACCAGCGTTATGTTTTCAGTGGAAAAGGTGAAGCACGGGGGTGGCAGCATCATGGTGTGGTATATTGAAGCAACATCAGTCAGGAAGTTAAAGATTGGTCACAAATGGGTCTTCCAAATGGACAATGACCCCAAGCATACTTCCAAAGTTGTGGCAAAATGGATTAAGGACAACAAAGTCAAGGTATTGGAGTGGCCATCACAAAGCCCTGACCTCAATCCCGTATAAATTTTGCGGGCAGAACTGAAAAATCGTGTGCGGGCAAGGAGGCCTACAAACCTGACTCAGTTACACCAGCTCTGTCAGTAGGAATGGGCCAAATTTCACCCAACTTATTGTGGGAAGCTTGTGGAAAGCTACCCAAAACGTTTGACCCAAGTTAAACAATTTAAAGGCAATGCTACCAAATACTAATTGAGTGTATGTAAACTTCTGACCCACTGGGAATGTGATGAAAGAAATAAAAGCTGAAATAAATCACTCTACTGTTATTCTGACATTTCATATTCTTAAAATAAAGTGGTGATCCTAACTGACCTAAGACAGGGATTTTTTACTTGGATTAAATGTCAGGAATTGTGAAAAACTGAGTTTAAATGTATTTGGCTAAGGTGTATGTAAACCTCCGACTTAAACTGTACATCTGGTAAGACGAGAGGTGGGGGTGTGTGTCTTTTTGTCAAAAACTGCTGGTGTGCGATGTCTAATATTAAAGATGTCTCGAGGTATTGCTCGCCTGAGGTAGAGTACCTTATGATAAGCTGTAGACCACACTATCTACCAATAGAGCTCTCATCTATATTATTCGTAGCTGTCTATTTACCACCACAGACAGATGCTGGCACGAAGACCGCACTCAACCAACTCTATAAGGCCATAAGCAAAGAAGAAAATGCTCATCCAGAAGCGGCACTCCTAGTGACCAGGGACTTTAATGCAGGCAAACTTAAATCAGTGCAACCAGAGGGGAAAATAAATCAAATAAAAGCTCTATTCCACTTTTACTCCACACACAGAGATGCATATAAAGCTCTCCCCTGCACTCCATTTGGCAAATCTGACCATAATTCTATCCTCCTGATTCCTGCTTACAAGCCAAAACTAAAGCAGGAAGTACACGAGTCGCTCAATGCGGAAGTGGTCAGATGACATGGATGCTACACTACAGGACTGTTTTGCTAGCACAGACTGGAATATGTTCCGGGATTCATCCAATGGCATTGAGAAGTATACCACCTCAGTGCATCGACAACATCGTCCCCACAGAAACCGTACGCATTTGTATTTATTATGGATCCCCATTAGCTGCTGCTTTCTTCCTGGGGTCCAGCAAAATTAAGGCAGTTTATACAATACGTACATATCCCAACCAGCAGCCATGGATTACAGGCAACATCCACAGCTTTCAAGGAGCGAGACACTAATCTGGACGCTTATAAGAAATCCCTCTATGCCCTCAGATGAACCATCAAACAAGCAAAGAGTCAATGAAGGATTAAGATTGAACCCTACTACACCGGCTCCGAAGCTCGTTGGATGTGGCAGGGCTTGAAAACTATTACGGACAACAAAGGGAAACCCAGATGCGAGCTGCCCAGTGACGCAAGCCTACTAGATGAGGTAAATGCCTTTTATGCTAGCTTTGGGGCTAGCAACACTGAAGCATGCACGAGAGCACCAGCTGCTCTGGATGACCGCGTGATAACGCTCTCGGTAGCCAATGTGAGCAAGACCTTTAAACAGGTCAACATTCACAAAGCCGCTGGGCCAGATGGATTACCAGGATGTGTACTCAAAGCATGAGTGGACCTACTGGCAAGTGTCTTTACTGACAACCTATCTGAGTCTGTAATACCTACATGTTTCAAGCAGATCACCATAGTCCCTGTGCCCATGGAAGCGAAGGTAACCTGCCTAAATGATTACCGCCCCGTAGCACTCACGTTGGTAGCCATGAAGTGCTTTGAAAGGCTGAAAATGGCTCACATCAACACCATCCTCCCGGATACCCTAGACCCACTCCAATTGGCATACTGCCCCAAAAGATCCACAGATGACACAATCTCAATCACACTGCCCTTTCCCACCTGGACAAAAGGAACACCCATGTGAGAATGCTGTTAATTTGGGGTGGAAGGTAGCCTAGGTGGTTAGAGCGTTGGGCCAGTAACTGAAAGGTTGCTGGATCGAATCCCCAAGCTGACAAGGTAAAAATATGTTGTTTTGCCCCTGAACAAGGTAGATAACCCACTGTTCCCCGGTAGGCTGTCATTGTAAATAATAATTTAACGGACTTGCCTAGCTAAATAAAAACAATTAATGACTACAGCTCAGCGTTTAACACTCCCTCTGCAACTGGATCCTGGACTTCTTGACGGGCCGCCCCAAGGTGGTAAAGCACGTCTGCCACGCTTATCCTCAACACTGGGGCACCTCAGGGGTGTGTACTTAGAGAAGCAAATTAGTCGAGATGAAGATGACAACTAGCAGCAATCAGCGTCACAAACGTCACAAATATACCAATTTGATTTGCCCTAAGGGTCTAAACACTGGACTGAAAAATCACCATAGACCCCACCAACCAGGGATTCTGTCGTGATAGAATGTGCAGACTGTGAAGGTGATCGTGATGAATTTGAGGTGTGTTTCCACTTCCTCCAGGCTGCAGGAGTGCTCCAGGGGAGATGTGGCATTTGATAGAAATGTGAGGATGGTTCTTCTAGCCCACGAACTTGGACTTGGTTATGCAGCTCAAGAAAATAAGTCCTAGGGATTCCTTCCTTGCATCTCAGCTCATAGAGACATGACAGGAGAATGACAGGTAAATAAAAAGGGAGAGTAGACCATTATTGTCAGGTGACTTGCTGTGTATAAATAATATTTCCAAATGTATTCAAAGTTAATAAAACAGAGTGATAGGAAAACATAACTATACAATGAGACTGTCAAATAGGCCTACAGTGTCATAGGGCTGTAGCCTAATGTGATTAGAGATAAATGAGTTTTAAATAAAGTAACTACATGCAGATATGCAAATATTTACAATGGGTAACATGCTGATATTTAGTCCTGCAGTTATGACTAATGTTGACAGACATAAGTCCTGCCCCCCACTTTAGTTGCAGATATTCAGAGAGGGCTACAGTCAATGGAGAGTGCTGCAAAGATAATTAGAAGAGCATATGCAGATATAGACCCAGACATAGCAGAGTTGCTGAAGGAAGATGAGGATGCCATCATAGACATTCATGTATCCTTTGATGGCACTTGGCACAAGAGAGGATTCACTTCCAACAACAGGACAGTTGTGAGCATTGGTGCTGGTACCAGAGAGCCATAGAAATGAAGATCCACCCTGTCACAAAAACCTTGGAGAGCATAATTAAAAAAATGTGAGAGGTTGCACAGAAAATGGTAACTGTTTATCATAGAATGTCAAATGATAACCTCAAAAGAATGTAGCACGGAGAATCCCAGAATACAAATGACTGTCTGAACTCTGTAATATGGTCACGATACCCCAAAACTGTCTTCATGGGCAAAAGCCACATTGACGGAGCAACCAGTATGGCAGTAGCCACGTTCAATGTTGAAGCCACTGCTATATCAAATGTGATGAACAAATTGTGGCTTGACAGCACTTTGGTGACACTGGAAGCAATCAGAGAGGAGTTGTGAGAGCTGATGCTGCTTCAATGGAGAGTGCCAAGCGTAGGCGCAGGTCCCATGACACAGTCAAGAAAAATAAAGGGGCACCAGCAACAACTCAAAGAGGGCCTTACATATGGGGCAGGCATTGCTGATTAATGTTCTGCACATTTCAACAGCCATACAAAGTCATTGTATGTGATAAATTGAGCAAAGTGATATGAGAATTGTCCTAAAACTGCATACTTGCCCAACAGACCAGTATTCAAAGCATATGCTCTATTGCTTGAAACAGTTTAGAAGTGATATATAAATGAGAGTTGAATTAAATGTGACAAATTGTCATATTTATGGAAAGTACATTTTAATTGCATTACCCTATCGAATGAATGAATGCAATTGTATTTGTGTCAAATCGCCAACCCATCCTTTATGGGATTAATTGACACAAACAAACATTACAATAACTCACTATCGTAATTAAATGATCATTCTTCCAGCGTTCTCTGCATTGCACATCACATAAAGAGTGATGAAATTATAAGTAAATCAATACATAATAGTGAATAAGATTATCTAAACAATAATTACATCCCTAGAGCAGCAAAACTATCTTTAATCGGCCATTTTCTCAAAATGACATGTTCTCCGTGCGCCAATTTATTTTTCTCAGTCTTCAATGGACGTACATTCACATTATTCCACAGATTGTTAGGTCTTGTAGTCAGATTTTTACAGAGGCAATTTTTTTAAATATCTTGTCGTTTTGTCATTTTATGTGTAAATACAGTGCCTTGCAAAAGTATTCGGCCCCCTTGAACTTTGCGACCTTTTGCCACATTTCAGGCTTCAAACATAGACATAAAACTGTATTTTTTTGTGAAGAATCAACAACAAGTGGGACACAATCATGAAGTGGAACGACATTTATTGGATATTTCAAACTTTTTTAACAAATCAAAAACTGAAAAATTGGGCGTGCAAAATGATTCAGCCCCTTTACTTTCAGTGCAGCAAACTCTCTCCAGAAGTTCAGTGAGGATATCTGAATGATCCAATGTTGACCTAAATGACTAATGATGATAAATACAATCCACCTGTGTGTAATCAAGTCTCCGTATAAATGCACCTGCACTGTGATAGTCTCAGAGGTCCGTTAAAAGCGCAGAGAGCATCATGAAGAACAAGGAACACACCAGGCAGGTCCGAGATACTGTTGTGAAGAAGTTTAAAGCCGGATTTGGATACAAAAAGATTTCCCAAGCTTTAAACATCCCAAGGAGCACTGTGCAAGCGATAATATTGAAATGGAAGGAGTATCAGACCACTGCAAATCTACCAAGACCTGGCCGTCCCTCTAAACTTTCAGCTCATACAAGGAGAAGACTGATCAGAGATGCAGCCAAGAGGCCCATGATCACTCTGGATGAACTGCAGAGATCTACAGCTGAGGTGGGAGACTCTGTCCATAGGACAACAATCAGTCGTATATTGCACAAATCTGGCCTTTATGGAAGAGTGGCAAGAAGAAAGCCATTTCTTAAAGATAGCCATAAAAAGTGTTGTTTAAAGTTTGCCACAAGCCACCTGGGAGACACACCAAACATGTGGAAGAAGGTGCTCTGGTCAGATGAAACCAAAATGTAACTTTTTGGCAACAATGCAAAACGTTACGTTTGGCGTAAAAGCAACACAGCTGAACACACCATCCCCACTGTCAAACATGGTGGTGGCAGCATCATGGTTTGGGCCTGCTTTTCTTCAGCAGGGACAGGGGAGATGGTTAAAATTGATGGGAAGATGGATGGAGCCAAATACAGGACCATTCTGGAAGAAAACCTGATGGAGTCTGCAAAAGACCTGAGACTGGGACGGAGATTTGTCTTCCAACAACACAATGACCCAAAACATAAAGCAAAATCTACAATGGAATGGTTCAAAAATAAACATATCCAGGTGTTAGAATGGCCAAGTCAAAGTCCAGACCTGAATCCAATCGAGAATCTGTGGAAAGAACTGAAAACTGCTGTTCACAAATGCTCTCCATCCAACCTCACTGAGCTCGAGCTGTTTTGCAAGGAGGAATGGGAAAAAATGTCAGTCTCTCGATGTGCAAAACTGATAGACATACCCCAAGCGACTTACAGCTGTAATCGCAGCAAAAGGTGGCGCTACAAAGTATTAACTTAAGGGGGCTGAATAATTTTGCACGCCCAATTTTTCAGTTTTTGATTTGTTAAAAAAGTTTGAAATATCCAATAAATGTCGTTCCACTTCATGATTGTGTCCCACTTGTTGTTGATTATTCACAAAAAAATACAGTTTTATATCTTTATGTTTGAAGCCTGAAATGTGGCAAAAGGTCGCAAAGTTCAAAGGGGCCGAATACTTTCGCAAGGCACTGTATATACAAAATATGCAGCCGTCATACATACAATTCCATTAAATTTCAATATTTTGATAAATTGATCTGTAAAAGTCTGACCATTGAGTGTCTTATCACAATAAAAACAAGAAACATTCTGCCTTGAAGCAATGTGTTGAGAAACAGATTCTCATAATATGCAAAGTAGCACATATTTAAGGAGGGTTTGCCTCATTTGCATATTTAAAATACATTTATAAATAAAACGTATAGTACAATAACATCTTGTATTTATGTATACTTTTAACTGGTAAAGTTTCAGTCTGATGAGAGTAAGTTTTTTTTATTTTTTAATCCCTATTAGCCTGTGGAATTTCTTTCCTTCTTAATGCATTTGAATCAATTGTGTTGTGACAAGGTAGGGGTTGTATACAGAAGATCGCACTATTTGGTAAAAGACGACGTCCATATTATGACAAGAACAGCTCAAATAAGCAAAGAGAAATGACAGTCGTCATTACTTTAAGACATGAAGGTCAGTCAATGCAGATAATTTCAAGAACTTAAGGTTTCTTCAAGTGCAGTCTCAAAAACCATCAAGGTCTATGATGAAACTGGCTCTCATGAGGAGCACCACGGGAATGGAAGACCCAGAGTTACCTCTGGTGCAGAAGTTAAGTTCATTACAGTTACCTGCCTCAGAAATTGCAGCCCAAATAAACGCTTCAGAGTTCAAGTAACAGACACATCTCAACATCAACTGTTCAGAGGAGACTGTGTGAATCAGGCGTTCATGGTCGAATTTCTGAAAAGAAACCACTACTAAAGGAAACCAATAAGAAGAGAAGAAGAAAATACTTGCTTGGGCCAAGAAACACAAGCAATGGACATTAGACCGGTGGAAATCTGTCCTTTGGTCTGATATGTCCAAATTTGAGATTTTTGGTTCCAACCGCCGTGTCTTTGTGAGACGCAGAGTAGGTGGTTCCCACCGTGAAGCATGGAGGAAGAGGAGTGATGGTGTGGGGATGCTTTGCTGGTGACACAGTCTGTGATAGAATTCAAGGCACACTGATGAAACTGGCTCTCATGAGGACCGCCACAGGAAAGGAAGTCCCAGAGTTACCTCTGCCGCAGAGGATATGTGTGATGGTGCTTTGCTTGTGATACTGTCTGTGATTTATTTAGAATTCAAGGCACACTTAACTAGCATGGCTACCACAGCATTCTGCAGCGATACGCTAAATCTAGCTTGCGCTTACTGGGATTATAATTAGTTTTTCAACAGGCCAATGACCCAGCACACCTCCAGGCTGTGTGAGGGCTATTTGACCAAGAAGGAGCTTAATGGAGTGCTGCATCAGATGACCTGACCTCCACAATTACCTGACCTCAACCCAATTGAGATGGTTTGGGATGAGTTTGGACTACAGAGTGAAGGAAAAGCAGCCAACAAGTGCTCAGCATATGTGGGAACTTGGAAAAGCATTCCAGGTGAAGCTGGTTGAGAGAATGCCAAGAGTGTGCAAAGCTGTGAAGGCAAAGGGTGGCTACTTTCTACTATCTCAAATATAAATAGACTTTAGGTTACTACATGATTCCATATGTGTTATTTCATAGGTTTGATGTCTTCACTATTATTCTACAATGTAGAAAATATGAAAAATAAAGAAAAACCCTTGAATGAGACATACATTCATACTCCAGACATTCCTCATCCTATATATTTTTTTTATTTCATGCTTAACATTTTTAGATGTGTGTATTGTTAGATATTACTGCACTGTTGAAGCTAGGAACACAAGCATTTTGCTACACCCGCAATAACATCTGCCAAATAAGTTTATGCGAGCAATAAAATTGTACAAGGTAAAGTGAGTTTCATTCACATTCAGCTTGATTTTAAATTGACCAGAAAGGCATAGCTTTCCATCAATGGCTGAGACAAAGATGGAGAAAATCCATCCCTTGAATGAGTAGGTGTTCTAAAACTTTTGACTGGTACAAATAAATATATATAAATATATATATATATATATATATATATATATATAACACACACATTAGTGTTGAAGTCTGAAGTTTACATACACCTTAACCAAATACATTTAAACTCAGTTATTCACAATTCCTGATATTTAATACTTGTAAAAATCCCTTGTCTAGGTCAGTTAGGATCACCACATTATTTAAAGAACGTTTAATGTCAAGATAATAGTAGAGAGAATGACTTATTTCAGCTTTTATTTCTTTCATCACATTCCCAGTGGGTCAGAAGTTTACATACACTCAATTAGTATTTGGTAGCATTGCCTATACATTGTTTAACTTGGGTCAAATGTGTTGGGTAGCCTTCCACAAGCTTCCCGCAAGAAGTTGGGTGAATTTTGGCCTATTCCTCCTGACAGAGCTGGTGTAACTGAATCAGGTTTGTAGGCCTCCTTGCTCACACACGCTTTTTCAGTTCGGCCAAAAACGTTTCTATGGGATTGAGGTCAGGGCTTTGTGATGGCCACTCCAATATCTTGACTTTGTTGTCCTTAAGCCATTTTGCCACAACTTTGGAAGTATGCTTGGGGTCATTGTCCATTTGGAAGACCCATTTGTGAACAAGCTTTAGCTTCCTGACTGATGTCTTGAGATGTTGCTTCAATATATCCACGTACTTTTCCTCCCTCATCATGCCATCTATTTTGTGAAGTGCACCAGTCCCCCCTGCAGCAAAAGGATGGTGTCCTTCGGCTTGCAAGCCTCCCCCTTCTTCCTCCAAACATAACATTGGTCATTATGGCCAACAATCTTATTTTTGTTTCATCAGACCAGAGTACATTTCTCCAAAAAGTACAATCTTTGTCCCAATGTGCAGTTGCAAACTGTAGTCTGGCTTTTTTATGGCGGTTTTGGAGCTGTGGCTTCTTCCTTGCTGAGGGGTCTTTCAGGTTAGGTCAATATAGGACTTGTTTTACTGTGGATATAGATACTTTTGTACCCGTTTCCTCCAACATCTTCACAAGGTCCTTTGCTGTTGTTCTGGGATAGAGCTGCACTTTCCGCACCAAAGCACGTTCATCTCTAGGAGACAGAACGCGACTCCTTCCTGAGCGGTATGTCGGCTGCGTGGTCCCATGGTGTTTATACTTGCGTACTATTGCTTGTACAGATTAACATGGTACCTTCAGGCATTTGGAAATTGCTCCCAAAGATGAACCAGACTTGTGGAGGTCTACAATTTTTTTCTGAGGTCTTGGATGATTTCTTTTGACTTTACCATGATGTCAAGCAAAGAGGCACCGAGTTTGAAGGTTGGCCTTGAAATACATCCACAGGTACCCCTCCAATTGACTCAAATTATGTCAATTAGCCTATCAGAAGCTTCTAAAGCCACAACATAATTTTCCAATCTGTTTAAAGGCACAGTCAACTTAGTGAATGTAAACTTCCGACTTCAACTATGTATGTATGCATGTATGCATGAATGTATGTATGTATGTAAAGTGGGGCAAAAAAGTATTTAGTCAGCCACCAATTGTGCAAGTTATCCCACTTAAAAAGATGAGGCCTGTAATTTTCATCATAGGCACACTTCAACTATGACAGACAAAATGAGAAAAAAAAAATCCAGAAAATCACATTGTAGGATTTTTTATTAATTTATTTGCAAATTATGGTGGAAAATAAACTTTTGTTATTGACCAAATACTTATCTCAATACATTGTTATATACCCTTTGTTGGCAATGACAGAGGTCAAACATTTTCTGTAAGTCTTCACAAGGTTTTCACACACTGTTGCTGGTATTTTGGCACATTCCTCCATGCAGATCTCCTTTAGAGCAGTGATGTTTTGGGGCTGTTGCTGGGTAACACGGACTTTCAACTCCCTCCAAAAATGTTCTACGGGGTTGAGATCTGGAGACTGGCTAGGCCACTCTAGGACCTTGAAATGCTTCTTACGAAGCCACTCCTTTGTTGCCCGGGCGGTGTGTTTGGGATCATTGTCATGCTGAAAGACCCAGCCACGTTTCATTTTCAATGCCCTTGCTGATGGAAGGAGGTTTTCACTCAAAATCTCACGATACATGGCCCCATTCATTCTTTGGCCCCATGGCCCCATTCTGGTCCCTTTGCAGAAAAACAGCCCCAAAGCATGATGTTTCCACCCCCATGCTTCACAGTAGGTATGGTGTTCTTTGGATGCAACTCAGCATTCTTTGTCCTCCAAACACGACGAGTTGAGTTTTTACCAAAAAAAAATATTTTGGTTTCATCTGACCATATGACATTCTCCCAATCTTCCAAATGCTCTCTAGCAAACTTCAGACGGGCCTGGACATGTACTGGCTTAAGGAGGGGGACACGTCTGGCACTGCAGGATTTGAGTCCCTGGCGCGTAGTGTGTTACTGATGGTAGGCTTTGTTACTTTGGTCCCAGCTCTCTGCAGGTCATTCACTAGGTCCCCCCGTGTGGTTCTGGGATTTTTGCTCACCGTTCTTGTGATCATTTTGACCCCACGGGGTGAGATCTTGCGTGGAGCCCCAGATCGAGGGAGATTATCAGTGGTCTTGTATGTCTTCCATTTCCTAATAATTGCTCCCACAGTTGATTTCTTCAAACCAAGCTGCTCACCTATTGCAGATTCAGTCTTCCCAGCCTGGTGTAGGTCTATAATTTTGTTTCTGGTGTCCTTTGACAGCTCTTTGGTCTTGGCCATAGTGGAGTTTGGAGTGTGACTGTTTGAGGTTGTGGACAGGTGTCTTTTATACTGATAAATTCAAACAGGTGCCATTAATACAGGTAACAAGTGGAGGACAGAGGAGCCTCTTAAAGAAGAAGTTACAGGCCTGTGAGAGCCAGAAATCTTGCTTGTTTGTAGATGACCAAATACTTATTTTCCACCATAATTTGCAAATAAATTCATTAAAAATCGTACAATGTGATTTTCTGTATTTTTTTTTCTAATTTTGTCTGTCATAGTTGAAGTGTACCTATGATGAAAATTACAGGCCTCATCTTTTTAAGAGGGATAACTTGCACAATTGGTGGCTGACTAAATAATTTTTCGCCCCACTGTATATATATAAAGACAACATGGATAGAATATGTAGTGTATCTGAAGAATATTATATGTACAGCAATAGTTAAATAGGAGGCCTCGACTAGAATACTTGCTTCTACACCTGCATTGCTTGCTGTTTGGGGTTTTAGGCTGGGTTTCTGTACAGCACTTTGAGATATCAGCTGATGTACGAAGGGCTATATAAATAAATTTGATTTGATTTGAATACAGTATATACATGAAGTTGGTAAAACAGAATGTAAACATTATTAAAGTGACCAGTGTTCCATGACTATGTACATAGGGCAGCAGCCTCTAAAACTAGGGTGATGCAGACTGAAGGGAAATACTGACACCAGATGAGGCATGCATACATACAAGGTGGTCTTGTGGTCCCTATAGCGGCCGCTGCGCTCTCTGCTCCGGCGCCTCTCCCTGCTGCGGCTCCGCTTTCGCTCGTGGCTGCGGCTCCGCTTGTGGTCATGGCTCTTCTTGCGATCCCGGCTTTTGCTTCTCTTCCTGTCTCTGCTTCGACTCCTGCTCTTTTTTTTCCTGAGGAAAGAGAATGACTCAATGTGAGGCAGTGAATAAGTAAAGATCAATAAACATTTTAGAACAATTGTCAAAATAATAAATAGATTTGGGTGAGCGTTGCTTGTTACTACACCATGTCTGTTTCACTTACTTCTTGCTGCGTTCCTTGTGCCCATTTGGACTACTGTGCTTGATCTCATCCTAAGCAGGGTCGATAGAAGAACAGCATGAGGACGAAGAGGCAACATTTGAAGTTGTCGGGATAAACGGGGGGTGGGAACAAGAGAAAATATAATAATTGTTAAAAAAAAGTATTCATGCTAAAGTTTACATGGGGACTGAGATCTACAGTTAGGGGCTTTTAAATAGTGTCTATTCACTTGTTCTCTCTCTCTCCAATCATACTGTCGATGAGACATTTAGCATCTAGTCAAGTTCTATGAGTAATTATCCATATCTAAAGTCATATCTCTGGTGCATTTTTCTGAAGCAGCCCCATCCAGATCAGTTCCAAGGCTATTCTTTGCCTAAGACCAATGTGGCCATGCTAGCAACCCAAAACGGATCGATTTCCAGTGGGGGGGGATGCCATTCCAGTGATCTTCACCAATTTTCGTTCGTGGACTGTAAGAGCTCGATGCCACCTCTGTCACACATCTCGCCCTGAAGCAAACAGGGATTCACACTGCTTAGTAATATCAACTACCAAGGAAAGTCATGATTAAATATAAGATGAGGTATATGAAACTCCCTAGTTGGTACTGTCGCCAGCAGCATAGAAGAGTTCCATGTTTCCTACTGTTTGTACTCTATTAAATATAGGCCTTACATCAAAGTGTGGCAAATATAATGGACATATGAATAAATAAACATGTACTCCTCGTGAATGAGCATGCAAAAAAATTACATTCTGGTCAACCATGGAGAAAAAGCAATTTTCAGTTATACAGGTTATGTAAAATGTATAACTTGTTGGTGAATGCAGTGTAACGACAAAACCCACACTTCCTTCCTCACTAGAATGAGAAATGAGAGTGAACATTGTGAACTAACATACCTGCGTCCTGTACTTAACCATACACATCTCATGTATTGAAAGTAAAGGACATGCAATCATGTTTTCAATAATGTGTCAGCTTACCAAACCTTTATCATTACAGAGGCCGATTTCACTATATCGGTCTTAAATCAATAGCAGGGTAAAGTCAATCATGTGGAACAACCACACCATGCATACAGATATTTGAATACTGTCTCCATGGTATGTCTTTTAAATTAAAGGAACTGGCTTCTCGACCAGGCCCGATGGGCATTTGTGTTTTTCTAATCGAGCTGGCTAAAGTTCTGCAGTTTATCACAAAGCAGAAAGGCTGTATGTGAGGTGAAACAGTCAGAATCTATTCTGAACACTTCTCTACTTTTTGACAAACTTCTCAGATATGTGACAGACATTGTTTGACAGCTGTCAAACTCTTGGTTAACACCCACATGCTCAGAAGATGGTTTAGGCATTTGTTGACAGGTTCGGCATAGTCCATGCACAAAACATTAGCCCAGTTGTTGAGATAAAGGAGAATGCCAACTAGGCCTGATCAAGAACCCAGTCCCTCAATTAAATGTTATTGTGCATCCACTGCATTCGCCTTGTAGACTGGCCATTCAATGACCACAATTATGTTACCAAGGGGACCACAGTACAGCAATACATTGGGCAATTACTACCTTCATTTTTTGACAGATCACACTGGAATTCATGGAAGTAGAGGTGAGATATCGTTAGGCAAGTCTACAAAAAGAGATAGATGGGCATTTATTCATAGTCTGAAAAGGAACTGCAGCATCACATCAGAAACACACATAGAATAGGCTAGAAATGTTGGGTCTGGGGCAAAGAAGTGACATAGACCACCACAGTATTTACAATAAAGTGCATTACAATCACAAACAATACCTTAGGCCAAAACCCACCTTTCGATATGGAGCCTCAAGCATTGCTTCTATGTCAAAGTCATCAGCCATGATGATTGAGTACTAGAGGGGAAGATAAACATAATTTAAACACGGTCATAATAAACGGCGTTAGTCTTGGATTTACACCCCGTTGATGCAAGTTTGTTTGCATTTATTGTACCACAACTTGCTGCCTACGCTAACATTAGCTAGCCAACACATGCTGCTAACATAGTTAGTTAATTAGCGAACAGTTACGTTTCAGTTTACTCCACATAACATTACTAGTTAGTTAAATCCGACCGGCCTGTGTGTTTGACACACCGGCTGATCTTGGTTAGCCAAGGTTGTTCATTTGACCAAAGACCCTATTTGACTTGACCACGTTAGCTAGCTAGCACAGATGGACAGGGGAGGTAACAACCGTAGCAATCTATGACCACACACGTAGATCGTTACTGTACTAAGATACTGTATGCAAGTTAATTAACTAGTTATACAACGTGTTACGAAAGACAACGTTCAGATATACAAGTAGCGAACATTAACGTACCTGAAATTTGTGGAAAACGTTTCTGCTCAAACAAGACCAACTCGTGAGGGTTTCTTGTAGCTGGTTCTTGTTGCAACAAGCAAACAGTAGCTAGCAGGCCTCTCGTTTTGAAGCTACGAATATATTTTCTTCCACGTTGCTAATACAAACTAACAATGGCTACATGTAACTGCAAAGGTACCTTTTTAAATCCCAAATCAAACGGTATACACCGTGTAAACAGACAATAATATACAAAAAAAACTTGATGTGCTGAGAAATATGTATGAGTGCGAAACACTGTTGTTGCTTCTTTTTTCCCGTGCTCATCTAATGACGCATGCTATAAATAATCTGTGGTCGCGGTCCAGAGAAATTTCATCGCAGTCGTCTGCCAGATCTATGGTACAGTATGTATCAATACACTGTACTGAACCATTGATTGCTATGTTAAGACTCAATAGAGTACCACAGTATGAGTCATAATACCCATAAAACCTAGAGGTCAAACAAGGAAGTGGTTCCAATCGTTTTTCCACCATTCATTTTTCCCATAGGGGATTTAAACACTTAAAATAAGGGCTGTGTTTCGTGTAGGTATGCTTACCCTGGCGAGACGTTTTGATAACCGTGTATATCTCTAAAATCGCGATATATTCGCCTATATTTACCCCCCCCCCCCAAAAAAAAAAAAAATAATAATAATAATAATAATTAACCGCTAATTAGATGCTAATGTAGCTATCATGAAGAGCTACAAATGCCATGATGATCTGGATGAGACTGCCAAATCGAGGCAAAGGTAAGAATCTCTGGATTAACTATTTAATGGTAGTTAAATGTAGTAATTAAGAAATTGGCTACATTTCTTTAATTTCTTCAGGATCAGTTGAGCTAACGTAGGCTAATGCGATAAACAAGAACATTTCCCAGGACATAGACATATCTGATATTGGCAGAAAGATTAACAAGAATAGAATTTAAGCTAACTGCACTGTCCAATTTACAGTAACTATTACAGTGAAATAATACCATGATATTGTTTCAGGAGAGTGTACTTGAAAAGTTATTAAACAAACAATTAGGCACATTTGGGCAGTCTTGTTACAAGATTTTGAACAGAAATGCAATGGTTCATTGGATTAAATTGACAATTATTTGAACTGTCTTGTGCAAGTTTTAAATTGACACAATATCTGTTAGCAAAGGTGTCAGCTAGAGAAGATGTGCTGGAGATTGCAGGGATTTGTAGTCTTGCATGATGTCTACTTTGATGCTAATTAGCATTTTCGAATCTGAACGTAAATCGAGCCGAATATAATAATAAAAGTCATATTGTCCGAGAGAGATTTACATGGTTGTCAAAACGTCAAGCCAGGGTAAACCTACACAAAACACAGACCTTATTTTAAGTGTTTCTAAAATTCCCTATGGGAAAAATGAATGGTGGAAAAATTGAAGCCATTTCCCTGTTTGACTGCTTGGTACAGTGGTTGCTCCACTAAAAGTTTTGTGACTATTCTCTGGGATTTAGAGGTAATTTGTGGTTTAGTACTGTACCCTGAGTCACTACTTCATTGCTCCAGACCAGCCCAAAGGGGAGTTAGAGCACTGATTATGCTTTTGGGTCACACGGCGCTACTGTGTCTCTGTAGTACTGTGGCCTACTCTCGACCGGTTGTATTGTACAGCACCTTAGTGGCCAGCGGTGACACTGCAACGCAGTGCAAGCTGTGTTGCTACAGATGCTGGTTCAATACACATGCCGGCCTCGACTGTCAGATCCATAAAATGACTGAAGGATTTTGGTTTCTCTCCCTCTAAAAACCAAAATAAATCATTCTAAATAACAAACTGGCTTTAATTACAAATTAGTAACAATAATTTTATTACAAATTAGTAACAATGTTTCACCCCATGTTCAAGGATGACCTTTTTCTCGCTCATTTTACGTTATTTGAAAACAAAATCATCTCCAAAATATTGTTATTTTTTAAACAAAGCGATTATTATTATTATTATTAATTTAGAATTATATAAAAGCCCCTTGGATATTCTCACAGATATATTATTAACCCTGTTATTAGCAGGACAATATTTATTGGTCATATAGGTCATGGCTCCTGAGTGGCGCACAATGGGATTGCCTTGCAGTTCTCCAGCTGTATCCACTGAAATAGCCGTGGGCGCGCAAGGTTCAAGGCAGGGGGCATGGGATGGGCGACAGAGCCGCGCACAGAAGACGGACCTAGCCCATGGGGAAGGGCATAGCGCTAATAATGGCGTTGACTAGGGAAACTTTCCCGCTGTTCTTAGGGCCGGTCTGCACGTTCAAACTTAAACAATGTAACTAATAAGGGCGTGAAAAATTATCCTTCGATATGAATTCGGAGGGCAGATATTATTGAATATTAAAGCATTAGACCTCTCACTAAAGCCACCACTCAAATGTTATACTTAAATCCTAACTGGAATTAACGAAAAATTACATGAAAAGCACACATTTGTAAATCCCAAACTCTAAAAGTAATTGGAAAGGTAGATGCAAATGATTTGTGACATTGTGGTTACAATAAAGAATGTAAACAAGATGCTGTGTTTTTATTTACAGTAGTGATGGACAGCTGGTGGCATTTTGAAAACAGGTTTTACATGTAAGGGATAACCAAAAAACTGTAACTGAAATCTATAATGTTAAAATATAGTTGTAGACGGATGAACCTTGTCATGTGTCTATTCAATGTTTGATTCAACAGTTAAAGCCTTTCAGTACCCGTAGTGTTTGGGTAGCCATCCAAGACATATTTTATGTCTGATAAGAATGTCTGTGTTGTTTGGCTTCCCTGGAATGGGGTCAAAGGTGCAAAAGTTCTTGACAATTTTGTCAAGGCGCTCCGTGCTAAGAGTGCTGAGAGGGTTGGCTTCATTCGGTTTTGGGCCGAAAGGCCAAGAGGAGAAGCCAAGCTTTGGCTTTGTTGGCAAGGAGATTTTTAAATGCAATAATTTACTTGCATTTAAGAGCAGTTGGAGGCCACGGAAGGAGAGTTGTAATGGCATTGAAGCTCGTCTGGAGGTTAGTTGAAACAGTGTCCAAAGAAGGGCCAGAAGTATACAGAATGGTGTCGTCTGCGTAGAGGTGGATCAGAGAATCACCAGCAGCAAGAGTGACATCATTGGTGTATACAGAGAAGAGAGTCGGCCCAAGAATTGAACCCTGTGGCACCCTCATAGAGACTGCCAGAGGTCCGGACTACAGACGAATACGGCTGCACAGTATTGTCTTTTATCGATGGCGGTTATGATATCATTTAGGACCTTGAGCGTGGCTGAGGTGCACCCATGACCAGCTCTGAAACCGATTGCATAGCGCAGAAGGTACGGTGGGATTAGAAATGGTCGGTAATCTGTTTGTTGACTTGGCTTTCGAAGACCTTAGAAAGGCAGGGTTGGATAGATACAGGTCTGTAGCAGTTTGGGTCTAGAGTGTCTTGGTGGGACCGTTAACTAAAAGTGCAATTAAAGGAACAGTTAACTAAAAAGTGTGAGGAAATATTAAAGCCTTTTCTATACTTGCATGTAAACATCATATACTGCTTTTCATTGCTGACCAGCAGGTGTCACTAATGTGAATATGGGTATTAAAAGCTCTGAGTAATTAACTGTTTTTCGGCACAATTTGGTGAAAGCCCCAAAAGCTTCAGAAAGCCTGAGTTTCACATCACAAACTTTAGCTAAATAGTGATTATCTTCAAACCTGACATTTTTTATAATATGCACTGAGTGTAGTATAACAACTTTGCAACAAATGAGTGGTAGCTAGTTTCTGCCAAAAAAGTGAGCGTAACTAGGGGGAATTAAGTAGGGGTTTGCAGAGTACTCAGATTAAACAAGTATCATAACGGATATGGAGAATTTCCCAAATAAGATGATGACATTAGTATTTTTTGTAATTATCCGCAAATCTGAAGAAATATATTTTTTAGCTGCCAGCACGCATCTCTCGTTCACTCAAACAGTGTGAAGCACTGTGTGCTCCAAACAACTATTGTCTAGTTCTTCTGTCTGAAAAGAAACTGGTTGAATCTGTTGAACCTGCTGCAATGATTGGATTAGAACAAGCCACCCTCCGTCTGCTCTCATTTCCCCAGACAGACACGTGCTGCCTTTTCACTCACTCACTCTCAGTCACTCGTCTCTGGGCACAAGTCTCACCCTTCTCCAAACATCATGTATGAATCAGAATCTATAGCTTGTCATGTGTTGTTCAATCTAGTTATTTTTTGTAGACCTTGCAAAGGCCATACAGTATGGTTGTTTTGGCCTACTTTTTTGTTGTTTTGTAGGTCTACTTTGTCTTTAAATTATTAAGGGATGACCATAACTATTCCACGAGAAGGACTGAAACTGATGTTGTTCCTTTTAGATTTAAAAGCGGTATGGGGAAATAAACTTTTTCATACTCCGCTGCCATTCTTTGCAATAGTCTTCTAAAATAATTTGAAACTTATAACCTCCATAGGTAGCTTCAAGTTCTCACTGAAAAAAATGGCTAAATAGTAGTATGTCTCAAAAGTGAGTCATAAGATTATAGTATGTGGCTGAGAAGGAAATGCCCGGGATAGCTTATGGTCTGCCTTTTGCTACCTGTTGTTTATTGTATTGTGCTTTTCTTGTATATATTAGGGATTGATTGTTTTATATACAGTGGGGCAAAAAAGTATTTAGTCAGCCACCAATTGTGCAAGTTCTCCCACTTAAAAAGATGAGGCCTGTAATTTTCATTATAGGTACACTGCAACTATTTTCAACTACACTACAACTAAAAAAATCCAGAAAATCACATTGTAGGATTTTTAATGAATTTATTTGCAAATTATGGTGGAAAATAAGTATTTGGTCAATACAAAAGTTAATCTCAATACTTTGTCATTGCCAACAAAGGGTATATAACAGAGGTCAAAAGTTTTCTGTAAGTCTTCACAAGGTTTTCACACACTGTTGGCCCATTCCTCCATGCAGATCTCCTCTAGAGCAGTGCTGTTTTGGGGCTGTTGCTGGGCAACATGGACTTTCAACTCCCTCCAAAGATTTTCTATGGGGTTGAGATCTGGAGACTGGCTAGGCCACTCCAGGACCATGAAATGCTTCTTACGAAGCCACTCCTTCGTTGTGTTTGGGATCATTGTCATGCTGAAAGACCCAGCCACGTTTCATCTTCAAATCCCTTGCTGATGGAAGGTTTTCACTCAAAATCTCACGATACATGGCCCCATTCATTCTTTCCTTTACACGGATCAGTCGTCCTGGTCCCTTGGCAGAAAAACAGCCCCAAAGCATGATGTTTCTACCCCCATGTTTCACAGTAGGTATGGTGTTCTTTGGGTGCAACTCAGCATTCTTTGTCCTCCAAACACGACGAGTTGAGTTTTTACCAAAAAAATCTATTTTGGTTTCATCTGACCATAGGACATTTTCCCAATCTTCTTCTGGATCATCCAAATGCTCTCTAGCAAACTTCAGACGGGCCTGGACATGTACTGGCTTAAGGAGGGGGACACGTCTGGCACTGCAGGATTTGAGTCCCTGGCGGCGTAGTGCGTTACTGATGATAGGCTTTGTTACTTTGGTCCCAGCTCTCTGCAGGTCATTCACTAGGTGTGGTTCCCGTGTGGTTCTGGGATTTTTGCTCACCGTTCTTGTGATCATTTTGACCCCACGGGGTGAGATCTTGCGTGGAGCCCCAGATCGAGGGAGATTATCAGTGGTCTTGTATGTCTTCCATTTCCTAATAATTGCTCCCACAGTTGATTTCTTCAAACCAAGCTGCTTACCTATTGCAGATTCAGTCTTCCCAGCCTGGTGCAAGTCTACAATTTTGTTTCTGGTGTCCTTTAATTTTGCACGCCCAATTTTTCAGTTTTTGATTTGTTAAAAAAGTTTGAAATATCCAATAAATGTCGTTCCACTTCATGATTGTGTCCCACTTGTTGTTGATTCTTCACAAAAAAATACAGTTTTATATCTTTATGTCTGAAGCCTGAAATGTGGAAAAAGGTTGCAAAGTTCAAGGGGGCCGAATACTTTCGCAAGGCACTGTATCTCATGTTATGAAACAAACAACAATTTAGTCTGTCATTGTCTGTTGCCATTACAATTGCTGACTAACCTTGTTGCATTCACACTTCCCCTGCCCTATTTGACAGGACCATAATTGAAATAAGCTGTTAAGCTTTGTGTTGTCCTTGATGATTTTCTTAAATTGTGTGTGGAGGTGTCACCGGCTGGAGCCCACTTATGTATATAACTCAGTGAAAAAAGAAAAAAGAAATATTTCGTGATCCAAGACCATTCTTCTTGCTATTATTATTTATTCTCATCCAGGCATGTTTATTTAACAAATGTTGTGGCATAAGTGTCGAGAGAGAAAAAAATGTATCCTCTCTAAAGTGAAACAATATATGGGGCAAACAAATTAGCCTACCTTAATCTAAATCAGTCTGGAATAAACACAGGCAGTAGTAGCCAGTCATTCATCAGGGTATTTATTAGCCTAATTTGTTGATAATTGAATAGGACTGAATAAGTAAATAGCCCTTATGTGCATTTTCATCTGTCAGGGTCATTTAGCTTTGAACAATGTGTGTGAATGAGTGAAGGAATATAAAGATACAATCTGAGTGATAGCGCAGTAATGCACACTTAAAGTATAGGCTTTACCAGGCATTTAAAGCGCACTTTCAGGTTTTCCAATCACGAGTAAATCTAATTATGATTATCAAGTTTTATAAAACGAATATGATTAAGAATACAAGTACGACGAGATCGGCACACCCCTAGAATTGAGCCCCACGGTGGGCGTGTCATAATACCCATAAAACCTAGCGGTCAAAACGGAAATGGTTCCAATTATTTTTCCACCATTCGTTTTATCCATTGTGGATTTTTTAAAATATGTCAAATATGGGTTGTGTTTTTATTGTTGGCTGTTGCGTGACGTTTTGATAACCTTGCAAATCTCTCGGGAAAAAGGTGACTTATCAATATTCAGCTCGATTTACTGATCGATTCATAAATGTTAATTAGCATCAAAGTAGACATTATGCAAGACGACAAATCCCCGCAAGCTCCTGCAGGTCATCTCTAACTGAAACCTTTGCTGTCGGCTAGCTAGTCATTAGCTACCTTGATCCAAATCGAAAGATATATTGAACATTTTAATTTACTGTTACATATTTTATTTAACTAATATTGGTTAGCCTCCCGGGTGGCGCAGTGGTTAAGGGCGCTGTACTGCAGCGCCAGCTGTGCCATCAGAGTCCCTGGGTTTGCGCCCAGGCTCTGTCGTAACCGGCCGCGACCGGGAGGTCCGTGGGGCTACGCACAATTGGCCTAGCGTCGGTAGGGATGTCCTTGTCTCATCGTGCACCAGCGACTCCTGTGGCGGGCCGGGCGCAGTGGGCGCTAACCAAGGTTGCCAGGTGCACGGTGTAGCCTCCGACACATTGGTGCGGCTGGCTTCCGGGTTGGAGGCGCGCTGTGTTAAGAAGCAGTGCGGCTGGTTGGGTTGTGTATCGGGGACGCATGACTTTCAACCTTCGTCTCTCCCAACGGGAGTTGTAGCGATGAGACAAGATAGTAGCTACTACAACAATTGGATACCATGAAATTGAGGAGAAAAAAGGGGTAAAAAAAACAACTAATATTGGTTGTTTTATTTATGCATTTGGTCTTGTCTTGTACAAAATACTATTCTAGTAGCAGTCAGATATTTATAATGTTCCACAAATACTAGGATAGGTTTAGCAAAGAACCTATATATGCACCATTGATTTGGTACTGTAGATATGTGGTAGTGGTGCCTGAGGGCACACAGTGTGTTGTGAAATCTGTGAATGTATTGTATTGTTTTAAAAATTATATAAACTGTCTTAATTTTGCTGGACCCCAGGAAGAGTAGTTGCTGTTTTGGCAGCAGCTAATGGGGATCCATAATTAATACAAATACAAATACAGCTAGCTAGCTACCTACAATGACATTAGCAACATTAGAAAAAATGCATTTTTTTATTTTGTTTTACCAGATCCTCTTCTCCTTCAGCCAGTGGAGATCTGTATTTAATACCTTATCATTTCTGCCAACTATTTGAACAAGATTCAATTAATTGTGTCAGAATGCACTGCTGTATTAAATAAATTCAGACCTAACTTGTTGACACGTTCTGTTGCAGATTCAAAGCCAGATTAACTCATTGCAGAATGTATCAAACATCATGAATGAATAAGCATATTTATATGACAAGAATGCACCTAGTCACTCATCCTTCACCTGAACTCAAACAATTACATTGTTGTAAAGAAATCAATAACATATAAACATCTGAATTTAAGTAAACAGTTATTCATAAATGCCCCAAAACTGGGGCATCAAAGAGCACCATATGAACTATTATTACTATCCAAGAGAGATTCTGCTTTTCCTTTTAAGGAATTAGACCTGCACAAATAACACAATGCAAACCGCATATTGTGATTTTGGTGGAAAATGGAAAAACTGGATGCGTACGGTAGGTTTTATATAAAATACTAGTTCAACTCCAGCACAATGAGAAACACGCTTAACAGACTCAGAACAAGGAAGCTATGCCTAAACGCAGCTATATCAACACCCTTCTTTTCAATTTAACAGGTCCATGTTTCTGCTGTCAATTGTGAGCAGCACATTTACCAGGAGGACAGCATTGCACAGTTTTTTTTTCTTCAAAAACATTACAACACTTTTAAACTTGTTACTGAGTGTAAATGTTATCAAAATCAGGAGAAGATCAAGTGGAGGAAGCAGCATAGGGAAAATGGGTTAAGGTAGGGTGGGTTTATAGAGATAAGATGGAGAGTTCCAAAGTTGAGGGACTATGAGACATTAAAGGCATAGTGTGGAATAAGAAGTAGCTAGAGAGATGGTTGGCCATGGAATAAACATAAAATGGGGAGCTGGTGTGCTTCTGCACCCCTTTTAGGTGGTTGTCACAAATATCCGGCCCAAGTCCAATCATACTCGGGGTCTCGGCGTGTGTTCCGTCTCAGTTGCAGCATTCAAATCGTGGTCATCGTGTGTCAATGAATCACAACATTAAAGGCGATGAGTGATTTCCACAAATTGAGCCATAGACAATTGGCATGAATGTATCCTAATCGGGGGGGGGGGGGGGGGGGGTGATACCTCACGCCCTGTTGTAAGTTAAAGGAGAGATCCAGGGTCTCCCTCTCCAAATTCACCAAGGATTGTACTTTGTCTCAGGAGGGTTGTTCCGCCAAAACTCTAACAATATTTCTAACATAGAACGTGGGGAATGGTCAGAGGCAAGCTATAGAAAACTCATTTTATATTATTTTGTGATGTCATTAAAAATGTTGTAGAGGAACTACTGTAACTTAAAGTATATACACTACATGTACGAAGTCTCCATCCTTTATATTGTGCATTAAATATGATGAATGTATTTTTGTTAAGATATGGCTGTGATTTTAGGAGCCATCAGAGATTATTTGTTTTCCATAAACTTTGCACAGTGAGTAGCCACACACGAGTGAGGTCAGAGAGTGTGTCAGCCTGATGGAACCGCCCCTTTCGACCCGAGTGTATAAAAGGATGGGCAAAGAAATGAACATTTAGACCAGAGAGGCATGCAGCTGCAGCTCACGTCCAAAGTGGTTCGAACTCTGAAGTGTCAACACGAGGTAGAGACAATGATGTCACCTCCCGGACAATCCCTGGCACCGCTACTTAACTGTCCTCTGGAAAGTATCTAGAAAATCGAATTGGGACCATTCTACTACTCTTCAAACCAACGTATTTAACTACTCTCATCACCACTGAGAGCCGTCTACATGGCTGGCTAGCCTATCTTCAAATAAGCATCTTCCAGAGTGAGTGGAAGCAGACTGAGCTCTGTCGTTCTGTTCAGGACTACATGATGGGTCCCCGGATGCCAGGCGTCAGCAGAGGAGAACAACAGTAGAAGAGACGGGGGGACAATCAGTTCGTGGACAATCGGAGCATTACAAGCGTGCCGTGGAAAAGGACACACGGTGAACGAAGACATTGACATGTAAATACATTCATGATTTTTTACTCCAAACGGGCGGCGTTTCGTGTGCAAAGTATATGATTACTGTGGAGGTAGTTCGGAAAATGTTTCAATGATAAGTGTCTTTCTCTCTCCCTCCCTCTCCATCTCCTTTGTAACAAGTCGCCATTTGTTGTCAGTCCGCTAGGGACCTTTTTGTAATGTATTAAGTGTGTATATTTATCCTGTGTTATCATTTAGTTTGCTAGTAAATAAATAATTCAACCAAATTGTGAAGTGCTGAATCATAAGTAAGGCTGGGGTTTTTGCAGTTGCAAGGAGGTTACGACTGTTCAGAATGATGATGTGATAAGAGGTTATGATTAATACGTTGACTGTTTTATGGATGTGATAGGTAAAGACCTTCAGAGTTTAATTTGGGAGATGGTATCTCTTTAATCAACCGCTCTCCTGTTGTGCCAAATTCCCAATGAGCTAATTGTTACATTATTCATTTAAATCTGGTAACAATTAACCGTAGTTAATTTTTTCGATAAATAAATCATCAGATTAATGAAAGTAAAGTCACGACATAATACAACATAAGCCTTGAGGACAGCATTTTGTTCTCAACTTGGTGGTTTACATTGTGTCTACTGTGTGTAAATGACGGAAGAATCTTACCCCAGCTGTAGGTCCATTTGAATGTGTGTGGTCACGTGCTTCTACACCTGCATTACTTGCTGTTTGGGGTTTTAGGCTGGGTTTATGTATAACACTTTGTGACATCAGCTGATGTAAGAAGGGCTTTATAAATACATTTGATTTGATTGACTTAGGCCTGTACATCTACCAGTACTGGGACCATTGGAGACTTGGGATGCTTGCTCTCAAAGTGCTGCTTGAATGTCTTCGGGTCTGCATCTATAGAGGTCAAGTAGAAAATGGGAAAAGTTAACAATTTATGGTTAGATTTTTATGACTCATACTGTGATAGACAATAGTGCGACACAGTGGACGCTTCATAATAACCTTAACACCTTGCGGTCAAACACGGAAATGGTTCCAATCTTTTTTTCACAATTCTTATTTTTTTTAAACAAAGTATGTGTCTGGTGTAGGTTAACCTTGGAGTCACGTTTTGATAGCCTTGTAATTCTCTCTCGGACAAGGTGAGTTTAATCAATATATACGTCTCAATTTACAACAAAAAAATGAAACGCTAATTAGCAACAGAGAAGACTTCAGCAAAACTACAAATTCCTGCCGGAAGCTCCTGCACATCAACTCTGACTCTGTCAGTAACCGTTCACCAGCACGATCAGAGACCTGTGCCCAATCCATGATGAATCCATGTGCTGTATCGAAATTATTTGAATACAGTGTTGAATTTATTCAGTCCTCTTTCTCTGTCTTAGCTAGCCACTGACTAATCTTTAGCTAGCTAGTTAGCAGACCAGTATACAGTGGGGCAAAAAAGTATTTAGTCAGCCACTAATTGTGCAAGTTCTCCCACTTAAAGATGAGAGAGGCCTGTAATTTTCAACATATGACAGACAAAATGAGAAAAAATCCAGAATGTCACATTGTAGGATTTTTAATGAATTTATTTGCAAATTATGTTGGAAAATAAGTATTTGGTCATCCACAAACAAGCAAGATTTCTGGCTCTCACAGACCTGTAACTTCTTCTTTAAGAGGCTCCTCTGTCCTCCACTCGTTACCTGTATTAATGGCACCTGTTTGAACTTGTTATCAGTATGAAAGTCACCTGTCCACAACCTCAAACAGTCACACTACAAACTCCACTATGGCCAAGACCAAATAGCTGTCAAAGGACACCAGAAACAAAATTATAGACCTGCACCAGGCTGGGAAGACTGAATCTGCAATAGGTAAGCAGCTTGGTTTGAAGAAATGGAAGACATACAAGACCACTGATAATCTCCCTCGATCTGGGGCTCCACGCAAATCTCACCCCGTGGGGTCAAAATTATCACAAGAACGGTGGGCAAAAAATTCTAGAACCACACGGGGGGACCTAGTGAATGACCTGCAGAGAGCTGGGACCAAAGTAACAAAGCCTATCATCAGAAACACACTACGCCGCCAGGGACTCAAATCCTGCAGTGCCAGACGTGGACAGGCCCGTCTGAAGTTTGCTAGAGAGCATTTGGATGATCCAGAAGAAGATTGGGAGAATGTGATATGGTCAGATGAAACCAAAATATAACTTTTTGGTAAAAACTCAACTCGTCGTGTTTGGAGGACAAAGAATGCCGAGTTGCATCCAAAGAACACCATACCTACTGTGAAGCATGGGGGTGGAAACATCATGCTTTGGGGCTGTTTTTCTGCAAAGGGACCAGGACGACTGATCCGTGTAAAGGAAAGAATGAATGGGGCCATGTATCGTGAGATTTTGAGTGAAAACCTCCTTCCATCAGCAAGGGCATTGAAGATGAAATGTGGCTGGGTCTTTCAGCATGACAATGATCCCAAACACACCGCCCGGGCAACGAATGAGTGGCTTCGTAAGAAGCATTTCAAGGTCCTGGAGTGGCCTAGCCAGTCTCCAGATCTCAACCCCATAGAAAATCTTTGGAGGGAGTTGAAAGTCCGTGTTGCCCAGCAACAGCGCCAAAACATCACTGCTCTAGAGGAGATCTGCATGGAGGAATGGGCCAAAATACCAGCAACAGTGTGTGAGAACCTTGTAAAGACTTACAGAAAACGTTTGACCTCTGTCATTGCCAACAAAGGGTATATAACAAAGTATTGAGATAAACTTTTGTTATTGACCAAATACTTATTTTACACCATAATTTGCAAATAAATTAATTAAAAATCCTACAATTTGATTTTCTGGATATTTTTCATTCTCATTTGGTCTGTCATAGTTGAAGTGTATCTATGATGAAAATTACAGACCTCTCTCATCTTTTTAAGTGGGAGAACTTGCACAATTGGTGGCTGACTAAATACTTTTTTGCCCCACTGTATAAAAAAAATGTTGTTTTACTTAACCTAGATAATTGTTTGTACAATATGTTGACTTTGTCTATGTCAGCCCTTATGGCATTTTTCCAACGATGAGCATAAGAGCATTAAAAGGGGAGAAGACCACTGTACTGTAAATCTGGCAATGTGTAGAGGTGCAGCTATAGTGAGATGCAACTTACTGGTTTGGTCAGGGCCAGCCTGAGGGAAGTTTATCCTGTGTTGGTGAGTGTAACTATTAAGTTAAGTTTGAGCATCTTAGCAATACAATGTGTTCTATACAGCTGTCAACATTCTACAAGTAAACAATTCTAGACTTAGATGAGTGATAACTCAGTTCTAGAATGTTGTCATTAATGAGAAAATCTATTAATATTCTGAATGAACTTTGTTAGACATCCAGCCTGTACCAGAGAAAAATATTCAAAGTATTTATTTATTCATGGTGGTACATGCATTCACATTCTTGATTTATAGGATCTTTCCTACTATATGATTGGTAGGTCTCTATAGGTGACCTCAGATCACAGTTGTTGGATAGGGTGTCGTCTGTAAAGTGGGGCACAGATAACGAAGAGGAAAGCATCAAGGCATCCAAAATGGCTACAGGTATTGATGTGCAGGAGTCAGGGCTTTGGGTCACAGCATCTGGGATCCTGGGTGCCACCACAGATGGTCAGCACAGCAGTGGTGGAGGTCAAGTGTCCCTTTGACGCAAGGGACCTTTAGCACTGCACTCTATACTCCTCTTTGGTCATCTCTGTATACCTGTTGCAAGACCCACTGGTTGCTGCTTATTTATAAAACCCTCTTAGGCCTCACTCCCCTCTATCTGAGATATCTACTGCAGCCCTCATCCTCCACATACAACACCCGTTCTGCCAGTCACATTCTGTTAAAGGTCCCCAAAGCGCACACATCCCTGGGTCTCTCCTCTTTTCAGTTCGCTGCAGCTAGCGACTGGAACGAGCTGCAACAAACACTCAAACTGGACAGTTTTATCTCAATCTCTTCATTCAACGACTCAATCATGGACACTCTTATGGACAGTTGTGGCTGGTTTGTGTGATGTATTGTTGTGTCTACCTTCTTGACCTTTGTGCTGTTGACTGTGCCCGATAATGTTTGTACCATGTTTTGTGCTGCTGCCATGTTGTATTGCTACCATGTTGTGTTGCTAACATGTTGTTGTTGTTATGTTGATACCATGCTGTATTGTCATGTGCTGCTGCGATGCTATGTTGTTGTCTTAGGTCTCTCTTCATGTAGTGTTGTGTCTCTTGTTGTGATGTGTGTTTTGTCCTATATTTATATTTATATTGTATTTATTTTATTTAATTCCAGGCCCCCGTCCCTGCAGGAGGACTTTTGGTAGGCCGTCATTGTAAATAAGAATTTGTTCTTAACTGACTAGTTAAATAAAATACAAAAAAAGTATTAAATTGACGAGGCAGTGAATTTGAAGGATTTATATATCAAGGCAGGAGGGTCTTACCGCCTCTGTCAAGACCATCCTTACTGGCACTAGGTCCAAGGTTAGCTCCACATCACTGGAAGGGACACCTGCTTCTTCGTTGTGTGGACCTCCTGTCAGTACCTGATTTCAGGGAAGCCTAAGGTCTAAAAATATTCCAGTTCATACACACACACTAGGCTCCCAGAATAGGTTATATTACATACAAGTTTTGGTCAAAGCAGGCAACTAATGTAATTTAGTTAACTTTGGAATGGGCACAGAGGGAATTGATATCTGTGATGTTCAAATTATTTCTTACCCCCTGTCTTACTTGCTGTAGGTCCCAGTCATCCCTGTCTGTACCTGACATTGTTGAAAAACAAGTGAACAATGAATCATACACAAACAATAGGCTCCTAGAGTAGGCTATATTAAATTCAAGTTTTGTTCAAAGCAGCCAATCACAAAGTCTGGTCTGAGTGCATCTCCTCAGTTTCATTCAGTAGTACAACACAAATCACATTGCATTTTATCATGGGCACAGTGGGAATGTATATCCTTGATGTTTAAATAGTATCTTACCCCCAGAGTGAGAGACCGTGAGAGTACATCACTTCCAGCAGATCTCCTTGCTGAGGGTGGCATTGATTAGAGGTCGACCGATTAATCGGAATGGCCAAAGTTTTCATAACAATCGGAAATCTGTATTTTTGGTCGTCTTTTAAATTTAATCTTTATTTAACTAGGCAAGTCAGTTAAGAACACATTCTTATTTTCAATGACGGCCTAGGAACGGTGGGTTACCTGCCTTGTTCAGGGGCAGAACGACAGATTTTTACCTTGTCAGCTCGGGGATTCAATCTTGTAACCTTACAGTTAACTAGTCCAACGCTCTAACCACCTGCCTCTCGTTGCACTACACGAGGAGCCTGCCTGTTACGCGAATGCAGTAAGCCAAGGTAAGTTGCTAGTTAGCATTAAACTTATCTTATAAAAAACAACCAATCAATCATAATCACTAGTTAACTACACATGGTTGATAATATTACTCGTTTATCTAGTGTCCTGCGTTGCATATAATCGATGAGGTATTAGCGAAAAATAACTGTCCTTGCTCCAATGTGTACCTAACCATAAACATCAATGCCTTTCTTAAAATCAATACACAGAAGTATATATTTTTAAACCTGCATATTTAGCTAAAAGAAATCCAGGTTAGCAGGCAATACCTCTTGTGACTACCCATCCCGCATGCGGGAGCGTAATCATCGCCTGACACTAATTAGCATAACGCAACGGACATAAATATTCCTAGAAAATATTCCTATTCATGAAAATCACAAACAAAATATATTGAGACACAGTTTTAGCCTTTTGTTAATCACCCTGTCATCTCAGATTTTCTAAATATGCTTTACAGCCAAAGCTAGACAAGCATTTGTGTAAGTTTATCGATAGCCTAGCATTGCATTTTGTCCAGCTAGCAGCAGGTAACTTGGTCACGGAAATCAGAAAAGCAATCAAATTAAATTATTTACCTTTGATGAGCGTCGGATGTTTTCACTCACGAGACTCCCAGTTAGATAGCAAATGTTCCTTTTTTCCCAAAATATTATTTTTGTAGGTGAAATAGCTCCGTTTGTTCTTCACGTTTGGCTGAGAAATCGCCCAGAAATTGCAGTCACGAAAATCCCGAAAAATATTCCAAATTAGCTCCATAATAAACAGAAACATGGCAAACGTTGTTTATAATCAATCCTCAAGGTGTTTGTCAAATATCTATTCGATAATATATCCGTCGGACAATTAGTTTTTCAGTAGGACCGATTGGAATAATGGCTACCTCCTGTATTTTACGCGAGAGTCACTATGGGAGCCATCAAGTGACCACTTGCGCAATGTAGCCGCTTACGGGTATGCTTCAACATAAATGCGTAAAACTAGTCACAATGCTGTAGACACTTTCGGGAATAAGGAGAAAGAGTAATCTGGTTGATAGCACATTCACTGGTCAATAGGGAAGCATTGGAACGCAGCGCTTTCAAAACATGAGGCACTTCCGGATTGGATTTTTCTCAGGCTTTCGCCTGCAACATCAGTTATGTTATACTCACAGACAATATTTTTACAGTTTTGGAAACTTTAGATTGTTTTCTATCCTAAGCTGTCAATTATATGCATATTCTAGCATCTTGTTCTGACAAAATATCCTGTTTACGATGGGAACGTTATTTTTCCAAAAATGAAAATACTGCCCCCTAGTCACAATTAACCAGGTGTAATTGTGTCACTTTTCTTGCGTTCATTGCACGCAGAGTCAGGGTATATGCGACAGTTTGGGCCACCTAATTTGCCAGAATTCTACGTAATTATGACATAACATTGAAGGTTGTGCAATGTAACAGGAATATTTAGACTTATGGATGCCACCCGTTAGATAAAATACGGAACGGTTCCATAATTCACTGAAAGAATAAACGTCTTGTTTTCGAGATGATAGTTCAGGGATTCGACCATATTAATGACCAAAGGCTCGGATTTCTGTGTGTTATTATGTTATAATTAAGTCTATGATTTGATAGAGTAGTCTGACTGAGCGATGGCAGGCTCGTAAGCATTCATTCAAACAGCACTTTCATGCGTTTTGCCAGCAGCTCTTTGCTGTGCTTCAAGCATTGCGCTGTTTATGACTTCAAGCCCATCAACTTCCGAGATTAGGCTGGTGTAACCGATGTGAAATGGCTAGCTAGTTAGTGGGGTGTGCGCTAATAGCGTTTCAAACGTCACTCGCTCTGAGACTTAGAGTAGTTATTCCCCTAACGCTGCTTCGAGGGTTGCTGTTGTTGAAGTGTTCCTGGTTCGAGCCCAGGTAGGGGCGAGGACAGGGACAGAAGCTATACTGTTACACTGGCAATACTAAAGTGCCTATAAGAACATCCAATAGTCAAAGGTATATGAAATACAAACTACAACCTTAAACTTCTTACCTGGGAATATTGAAGACGCATGTTAAAAGGAACCACCAGCTTTCATATGTTCTCATGTTCTGAGCAAGGAACTTAAACGTTAGCTTTCTTACATGGCACATATTGCACTTTTACTTTCTTCTCCAACACTTTGTTTTTGCATTATTTAAACCAAATTGAACATGTTTCATTATTTATTTGAGGCTAAATTGATATTATTGATGTATTATATTAAGTTAAAATAAGTGTTCATTCAGTATTGTTGTAATTGTCATTATTACAAATTAACATTTTAAAAATCGTCCGATTAATCGGTATCAGCTTTTTTTGGTCCTCCAATAATCAGTATCGGCGTTGAAAAATCATAATCGGTCGACCTCTAGCGTTGATCCTTCCCTGTTTCAAAGTGGGGTGAGCCTGATGTTCCACATGTCAAGCCTTATGTCTAAAACATGGGTAAAAGCATCTACATATTAAATGTTTTAAACAATATTGTATCATATTTGATGAGTTACTCGGTCTTCACGGGCACGAGGTGTTGTAGTCCTCGCGCTCAGATCACACTGGCACAGTGGTAGGTCTTTTTCAATGCTGTATCATCATCTTTAAGTCTTTATTAAAGACTCATCTCTTCAGCGAAGGTGAACGGAAAGGCACTGGAGCAACGGACCACCCTTTCAGTTTCTGCCTGGCAGGTTCCCCTCTCTCCACTGGGAATCTCTGCATCTGACCTTATTACGAGGGCTGAGTCACTGGCTTACTAGTGCTCTTCCATGCCGTCCCTAGGAAGGGTGCGTCACTTAAGTGGGCTGAGTCACTGACGTGATCTTCCTGTCCGGGTTGGCGCCCCCTCAGGTTTGTGCCGTGTGGGAGAACTTTGTGGGCTATACTCAGTCTTGTCTCAGGGTAGTAAGTTGGTGGTTTGCAGATATCCCTCTAGTGGTGTGGGGATTGTGCTTTGGCAAAGTGGGTGGGGTCATATCCTGCCTGGTTGACCCTGTCCGGGAGTATTGTTGGACGGGGCCACATTGTCTCCCGACCCCTCCTTTCTCAGCCTCCAGTATCTATGCTGCAATAGTTTATGTGTCTGGGGGCTAGCGTCAGTCTGTTATATCTGGTGTAGTTCTCCTGTCTTATCCGGTGTCCTGTGTGAGTTTAAGTATGCTCCCTCTAATTCTCTCTCCCTCCCGGGGGACCGGGGACCATGCCTCAGAATGACCTGGCCCGATGACTCCTTGCTGTCCACAGTCAGGCTTATCATGCTGCTGCTCCAGTTTCAACTGTTCTGCCTCTGGCTATGGAACCCTGACCTGTTCACCGGATGTGCCACCTTGTCCCGGACCTGCTGTTTTCGACTCTCTCTCTCTCTCTACCACAACTGCTGTTTCGAACTCTGAATGCTCAGCTATGAAAAGCCAACTAACATTTACTACTGGTGCTGACCTGTTGCACCCTGTTACACCTCTACAACCCCTGTGATTACTTTTATTTGACCCTGCTGATCATCTATGAACATTTGAATATCTTGACTATGTACAGTTATAATCTCCACCCGGCACAGCCAGAGGAGGATTGGCCACCCCTCAGAGCCTGGTTCCTCTCTAGGTTTCTTCCTAGGTTTTGGACTTTCTAGGTGTTTTTTTCCTAGCCACCGTGCTTCTACATCTGCATTGTTTACTGTTTGGAGTTTTAGGCTGTGTTTCTGTATAGCACTTTGTGACATTGGTTGATGTAAAAAGGGGTTTTAAAATACATTTCATTGATGATTGATTGATCTTTATCTGAAACGAAAACGCATTATTTATCATAACACAAACCCACATTTGACAAGGCGACAAGTAATCCCTCAACACCCAATCCTCATGCCTCATTGTTTGTTCTTGTTTCCCCAATCAACAGTCTGGATCTTCCTCTTCTGCCATAGTGGATGAGCTACCTTTTCTGGGAAATACAGGGCCATTTCACTTTCCCACCGGAAAATGGCAGCTGCTGAAACTGTGTGTTGTCACTGAGTCTAGGGTACTATTTGCCTGAAGAGGTAAAATATTGCGATTAACTGTACGCTGTACTTCTGATTCTAATTCTCAAGAGAAAAGTTAAAACCCTCAGCCGTGAGGTCACCGAGGAGGACCAACAGTGATAAACAAGGATCGTCTGAAAGGGACTGACATGCAAGGATGGAACATAACGATTTTGGGCACTGGCCAGCAGACCATGATTTCTACTAGCCCAGATAACAGTCAGGTCCTAAATCTGTGGCATGCGATGTTTGTATAGGCAAAATTTCACTGCTGTGTCAGGCTAGTTTGGCACATTTTCTACTAACCATTTTACTGCTGTGTCAGGCTAGTTTGGCACATTTTCTACTAACCATTTTACTGCTGTGTCAGGCTAGTTTGGCACATTGTCTACTAGTCCAGTCTGAAAATTATTTCCATCCCTGCTGACATGTATAAATGAATTCCAGGTCATTTGATTAGTCAGAAACAACAGATGCAATCGTGGAACAAAACTGTTTGTGTTTTGTATGTGGAAACATTGAGCCCACAAATACTTTGTGAGCGAGCTAGTTAATGTTAGTTCACCGTTTGTGTAGTCACACTTTTCCATGTGGTGACATGCCAGGGCAGGGATATTTAGCTAATGTTTAGCTAGCTAATTACGTTAGCTCATTGTTAGTGTAGTCAGACTTTTCCCCAGACCCCACATGTTAGCTATTCCACCAGGGCAGGAATATTTAACGATAGCTAGTTAGTGCTAATCGCTAACATTAGGCACATTCGCTAGCATGTCACCGCTTGGGAAAGTCAGATTACACCACGATGAGATACGGTGCAACTTTAGCCAATGTAGTGTTAAGGGTTGCGTCAATCGAATCTGGTATCAGGATAAATATGACACTGAGTCACCATATTGTATACTATGTACTTTTTATTAGCTAAGCAATAAGTGGTAAATGCAATTTTCGTATATACGGGTTCGCTGTAACACCACGCAGGGTAGAACAGAGAACTGACTTGTTCCTGACACAGTTATTATAATATACTCTGACAGAAGTAGTTCCTGCTTCCGAGCCGGCCTGTCAGAGTGGAGACTGGGCGTGGTTTAAACTCACTTAGCCTATCGTTGATTGTAGGTGCACGAGCTGGTCCCAGCCCCCTAGGCGCTTCAGCGGTCAGTTATTGTAGTTCTTACTTAATTAAGTCGTTTTTTTTTTGTATCTGTACTTTACTGTACTATTTATACTTTGGACAACTTTGACATGTATTTCACTACAGTTCTAAAGAAAATAATGTACTTTTTATTCCATACATTTTCCCTGACACCCAAAAGTACTTGCTACATTTCGAATGCTTAGCAGGACATGAAAACGGTCCAATTCACACGCTTATCAAGAGAACATCCCTGTGTAACAGTACAAATTTAGACCGTCCCCTCGCCCATACCCGGGCGCGAACTAGGGACCTTCTGCACACATCAACAGTCACCCTCGAAGCATCGTTACCCATCGCTCCACAAAAGCCGCGGCCCTTGCAGAGCAAGGGGAACTACTACTTCAAGGTCTCAGAGCAAGTGACGTCACTGATTGAAACGCTATTTAGCGCCCACGCTAACTAAGCTAGCCGTTTCACATCCGTTACACTCACCCCCCTTTTGACCTTCCTCCTTTTTTTTTTCGCAGCAACCAGTAATCCGGGTCAACAGCATCAATGGAACAGTACAAATTTAAACCGTCCCCTCGCCCATACCCGGGCGCGAACCAGGGACCTTCTGCACACATCAACAGTCACCCTCGAAGCATCGTTACCCATCGCTCCACAAAAGCCGCGGCCCTTGCAGAGCAAGGGGAACTACTACTTCAAGGTCTCAGAGCAAGTGACGTCACTGATTGAAACGCTATTTAGCGCCCACGCTAACTAAGCTAGCCGTTTCACATCCGTTACACCTGGTCACCCCTACTGTCTCTGGTCTGGCGAACTCACTAAACAAGAATGCTTTGTTTGTAAATTATATCTGAGTTTTGGAGAGTGCTTCTGGCTATATGTAAAAAAAATATATATTAATAATTGTGCCATCTGGTTTGCCTAGTATAAGGAATTTGATCTCATTTATACTTCAGTATATTTCAGCAAGTACATTTACTTTTAATACTTAACTATATTTAAAACCAAATAGTTTTTGATTTGCACTCAAGTATTATTTTACTGGGTGACTTTTACTCAAGTCATTTTCTATGAAAGTATCTTTACTTTTACTCAAGTATGACAATTGGGTACTTTTTCCACCACTGAGTAGTGGTTACAATCTGGTACATAGTATACAGGTGAATATATTGACAAAAGTGACCTGGTCCGAGAAAGATTTGCTCAGTATCAAAAGTCACTGCAGGATAAGCCTACACAGACCTTATATGAAGCAGTTCTAAAATCCTCTATGGTAAAATTAATGGTGGAAAAACGATTGGAATCATTTCCGGGTGTCACCGCTAGGCTTTATGGGTATGACTCGTATTGTGGTCCTCAATTCTCGCAGGGATCACGTTCCCATAGCCCTATTATAAATGTATGCAGTCAATGTACTGTACAATGCTATGGAAAGCCTCTTCTGAGTGGCATATATTTCACGAGACACTGTTTTTTAGGCATCATTTTCTGAAAATCTGAGATGAGTTCACTTCCCCCAGGGATCACTTTCACATTCTAAAAATGGGAATATCTCAATTGTATCGTCCTCGCGTCTTTTCTCCTCGTCTCCTCACAACACATTGGAGGAGAAGGTCAGGGGGCGGTACCTCTGGTTTTCTCATCCAATGGGTTTTGAGAAGGAGACAAGGGGAAAGGAGAGATCGCGTTGTTCAGCCATTGAGATCGACCCAATGAGTAACATAAACAGCCGTGCCTCTCGCAAGTCTTTCGTTTTCGGTCAAACATTGCTATCGATTCATAACTTTCCGAAAGATGGCTGGTTTAGAGCTTTTGTACAGCTGCGTAGCAGGCAGTATTACCTGTCCACAAGACGTCGTTGTGTGTTTTGTTCACTGGGAAATTGTAAAGAGTGGGTACAAATGCCTTGGGTTAGGAGATGAGGTGAGTGTGATGCCTGCAGGCTACAAATGATTTAATTTATAATTCCATGTTTTATGGCTAAGTGCTTTAGAGTTTACTGACAACGTCCCAATTTGTTAACAACGCCAGATTAGCCGTCTGACATGTATCCTCGCTAACCAACTATAGTTGGCTAGTTAATTTACAAGCATTTATATATATTAGTTGGTACTGTTGTCAATTGGCTAAAAATAGCTAGCTAGTTAGTTAGCAAGGCATGTCAGACTGCTAATCTGTCGCTGGTAGCTAGTTGTGATGGTGTCAGCAAACTGGGTTGACAAATCAATAAATTTCTTGAATTTGTATGAATGGCAATATGTAACTAATACTAATTATTTTGCTTATGTGGATGTGTTTTGTGAATTAGCTTGCCAATCAGGTCTCTAGTTAGATTTTGTGACACGCTAATCAGACAATATACCATAGGTATGACCAAACGATAATACTATTTACTGGTCCAATTACGTTGGTAACCAGTTTATAATTGCAATAAGGCACCTCGTGGGTGTGTGGTATATGGCAATATACCACGGCTAAGGGCTGTATCCAGGCACTCCGCGTTGTTTGCCATATACCACACTTCTTCGGGCCTTTTTGCGTAAATTAACCACCTGCAACTGGACACTTTTTAGGAGATGCATGTTTGACCGAAACGAGAACGAAGATTTATCGCCTAGTTAAAGTTGGTTGAAATGCTGTACTACGCCTAACCGTACCTAACATGTAACCCCCAATTACAATGGATACCACATCTGTTTGGTTAAATCAAGTTATTTGCTCTTAAAATCTGTAGCTAGAACCGTCATTCTTTGTATCTGATCCATCTATGAATATGTGTGATAACGTTCTTTCAGCCTCATACTTTGTTTACATTTTAAAAAGTGGCGGGGTTAACATTGGGCTGAAACACTCATGATTGTGGCCTTAAATAGTTATCTTGAGAGGGTCTGACGTTATGCAACATGACACGTGACGATGCATACCTGTAATTATGAATGAATAAATCTGTTATTTACATTTAATTCAGCCTCGGAGTGGTGACAAGAAGTCGGAGTTGCTTCCTACAGGGTGGAATGACAGCAAGGAATTGTACACCCTGCGGTACAAGTCAAATGATGACAAGTCTAATTTCTTGGTCAAAGCCATCACTGTGGATTCCACCTTGATCTTCAACTTAATGGTAACTATACAGCTATTCAAAATGTTATTTCAAATCTTAAGTGGTTATTTCTCAGAAATGTAGTTAGCCTACATTCACAGTAAGTAGGCCTAAGTGTGACTCTTTTCTATTGTGTCAGGACTCGGCCACTGAACAGGTGTCAGACCTGACAATGAATGTCAGTGATTATGTGGATGCAGATCATTTGCAGACATTTGAAAGGTTGGTCAGTATGTCATATTTTTGGGGATGTATTGAAGTCTTGCTCAATTTGAACCGTACTTAATGGAGCAAAAGTGACGAACAACAGATTTATAAGTATTTGGCTAAGGGGAAATCCACTGTACCACATTCTTTTAATATTTTTTTTCCACACACAAAAAATATAGTGACTTACCGAAATACTACTCCATATTATAGGCCATGCTGTAAATCTTTATATTACACCAATTCTTGCTTTGTTGCCTAGAGTCTTCGATGAGGCCTGGCTAAGTCCAAATATCGCAACTTCAAGTAAATATTTCTCAGCAATCCTTTTACACTGAACAAAAATAGAAACCCAACATGTGAAGAATAAAAGATCCCAGAAATGTTCAATATGCACAAAAAGCATATCTCTAATTTCGTGTTTATCCCTTTTAGTGAGCATTTCTCCTTTGCCAAGATAATCCATCCACCTGACAGGGGTGGCATATTGAGTATTTTTTTTTATTTTAACTAGGCAAGTCGGTTAAGAATAAATTCTTATTTTCAATGACGGCCTAGGAACAGTGGGTCACCTGCCTTGTTCAGGGGCAGAATGACAGATTTGTACCTTCTCAGTTCGGGGATTCAATCTTGCAACCTTTCTGTTACCAGTCCAATGCTGTAACAGCTAGGCTACCTGCAGCCCCTGATTAAACTGTATGATCATTACACAGGTGCACCTTGTGCGGGGACAAAAGGCCACTCTAAAATGTGCAGTTATGCTGACTGGGAATGTCCACCAGAGCTCTTGCCAGAAAATGCAATGTTAATTTCTCTACCATAAGCTGCCTCCAACGTCATTCTAGAGAATTTGGCAGTACATCCAGCCGGCCCCACAACCGCAGACCACATGTAACCACATCAGCCCAGGACCTCCACATCCTGCTTCTTTACCGACATTGATTGTCTGAGACCAGCCACCTGCAAAGCTGATAAAACAGTGAGTTTGCACAACTGAAGAATTTCTGTACAAACTGTCAGAAACCGTCTCCGGTAAGCTCATCTGCTTGCTTGTCGTCCATACCAGGGTCTTGGCCTGACTGCAGTTTGGCGTCATAACTGACTTCAAATGCTCGCCTTTGATGGCCACTGACATGCTAGAGAAGAGAGCTCTTCATGGATGAATCCCTGTTTCAACTGTACTGGGCAGATGGTGTCGTGTGAGAGGTTTGCTGATGTCAACATTGTGAACTGAGTGCCCCATGGTGGGGTTTTGGTATGGGCATGCGTAAGCTATGGACAACAAACATGCTTGCTTTTTATCGATGGCGATTTGAATGCACAGGGATGCCGTGATGAGATCCCGAGGCCCATTTTTGTGCTGGTTATTTGCCACATCACCTCTTGTTTCAGCATGACCACGTGTCTCAAGGATCTGTACACAATTCCTGAGAGCCAAAAATGTCCCAGTTCTTCCATGGCCTGCATACTCTCCAGACATGTCACCCATTGAGCATGTTTGAGATGCTGTGGATTGACGTCTACGACAGCATGTTCCAGTACCCACCAATGTCCAGAAACTCCTCACAACATTCTACTGGTGCCTAATCAGCTCCATGTGAAGGAGATGTCACGCTGCATGAGACAAATGGTGGTCACCCCAGATATTAACTGTTTTTCTAATCCATGCCCCTACTTTTTAAGGTATCTGTGACCAACTGACGCATATCTCTATTCAGTCATGTGATTTGGCGCTGACAGATGGTCGCTTCGGGTTCTTAGGAAACTATGCAGTATTATTATTTTTTAAGTATTATTATTATTATTACCCCAAGAAATCTTAAGTCTTGTTACATACAGCCAGGAAGAACTATTGGATATACAGTGGGACAAAAAGTGTTTAGTCAGCCACCAATTGTGCAAGTTATCCCACTTAAAAATATGAGAGAGGCCTGTAATTTTCATCATAGGTACACTTCAACTATGACAGACAATGAGAAAAAAAAATCCAGAAAATCACATTGTAGGATTTTTAATGAATTTATTTGCAAATTATGGTGGAAAATAAGTATTTGGACACCTACAAACAAGCAAGATGTCTGGCTCTCACAGACCTGTAACTTCTTCTTTAGGAGGCTCCTCTGTCCTCCACTCGTTACCTGTATTAATGGCACCTGTTTGAACTTGTTATCGTTGTAAAAGACACCTGTCCACAACCTCAAACAGTCACACTCCAAACTCCACTATGGCCAAGACCAAAGAGCTTTCAAAGGACACCAGAAACAAAATTGTAGACCTGCACCAGGCTGGGAAGACTGAATCTGCAATAGGTAAGCAGCTTGGTTTGAAGAAATCAACTGTGGGAGCAATTATTAGGAAATGGAAGACATACAAGACCACTGATAATCTCCCTCGATCTGGGGCTCCACGCAAGATCTCACCCCGTGGGGTCAAAATGATCACAAGAACGGTGAGCAAAAATCCCAGAACCACACGGGGGGACCTAGTGAATGACCTGCAGAGAGCTGGGACCAAAGTAACAAAGCCTACCATCAGTAACACACTACGCCGCCAGGGACTCAAATCCTGCAGTGCCAGACGTGTCCCCCTCCTTAAGCCAGTACATGTCCAGGCCCGTCTGAAGTTTGCTAGAGAGCATTTGGATGATCCAGAAGAAGATTGGGAGAATGTCAGATGAAACCAAAATATAACTTTTTGGTAAAAACTCAACTCGTCATGTTTGGAGGACAAAGAATGCTGAGTTACATCCAAAGAACACCGTACCTACTGTGAAGCATGGGGGTGGAAACATCATGCTTTGGGGCTGTTTTTCTGCAAAGGGACCAGGACGACTGATCCGTGTAAAGGAAAGAATGAATGGGGCCATGTATCGTGAGATTTTGAGTGAAAACCTCCTTCCATCAGCAAGGGCATTGAAGATGAAACGTGGCTGGGTCTTTTAGTATGACAATGATCCCAAACGAAGGAGTGGCTTCGTAAGAAGCATTTGAAAGTCCTGGAGCGGCCTAGCCAGTCTCCAGATCTCAAACCCATAGAAAATCTTTGGAGGGAGTTGAAAGTCCGTGTTGCCCAGCAACAGCCCCAAAACATCACTGCTCTAGAGGAGATCTGCATGGAGCAATGTGCCAAAATACCAGCAACAGTGTGAGAACCTTGTGAAGACTTACAGAAAACGTTTGACCTCTGTCATTGCCAACAAAGGGTATATAGCAAAGTATTGAGAGACTTTTGTCATTGACCAAATACTTATTTTCCACCATAATTTGCAAATAAATTCATTAAAAATCCTACAATGTGATTTTCTGGAATTTTTTTTCTCATTTTGTCTGTCATAGTTGAAGTGTAACTATGATGAAAATAACAAGCCTCATCTTTTTAATTGGGAGAACTTGCACAATTGGTGGCTGACTAAATACTTTTTTTGCCCCACTGTAAGAGTAATGTCAACTTACCAACATTACGACCAGGAATACGACGTTCCCAAGCGGATCCTCGGTTTGGACCACCACCCAGGACAATGGCTCAGAGCCCATTAGGCGACCCAAAACGGTGGCCTTCTGGCCAGGCTCCTTAGACGGGATCACTTCTCCCGAGTATACTACTCGCCTGTGTCCAGTCTCTTGACAACAAGGTAGACGAAATTCGAGCAAGGGTGGCCTTCCAGAGAGACTAACATTCTCTGTTTCACGGAAACATGGCTCACTCGGGATACGTTATCAAAGTCGGTACAGCCACCTGGATTCTAAACGCATCGAAACCAACATCTCTGGTAAGAAGTGCGGGAGTGTATGCCTTATGATTAACGAGTCATGGTGTGATTATAATAACATACAGGAACTCAAGTCCTTTTGTTCACCTAACCTAGAGTTCCTTACAATCAAATGCTGACCGCTTTATCTACCAAGATAATTCTCTTCGATTATAATCACAGCCCTGTGTATCCCACCCCCCCACCAAGCAGACACCTCAACTGCCCTGAAAGAACCTCATTGGACTTGATGTTAACTGGAAACAACATATCCTGAGGCTGCATTTATTGCACAAGGGTGCATTCTCAGCCCTCTCCTGTACTCCCAGTTCACCCATGACTGCGTGGCCATGTACGCCTCCAACTCAAATCATCAAGTTTACAGATGACACTACAGTGGTAGGCTTGATTACCAACAACGAGACGGCCTACAGGGAGGAATTGAGGGTCCTCGGAGTGTGGTGGCAGGAAAATAACCTCTTACTCAACATCAACAAAACACAGGAGATGGTTGTGGACTTCAAGAAACAGCAGAGGGAGCCCCCCCTATCCACATTGACGGGACAGTAGTGGAGAAGGTGGAAGGTTTTAAGTTCCTGGGCGTACACATCTCGGACAAACTGAAATGGTCCATCCACACAGACAGTGTTGTGAAGGTGCAACAGTGTCTCTTCAACCTCAGGAGGCTGAAGAAATTGGGCTTTTCACCAAAAACACTCAAACTTTTAGATGCACAATCGAGAGCATCCTGTCAGGCTGTATCACCGCCTAGTATGGCAACCGCTCAGCCCACAACCGTAAGGCTCTCCAGAGGGTGGTGCGGTATGCACAACGCATCACCGGGGGCAAGGTACCTTCCCTTCAGGACACCCACACCACCCGATGTCACAGGAAGACCAAAAAGATAATCAAGGACAACAACCACCCGAGCCACTGCCTGTTCACCCCGCTATCATCCAGAAGGCGAGGTCAGTACAGGTGCATCAAAGCTGGGACAGAAGCTGTTTTTCAGTCTCTCGATCTCAAGACCATCAGACTGTTTAACAGCTATCACTAACATTGAGTGGCTGCTGCCAACATACTGACTCAAATCTCTAGCCACTTTAATAATAAAAAATGGGATATAATAAATGTATCACTAGTCACTTTCACCAATGCCACTTACCCTACATTACTCATATCATATGTACAGTGGGGAGAAGAAGTATTTGATACACTGCTGATTTATATTTTTTCCTACTTACAAAGGTCTTAATTTTTGTCATAGGTACACTTCAACTGTGAGAGACGGAATCTAAAACACAAATCACATATGATTTTTAAGTAATTCATTTGCATTGTATTGCATGAGATTAAGTATTTGATCACCTACCAACCAGTAAGAATTCTGGCTCACAGACCTGTTAGTTTTTCTTTAAGAAGCCCTCCTGTTCTCCACTCATTACCTGTATTAACTGCACCTGTCCACACACTCAATCAAACAGACTCCAACCTCTCCACAATGGCCAAGACCAGAGAGCTGTGTTAGGACATCAGGGATACAATTGTAGACCTGCACAAGGCTGGGATGGGCTACAGGACAATAGGCAAGCAGCTTGGTGAGAAGGCAACAACTGTTGGTGCAATTATTAGAAAATGGAAGAAGTTCAAGATGACGGTCAATCATCAATGATCATGAGGGATCAGCCCAGAACTACACGGCAGGACCTGGTCAATGACCTGAAGAGAGCTGGGACCACAGTCTCAAATAAAACCATTCGTAACGCACTACACCGTCATGGATTAAAATCCTGCAGTGCACGCAAGGTCCCCTTGCTCAAGCCAGCGCATGTTCAGGCCCGTCTGAAGTTTGCCGAAGACCATCTGGACGATCCAGAAGAGGAATGGGAGAAGGTCATGTGGTCTGATGAGACAAAAATAGAGCTTTTTGGTCTAAACTCCACTCGCTGTGTTTGGAGGAAGAAGAAGGATGAGTACAACCCCAAGAACACCATCCCAACTGTGAAGCATGGAGGTGGAAACATCATTCTTTGGGATGCTTTTCTGCAAAGGGGACAGGACGACTGCACCGTATTGAGGGGAGGATGGATGGGGCCATGTATCGCGAGATCTTGGCCAACAACCTCCTTCCCTCAGTAAGAGCATTGAAGATGGGTCGTGGCTGGGTCTTCCATCATGACAACGACCCGGAACACACAGCCAGGGCAACTAAGGAGTGGCTCCGTAAGAAGCATCTCAAGGTCCTGGTGTGGCCTAGCCAGTCTTCAGACCTGAACCCAATAGAACATCTTTGGAGGGAGCTGAAAGTCCGTATTGCCCAGTGACAGCCCCGAAACCTGAAGAAGGTCTGTATGGAGGAGTGGGCAAGAAGAACTACAGGAAACGTGTGATCTCTGTAATTGCAAACAAAGGTTTCTGTACCAAATATTAAGTTCTGCTTTTCCGATGTGTCAAATACTTATGTCATGCAATAAAATGCAAATTAATTACTTGAAAACCATACAATGTGATTTTCTGGATTTTTGTTTTAGATTCCATCTCTCACAGTTGAAGTGTACCTATGATAAAAATTACAGACCTCTACATGCTTTGTAAGTAGGAAACACTGCCGATTTTGCAGGTTATCAAATACTTGTTCTCCCCACTGTATATACTGTGCTCTATACCATCTACTGCATCTTACCTATGCCGCACGGCCATCGCTCATCCATATATTTATATGTACATATTCTTATTCATTCCTTTACACTTTGGTGAAATTGTTACATTACTGCACGGTCGGAACTAGAAGCAGAAGCATTTCACTGCACTCGCATTAACATCTGCTAACACTGTGTATGTGACCAATAAAATTCGCTTTGAAATCCATAGATTAGGACCTAATCAATTGCCTGATATCTTTGTGAACTCAATAAACCCTTTATTGTTGCTCTTGTGTTTTTATATTTTTGTTCAGTGTAGATCCAATGACAAGTATGAATCAAAGCTCTTTGCGACAAAATACATTTTCATGCATTACAATTTGTATTCCAGATTTGTACAGAATGAACCTTACTATTCCTATAAGTATCTAAAATGTGTTGGTATTGACATGATCCTCCCCTCTGTCAGTGTATTCAAGAATGCTGAAGATTTGTCTCAGAAGGTGAAGAGCCAGCTCCTTCCCTCAGTGCCTGCGCCAAGAAAGGAAGACAAGAGTAGCAGAGAGAAATCCAATGACTCCCAGCCGGACAGTGACCCTCTCCGCATTCCCACAAGGCATCCACAGACCAGTAGGCAGCCTAACTGGTTTGTACAACATACCTTACTACAGGGTTCTTCAACTAGTGAATGTTGGGCCAGTTGATGTTCACCTTAGTAAAGAAGAACATGACTTGAATACCCCTAATATACTAACTATATCAGCTGTAGTCACTGATTTATACTGACTGTTTAGCCTAGTAACATTACAAAATGGTATTTATGTATATGTTACTCGTTTCAGGAAAGTAGGTGATGCACGTCACTAATTTACAGGAGTGGCATTTGAATGTAAACACTTCGTGTCCAATTTCAAAAATTCTCCAGTAGAAGGCCTTGCTTTTATTTCTTAACTCGCAACCAACCGTAAGCTAATTTCTGTAATTGGCTTGCCATTAACTTGTAAATAATGACTACGTTTATTTTCATGTAATAATGAATACAGATTAGCTTAAGTGAAGACGTCAGCTATTTGATATGGTCATTATTTGAACTGGCTAGCCAGCTTACTTAACGTTATCTAACTAGCTAACAAGCTAGAAATGAACCAAAACATTGTTTAGAAGTTTCTTTTAGTTGCCTGGTTTGCTATATTGACATACTACATTTTTTTTAAATGATTGGTTTATTGGTGGTAAAATACACCAATTATGCTATTTTGGACCACCAGGACAAGTTTGATGTCGAAGACAAAATGATGTCACTGTGACAACTGTACTCACTCTGTTTAGCACATGGCCTCATTTTAATCCTTAAAGAGATGGGTGGGGCTAAAGCTTAAGAGCGTGTGAACGATGCTGAATGGTTGTAGACAGAGCTCTCCAGTAGGTGTACCAAAACATTCAAGAGCCATTTTCTCATAAGTGGGGTTTATCAACTTTCAGAGCAGAATTACTGTCCCATTGTTTCTCAACTCTAGTGTATGATATACAATTTTTGATTTCTGAGTCTTTTATCCAATGTAAACAATTTCAAATTTTGCTACATAAGACGACTCGAGCCGTTCTGTCACATGATAGGGTAGGTTAAAGCTTCACACAGTAGTCTGTCAACTGTTTTCATTTACTATGGACAGAATTTAATTTGAATGTACACTGAGTATACTTAACATTAACACCTGCCTTTTCCATGAGACTGACTAGGTTTCACCTATGTTCTCTTATTGATTTCACGTGTTAAATCCACTTCAATCAGTGGGGAGGAGAAGGTTCAAGAAAGATTTTTAAGCCTTGAGACATGGATTGTGTATGTGTGCGCTATTCAGGGTGAATCGGCAAGACAAGATTTAAGTGCCTTTGAACCGGGTATGGTAGCCGTGCTCACCAGTTTGTGTGTCAAGAACTGCGATACTGCTGTGTTTTTCATACTCAACAGTATGGTCAAGAATGGTCCACCACCTAAAGGACATCCAGCCAACTTGCCAAAACTGTGGGAAGCATTGTAGTCAACATGGGCCAGCAATCCATGCTCTGAAGAATCGAGGCTGTTCTGGTGGCCAAATGTTTTGCAACTCAATGTTAGCAAGGTGTTCTTATGTTTGGTATACTCAGTTTATTTAAACAGGGAATCCCATTGTGACCAAGGTCTATTTTACAAGGGAGCCCTGCACACAATCATACATATTTACAATTCCAATGTAATAAACATTTACATGTGAATTTTTTTATTATTTACAAAACACGATCATGGAAAAATAAACGCATTCCTAAGTTTAAAAAAGTAATCAAACAGCTGTCTGAACTGCACCAGAACATCCTACTTCAGAGTTCTGAGATCAGTCCACAAGTAAGGTGCAAAAAAAAAAAAGTTAATCTGTTTATCTCAGTGGAGATGGAGGGATCTCCAGAGTTAGTCAACCTGGTGATTGGATCTGGTGACTCTTATTTCTGTAATTTATCAATGAAGTAAGGTATGGCTAGGGTTGTTACGGTCACCGTATTACCTGGTCATTAGTCTACCAAATTTGATAAATGCCTGTTACTCTGTCCCTCTAATCACTGACATTAATGCAAATCTAATCTCGAACTTCATGAGTGGTCATGTTGCGCAACATTTCTATAGGCTATGCAACTTTCCTAATATTAAGCACATTGCTTCTCTTTACAGCAGGAGTATAGCCTACTTGGCTGGCATGAAAATGAACCATGGGAAAATTGTCCTCCATTTGCTATTTTAAGTGCATAGATTGAGATTTATTTTTTTCCCCGCTGCCCATTTTGAGATAGGTGCATGATAATGGTATTTTCTAAATCGAAACAAATTTCACACGTATAGTTGACGTTTACACACACTTAGGTTGGAGTCATTGAAACTTGTTTTTCAACCACTCCACACATTTATTGTTAACAAACTATAGTTTTGGCAAGTTGGTTAGGATATCTACTTTGTGCGTGACACATTTTCCCAACAATTATTTCACTAATCTCCCATTCGCTGCCGCTAGAAAACCATCCCCACAGCATGATGCTGCTACCCATCCTTCACCGTAGGGATGGTGCCAGGTTTCCTCCAGACATGACGCGTGGCATAAAGACCAAAGAGTTCAACCATTGTTTCATCAGACCAGAGTATCTTGTTTCTCATGGTGCCTTTTGGCAAACTCCAAGTGGGCTGTTGTGCCTTTTTTTTTTACTGAGGAGTGGCTTTTGCCTGGCTACTTCCATACAGGCCTGATTGGTGGAGTGCTGCAGAGATGGTTGTCCTTCTGGAAGGTTCTCCCATCTCCAAGGAGGAACTCTGTCAGAGTGACTATTGGGTTCTTGGTCACCTCCCTGACCAAGTCCCTTCTCTTGCGATTGCGCAGTTTGGCCGGGCGGCCAAATCTGGAACCATCAAGACACTTCCTAAACTTCTTCCATTTTAAGAATGATGAAGGCCACTGTCTTGGGGACCTTCAATTCTGCAGAAATGTTTTGGTACCCTTCCCCAGATCTGTGCCTCTACACAATCATATCTCTGAGCTCTACGGACAATTCCTTCAACCTCATGGCTTGTTTTTTGCTCTGACATGCACTGTCAACCGTGGGGCTTTTTAATTTTTTAAACATTTTTTTATGTATAAATACGTGTGCCTTTCCAAATCATGTCTTAAGTTGGATTTACCACCGGTGGAGTCCAAGATGAAGAAACATCTCAAGGATGATCAATGGAAACAGGGTGCACCTGATCTCATTAGCATTTTTTTTTGTCATTTAGCAAATATTTCTAAGCCTGTTAGCTTTGTCGTGTGCTTTTTTTAACTTACAACAAAAAAATTGGTCCAGAATAAGGCTAAGACTGGAAAAAGTTAAGGGGTCTGAATACATTCCGAATTAACTGTAAGGTCCCATAGTTGACAGTATGTCAGAGCAGAAACTATTCCATGAAGTCCAAGGAACTATCCATAGATATCTGAGAGAATTGTGATGAGACAAGAGCACAGTGGTCTCCATTGGCTTCAGAACAAGAATGTCAAAGGCCTTTAGTGGCCCAGACTTGAATCCCATTTTAAATTCTGTGGAAATACTTGATTGCCATTCACTGCCGCACCCCATCTGCCTTAACAGAGCTTGAGAATCTCCAAGGAAGAATGGGAGAAAATCCCCAAATCCAGATGTGTAAAGCTGATCCAGACATACCCAAGACTACTCAAAGCTGTATTTGCCAACAAAGGTGCTTCTACAAAGTATTGACTAAGGGGTGTGAATACTTATGTAAATTAGATGTTAGTACTTCATTTGCTGAAATTGCATGTGTGAGGAATCAATTTAAACCATTTGGAAATCCGGCTGTAACACTTACATTTGGAATAAGTCAAGGGGTATGAGTGCTTTCTGAAGTTACTGTAAATTTATCCGGTGTTCTTCCCAAAAAATGTAAGGTGGACGCTGTGCCACTTTATAAACGTATTATATTTATTTAACTTAAGGCAACAAAAAAAAAAAAAGTATTTAAATGGCAGTTATAGGTGTTCAAAAATGCAGGCCAATGGGTGGCATTTCTCGAGTTCAGCTCACATCGCCTGTAGAGTCTTCTAGGGTTGCAACATTCGCCTTCATTAAAAGGGATAGTCACTCTCCTGCTGTGGGCCTTGCCACAATACACCATGAATACATGTTTCAGTTCCAGGGTTGAAAGCTATAGTCTTCTGGGAAAAAAAGTGTATTTATATGTACAGTTGAAGTCGGAAGCATTCATACACTTAGGTTGGAGTCATTAAAACCACTCCACAAATTTTTTGTTAACATACTATAGCTTTGGCAGGTCGGTTAGGACACCTACTTGTGTCATGCAAAGTAATTTTTCATCCAATTGTTTACAGACAGATTATTTCACTTTTCACTGTATCACAATTCCAAGTGGGTCAGAAGTTTACATACACTAAGTTGACTGTGCCTTTATACAGCCTAGAAAATTCCAGAAAATTGTCATGGCTTTAGAAGCTTCTAATGGGTTAATGGACATAATTTGAGTCAATTGGAGGTGTACCTGTGGATGTATTTCAAGGCCTACCTTCAAACTCGGTGCCTCTTTGCTTGACATCATGGGAAAATCCCCCCACAAAAAATTGCAGACCTCCACAAGTCTGGTTCATCCTTGGGGGCGATTTCCAAACGCCTGAAGGTACCACGTTCATCTGCACAAACAATAGTACGCAAGTATAAACACCAGCCGTCTTACCGCTCAGTAAGGAGATGCGCTCTGTCTCCTAGAGATGAACGTACTTTGGTGCCGAAAAATGGAAATCAATGGCATCATGAGGCAGGAAAATTATGTGGATATATTGAAGCAACATCTCAAGACATCAGTCAGGAAGTTAAAGTTTGGTCGCAAATGGGTCTTCCAAATGGACAATGACCCCAAGCATACTTCCAAAATTGTGGCCAAATGGCTTACAACAAAGTCAAAGTATTGGAGTGCCCATCACAAAGCCCTGACCTCAATCCCATAGAAATTTTGTGGGCAGAACTCAAAAAGCTTGTGCAAGCAAGGAGGCCTACAAACCTGACTCAGTTACACCAGCTCTGTCAGGCGGAATGGGCCAAAATTCTCCTAACTTATTGTGGAAGGCTACCCAAAATTTTGACCCAAGTTAAACAATTTAAAGGCAATGCTACCGAATAGTAATTGAGTGTATGTAAACTTCTGACCCACTGGGAATGTGATGAAAGAAATAAAAGCTTAAATAAATAATTCTCTACTATTATTCTGACAATTCACATTCTTAAAATAAAGTGGTGATCATAACTGACCCAAGATGGGGAATGTCAGGAATTGTGAAACTGAGTTAAGTTTTTTAAAATATATATATTTGGTGTATGTAAACTTCCGACTTCAACTTTAAGTGATACTATATTGACGTGCATGCATACTTTTCACATTTTGTTTTTCAATCAAGACCCCTGCGGGCGAACGGCACAACGTTGAATGTACAATGATATTGAATTTAGTTGGCAGCTGACGTGAATTGGTTGTTGGCTGTACAATCAAATCAACCAGTTTTCCACTTTGGATCAATAGATTTAGTTGACATCTGACAATACCTTGCATGGGTGCAACTATATGCGGTCTTTCATTTTCCGTGTGTGTTACGATACCACATGACACAGACCTAATCTCTTGAGTGAAACAGTCCTAATGTAGGAAAAAAAACTTCCTCATGTTGTCACCCAGATTCACATTTGTTTATTTTGCAAGCTATAACTCACTATTTTAACAAAGTAGGTTTTAAAAGACCATAGCGTGAAGTCTGCTTTGTGATACACTCTAGTGGTGTCATGTGTTTTTCAGGCCAGACCCCATGGCTCCTTTCGCTGCAGGTGGAGCCGATCTGGATCCCTTTGGGTGAGTTTCCCTCCTGCACTCAGCAATGGTAGAACAAGAGACAATGAAGCAGGCGTTGGACCATTACTCACTATGGCTGGGCTTTTTTACCAAAAATGTTTGTGTACTGTACATTTAACTGCAAAGCAATTGTTTTCTTTGAATTTAAAGCACTAGGCGCTAAAGACATTAATCCAACCACCTTGACTATGTAGATGGTATTCATTTAAAGGACTATTCAAAATTGGTTGACATCTTATCTTCATATATTTTAATTTACATGCCTTAAATTATGCGGACAATGAAGATCAGGCTCAAATATTAGGAAAGTGGATTATTATTGAGTCACTATCACAGCAAATAGCATGTTCTATCTAATGCAATAGACCAATGACGGCTCTGTTTCTGTGTCTCCCAGTGGTCGTGGAGGAGGGATGATCGTGGACCCTTTGAGGGCTGGTTATCCCCGCTCAGGGTTTGACCCCTCTGGTGGGCTCCCTGGCATCCTGCCGCCAGGAGCTGTGCCACCCGGGGCCCGCTTTGACCCCTTTGGGCCTGTCGGAAGACACAGACCTGGGTAGGAGTTATTTTCTTGAATTTTATTTTGGGTATTACTAATGTCCACCATTTTAGAAGGCATTCATAAGTAGTAGTATTTTTACATTTGTAAATGTTAGTAAGCTAGAAATATGTTGATATTTACAGACTTTGAACTATTGATTATATTCATTATTTACAGTATTAATGTATGAACTGTACACCTTATTAATCATTAATGTATTACTTACACAACTTTCCAATTATGCATCTATTTATTGCTTACTAGCTTACATTTGTAGGAGTGATGGTGAATAAACTACACTGAAGAAAAATATAATGCCACATGTAAAGTTTGAGCACATGAGCTGACATAAAAGATCCCATAAATGTTCCATACGCATAAAGCTTTTTTTTTTTTGGTTGCACCATTTTGTTTTCATCCATGTTACTGAGCATTTCTCCTCTGCCAATATAATCTATCCACCTGATAGGTGTGCAATATCAAGAAGCTGATTTAAACAGCATGATCATTACACAGGTGCACCTTGTGTTGGGGACAATAAAGGCCACTAAAATGTGCAGTTTTGTCACACAACACAATGGCACAGATGTCTCAATTTGAGGAAGCATGCAATTGGCATGCCAACTGCAGGAATGTCCACCAGCACTGTTACCAGAGAATTTAATGATAATTTCTCAACCATAAACAAAGGCAGCTTAAACGTTGTTTTAAAGAATTTGGCTGCATGTCCAACCGCCCTCATGAACACATGTAACCACGCCAGCCCAGGACCTCCACATCCTGCTTCTTTACCTGCGGGATCACCTGAGACCAGCCACCTGATGAAACTGAGGAGTATTTTTGTCTGTAAGAAAGCCATTTTTGTGTGGGGGAGGGGGAGAAGTGTTTCCGATTTGGCTAGGCCTGGTTCCCCAGTGGGTGAGCCTATGCCCACCCACGGCTGCGCCACTGCTGAGTTATGTGAAATACATAGATTCGAACTAATGCATTTATTTTAATTTACTGTAATTCAGTGAAATTGTGTTTTTATTTTTGTTCATAATATTTATAAATGCCTTCAATATTATGTATTTATTACTAGTTATACCGTGTAACCTCACTTTTATATTATGGGATTTATTTGACATGAATAAGTGCACAATAAATAACATTCCGGTGTTCAAATCAATCCAAGTGTGCCTGAGTTAGGAAAAGAGATGGCTTTTCATCTGTATGTTAGGTAAGAAAGTGAAGGCTAATGTAAACACACAGGTATTTGAGATGCAATATGTCAGTCTATGTAACTGAAGTCAAGGTTAAATTCTTCTAGGCTGTCATCTAAGTGTGAAAAAATGGCTGGTGTGGTGGGCCGTCACAGAAATTGCCCACCAGGTATGTCTTGAGTGGGGCACTTGTCGACGAGTATTATTTATGGATGTATGACTGTATTATGCTCTGTGGTTTCCAGGCCAGACCCAGATCACATGCCGCCGCCAGGCTATGATGACATGTTCATGTAGAAGAAAAGGCACTCCTCCGCTCCTCACACTTCCTGGACCACTTCCTGTCTCTAATGTGAGGAATACACACTTAGACAGGCTCTGGAATTTTGATATATATATATATATATATATATATATATATATATATATATATATATATATATATATATATATATATATATATATATATATATATATATATATATATATATATATATATATATATATATTTAAAAAATACCTCCCGCTTTGACACTTCCTGGCAGCTCAATGTGTAGTTTGTTCATGCATGATCTATGTGCAGAATTTGTTTTGCTTGAATTAGCAACGAAATCCCTAGTTTGAAAGTAACTGTTTTTCTGGAAGCTGTGCTTTGTCATTTTCCCTCATGTGGGCCAGCCCCTTAGCAATTCGGTTTCAACCAATGAGCTTCAGCCCTCGTCATGCAAGTGACCGCTAGCAAGATGCACAAACAGCAGAGTTAGAGAGAGCAATAACGTGGTGCACATAGGTGACACTACCTTCTGAACTACTGGCTTAAAAAGTATACAAAAGTACTGGAGAATCCCTTTTAATAAAACTGTTTGACTAATTTGTTCAGTGTGAGGAATAAAGCTACTTTGTACAATTTTTTTTTTTGGGGGGGGGCTTATTTGGTGGGGTTCTAATTTAAACATTTTGGAGTTCATAGTCAAATGTTCAAGCAGCTAATATTTGTTCTGATTTTCAAATGCTGCTTGCAAAGACTGGCTTTTGCTGCTTGTGTCCACAAAAGTAAAATGTGAGAACCTGTCCAATTTGTTTTACAATCTAAGTCGTTCGGAAACACCTACAGCATTAGAACTTAATGATTGATCCAAGTTATGTCTGCTACTCAACTTAACATAATAGTTTGCTTTTACTGACATCTTATTCAAATGTTTTTCAGACTTCACTGGTTTATGTCCAGCAAAAGGGTGTAATAAAATATTTATTACATTCTGTTTTTTTATTACTATTTTAATTGTTTTTGTGTTTAAAAAAACAACTCTGTAATGCAAAAACACTGTAGAATGAATAGGTTACATTAGAAGCTGTCAAATACTCAATTTGAATAACGGCCTTCAGTGAGCTCAGGAAATCCTGCCCTCTATTTTTAGTCACAGTATATCATTTTCTTTGCTCCATCTATTACAGCTCACCTTCACAAGAGCATAAAACTAAAGTATGTAGCAAATGCGTTCACTATTGGGAAAAGAGATGCCAAAGGGTCATTTCCTTCCCTTTTTCTAGAACTTTCATACCACGTAATCTGAGTGGATATAAGTTTATCCCAGCATAATGGGATATGTCTGGACAATCGATGATTCTCATAAATGTACATTTTCCAAAAATTGTAAATACAGATTTCTGCAAGATGAAATAACATGAACACTAAAAAGTAGGTATCCTCAGATTGCCTTGATATCATTATGATAAATACACAGTTTTCGTTTTCACAGAGAAATCATATTCAGGTCCCCCGCTACCAGTTAAAAAAAAATAATGGAAGTATGTATGGAGACTGTTTAGTGTCTAAAATAAGGGGTTAACATTTTTTGGGGATTGTTTCCTGATAATCTCTATATCTCCAATATTGGACGGACGCTTTAGAACAAACTTCCTTTAGGTTTTTGGTGGGAACTCTCTTGTTCCATGTAATGTTATTCAATGCGTTTGTGTGGGCTAATGGCAATAAGGCCCACTTTTTTTTCCTTTTTTTAAATCAAGTGGTCTTTCATTCAAAATCAAATGGCTAAATGATCCTTGGTATGACCTCAACAATTCCATATAGCTTAGTAGAACCCTCTTTTTCTGTCTCTATTCTCTTTCTCCTCTGTTTCTCATTCCCCACCCGCTAGTGTCAATGGAAATGAGAGTGCAACTTATTTGGCAAAAAAAATTCTAATTGAAATCAAAACTGGATGGTCTTCAGAGACTGATGGGAGAGGTTGAGGATAGCTGAAGGATAGGATTAAAAACAAAAATTATTGTAAAATATACTAGGTCCGTGAAATGTATAAATTAGAAGTAGTAGCCTAGTCCATTAGTTTACTCCAATTAGGGGAGAGTTTAAAATGAAGGGAAATTATATATATTTTATATACAGTGCATCCGGAAAGTACTCCTACCCCTTGACTTTTTCCACATTTTGTTATTAAGTTAGTCTTATTCTCAAATGGATTACATTTTTTTCCTCAATCTACACACAACACCCCATAATGACCAATCAAAAACAGTCTTTTAGAGATTTTTGCCAAAGGATAAAACACAAATTAATTTATATAAGTATTCAGACTCAGTACTTTGTTAAAGCACCGTTGGCAGCGATTATTGCCTCGAGTCGTCTTGGGTATGACGCTACAAGAATGGCACACCAGTATTTAGGGAATTTCTTCTTCTCTGCAGATCATCTCATGCCCCGTCAGGTTGAATGGGGAGTGTCGCTGCTCAGCTATTTTCAGGTCTCTCCAGAGATGTGATATCGGGTTCAAGTCTGAGACATGCCTGGGCCACTCAAAGACATTGAGACTTGTCCTGAAGCCACTCCTGTGTTGTCTTGGCTGTGTGCTTAGGGTCATTGTCTTGTTGAAAGGTGACCCTTCACCCCAGTCTGAGGTCCTGAGTGCTCTGGAGCAAGTTTTCATCAAGGATTGTTCTACTTTGCTCCGTTCATCTTTCCCTCGATCCTGACTAGTATCCCAGTCCCTGCCGCTGAAAAACATCCCCACAGCATGATGCTGCCACCACCATGCTTCACCGTGGGAAGGGTGCCAGGTTTCTTCCATACGTGACGCTCGGCATTCAGACAGAGTTCAATCCTGGTTTCATCAGGCCTGAGAATCTCGTTTCTCATGGTCTGAGAGTCTTTGATATGCCTTTTGGCAAACTCCAAGCAGGCTATCATGTGCCTTTTTTATGGAGGAGTGGCTTCTGTCTGGCCACTCTACCATACAGGCCTAATTGGTGGAGCGCTGCAGAGACTGTTGTCCTTCTGGAAGATTCTCCCATCTCCAGAGGAACCCTGACCAGGGCCCCTGATTGCTCAGTTTGGCCGGGCTCCTAGCTCTAGGAAGAGTCTTGGTGCTTCCTAACTTCTTCCATTTGTGTTTTTGGCCACTTTGTTTTTGGAAACCTTTCTCTGCGCTCTACAGACAATTCCTTCGGCCTCATGGCACTAATTGCTTAGCTAATAAAAAATACATAGTATACAATCGTTGACTCAATGTCATATTTATCCTGATACCAGATTCGAATTGACACAACTCTAACACTAGTCAGTTGAACTTCTGAATTCATTCAACTGAAATGTGTTTTCCGCATTTAACCCATTCCCTCTGAATTGGAGAGGTGCAGGGGGCTGCCTTAATGACATCCACAAATTGAGAGGTTGCACTTGGAATATCAAAACAATACAAATGGTAACACTTCATTAAACAAATAATGACACACCATAAATTGTTCAACATTTTTCTCACTCGAATGAACCTCTTGGGGGTCAACAGCAGCTGGACATCAATGTTGTATGCAGAAAAGGTGACAGTGTCGTTGAACTCAGATTGCAATTGGACAGACAGGCTAACTTGTAGATGATAGCTCATAGGAACAAGGATGTTCTACATACCATGACTCAATGACTGCATAGAAAATAAACATTGTTATTCACAAGAGATCTCTTGTGAATAACAATGTTTATTTTCTATGCAGTCATTGAGTCATGGTATGTAGAACATCCTTGTTCCTATGAGCTATCATCTACAAGTGAGCAATTTTGCAGAACTGAGGCAGCCCCCCCACCTACTCCAACTGACACAAACAAACCAGGGGCATAGTCTGTGCCATCAACGGTGACCTTCGATGTAGTGCAGATTGTGTTGATAGTCGTCTCTCCCTCAATGTAGTGGTGAAACTAGGATAGACATGTTTGGGTCTGTGGTGTGAAAAAATGGAGGACTGAGATAAGCCATCAAGTACTCGTGTCTGCTTGCCAATGTCTTCAAAATGTTCTTAAAGTTCTGTGTGTCGTGTACAATACTTTTGAAGAAACAATATTTGCCCTCAAACCGCATAGTCCAGAGGTGCACCAAGGGTCCAAAACACTTAAGGTTGGGATAGTGCTCGACATGGTGATGTTTATGGCGAAGTCTATACTCAGGGAAGATCTCTTTAAGAATCTGTCTATGGTCACTAATTTTACACTGCAAATACTCAATGGTCTCATATGTAAACACTGGACACAAGCCAATTCTACCACTTTTTTTTCAAGTCCATCAAAACTGCCCATGAACCATCACCCTCATGTCCATTCCTCCTATTGTACCTTTATAGGTGAAAGTCTTGGGAATGAGCTGTGGTCTATCAACTTTGTCTGTGTGCTGATATGGAAACAATGCTATCTTCCTGTTTAAATAATCGAAAGTGAAGTACTTAAGGTGAATCATCTCTTTTAGGGCAAAGAGACAGCTCAACAGGCTTTAGTTGTCAGGCTAAATTCTCCTTATTGGACTGAATCTGTTTGTTGGTGGCCATACAGAATCTACAAACATACTCTGCTCTAAAAGACTATTACCCCCACCCCCCAATCAATAAAAACGCCATCCTATTCAAGAGAACGAATGTCATGTAATAATGGTACAAGTACAGCTGCGTAACCATACTTTTGGAGGTCTGTCACTTTACACATTGCAGCAAGCTGTTAAGCGTGTGAGGCTGATTCATCAATATACTGTACAGCTGGAGTGACAGTTTAAGTTCTCCTGTTGAGAATGTCATTTTCATGGAAATATGAACCATCTTTGTGGGACTTGTAGTGACTTGGCTCAATATTTGCTGCTGAGATCTTGCTTAGAATATCAGTGTTTTTAAACAGTTCTTAAAGAATCTAAAGTATTGGAACATACACCATTGTGTGTGCAGGTTGCTCGAAGTCTAAATGGCGTTACCATGGGATAGTTTCTCTCAACAAATGTTTTTCTCCTCTTGGAAGATAACTGTGCACCTTCAGCACTACCACTGGCAAGAATATCACTGTCTATGACCGCACTGACAACTTCATTAAGGGTAGTATCACTAATAGAGTGGTCATGCTTCTGCAATACCTCGTTAATTGCCTCCTTGATTAATGGTTGGGACTTGGAGAAAATCTGATTTAAGTGTTAAACGATTTCTTGTAGCTGTATCTGACACATGAAGGATAGACTGCATTTTTCTAAAATAAAGTTCCATTTTGTTTCAGCTGATTCCTCAATTCACCAGTGTCATCATTGTCTGAAGCATCTATTTCTGTGCTCTGGCCGGGACATTCTTCATTTAAGTCATCTGAGCTAGTGGCAGGGGAGTTATCAGTTTGCTGACAGACAATGTCATCACGGAAACCTGACCTAACACTCACTTGGTGTGTCCTACTCTTGTGTGAATTAAATGAGTATGCATTTGTGCGGTAATCGCAACTCTTAAATGGGCATGCCACCATCTCATGCTTCTTTACATTTCCCCTAAGGTGACTGGAGAGTACAGATTACAAGAAAGGTTGCTTGAATGTACACAGAGGGCAGTCAAAAGATGCATGCTCCTGACCAACAGTATTTCTGACCTGCCTTATTGCGATAGAGGAGTTTGAAGTGCATTGAAATGTGCAAACACAATCTTCATAAAGACATGGCAGTGGACTCGAGGAATAACTGCCTTAGATGATAGTGTTTTAGTAAATGTGTTCTGAAGTGAAATGGGGTTGCACACAACTTATATTTCCAAGCCATTCTATTATCGTCAGCAACCTGGAAGCAGAAGAAATGGTGTTCACTAATTGGTTACATAAACAGAATAATCCAAAATGTTGTTCCTGAAGTCATAGGTAAAACTCTGGCAGCCTATCATTTTTAAAGCTAAGAACATTTTGTAAGTTGGTCTTAGAAAAATACCATTGTACTACCTGAATGGCGCCTGAGAAGATGGCTGCCGTTTTACAGACTCTTAACCAATTGTGCTATTGTGTGTTTTTTTTTTGTGATATTTGTAACATATTTTGTACATCATGTTTCTGTCACCGTCTCTTATGACCGAAAAGAGCTTCTGGATATCAGGACAGCGATTATTCACTTCGTACTGGACAAATAATTTGTCTTCAACGAGTCGGATGCGAAGGATTTCTAGGGATCGGACCCTTTTTTTTAAATTATTTTCGCCTAAAATGACATACCCAAATCTAACCTCCTCTAGCTCAGGACCTGAAGCAAGGATATGCATATTCTTGATACCATTTGAAAGGAAAACACTGAAGTTTGTGAAAAAGTTAAATTAATGTAGGAAAATATATAACATTAGATCTGGTAAAAGATAATACAAAAAAAAACATGCATTCTCTTTTTTTTGTTCCATCTTTGAAATGCAGAAGGCCATACTTTCAGATAAGTCTGTGTAATTTAGATTTTGGCTGCCACCAGATGGCAGCAGTGTGTGTGCAAAGTTTCAGACTGATCCAGTGAAGAATTACATTACTGCACAATATTTTGTATTAAGTCTGCCAGGAGTTTTCCCAAAGTGTCAATTGATAGATTTTCAAGTACATAACTATAGAGAGCATGCACAAATGCTATGGTAATAGATTAAGTTTACACACTATGCTACATTGTATCTCTGGGACCCTCAGGATGACAAATCGGAGAAAGATTACGGAGTGTCAATGCATTATTTACCTTCAGAGGAGAATGAGTCAAACCAGTTGCAGTGATAAGTGTTTTGTTCTTGTGCACTCTCCTCAAACAATTGCATGGTATTTTTCACTGTAAAAACTACTGTTAATTGGAAACTGCAGTTAAATTAACAAGAATTTAAGCTTTCTGCCCATATAAGACATGTCTATCTTCTGGAAAGTTTGCTGTTGTATACAACCTCCTTCTAGTCACATTAGCGCACGTTAGCAACAACCGTCCCGGATTAGGGACACCAATCCCATAGAGGTTTAAAGGAAGTCTTAAGGTTTTGCTTGCCTGAGGTAGAGTATCTCATGATAAACTGTAGACCACACTATTTACCAAGAGAGTTTTCATCTATATTTATCATAGCTGTCTATTTACCAGCACAACCCAATGCTGGCACTAAGTCTGCACTCAATGAGCTGTATAAGGCCATAAGCAAACAGGAAAACGCTCATCCAGAGGCAGCGCTCCTAGTGGCCGGGGACTTTAATGCAGGGAAACTTAAATCCGTCTTACCTCATTTCTACCAGCATATTAAATGTGCAACCAGAGGAAAAATATCTCTAAACCACCTTTACTCCACAGACAGAGACACGTACAAAGCTCGCCCTCCATTTGGCAAATCTGGCAAATCCTCCTGATTCCTGTTTACAAGCAGAAACTAAAGCAGGAGGCACCAGTGACTCGGTCAATAAAGAAGTGGTCAGATGACGCAGATGCTAAGCTACAGGACTGTTTTGCTAGCACAGACTGGAATATGTTCCAGAATTCATCCTATGGTATTGAGGAGTACACCACATCAGTCACTGGCTTCATCAATAAGTGCATCGATGACGTCGTCCCCACAGTGACCTACCAACATACCCTAACCAGAAGCCATGGATTATAGGGAACATCCGCACTGAGCTAAAGGGTAGAGCTGCCGCTTTCAAGGAGCAGAACTGTAACCCGGACGCTTATAAGATATCCCTCTATTCCCTCAGACAAACCATCAAACAGGCAAAGCGTCAATACAGGACTAAGATTTGAATCATACTACACTGGCTCCGACGATTGTCGGATGTGGCAGGGCTTGCAAACTATTACAAACTACAAAGGGAAGCACAGCCGCGAGCTGCCAAGTGACACAAGCCTACCAAATGAGCTAAATTACTTCTATGCTCGCTTCGAGGCAAGCAACACTAAAGCATCAGCTGTTCCGGACGACTGTGTAATCACGCTCTCCATAGCCGATGTAAGTAAGACCTTTTAAACAGGTCAACATTCACAAGGCCGCAGGGCCAGACAGATTACCAGGATGTGTACTCTGAGCATGTGCTGCCCAGCTGACATTTTCAACCAGACTGAGTCTGTAATAAAAACATGTTTAAAGCAGACCACCATAGTATTCTTGGGCACAGGGACTAAGGCAACATGCGTAAATGAATACCGACCCATAGTACTCACATCTGTAGCCATGAAATGCTTTGAAAGGCTGGTCATGGCTTACGTCAACACCATTATCCCAGAAACCCTAGACCCACAACACTTTGCATACCGCACCAACAGATCCACAGATGATGCCATCTCTATTGCACTCCACAATGCCCTTTCCTACCTGGACAAAAGGAGTTCCTGCTATTCATTGACTACAGCTCAGCGTTCAATACCATAGTGCCCTCAAAGCTCATCCCTAAACTAGGGACCCTGGGACTAAACTCTGCAACTGGATGCTGGACCACCTGACAGGCCACCATAATTTGCAAATAAATTCATAAAAAATCCTACAATGTGATTTTCTGGATTATTTTTGCTAATTTTGTCAGTCATAGTTGAAGTGTACCTATGATGAAAATTACAGGCCTCTCATCTTTTTAAGTGGGAGAACTTGCACAATTGGTGGCTGACTAAATACTTTTTTGCCCCACTGTACATGTTACAGTAGGCCTACGTGTTACCTCTGTGTTTTCCAACTACAGAATGGTTCAACCCTAGTGGATCACCTACCTGCTGTACTGTTGTCTCTCCAACATCCAACCAAATATACATAATCAATCTCTTGAAAGTTGCTAAATTGGAATTGTCAATTCGCTGTGGGAGCCCTCTCCCTTAATGATGTAGTGGGACAGAGCAGATGTAACGGAAATCAATGTGAGTAATCACATGGCTGACTCACATTCTCCAAACTCTCCCGTCCTGCTCCTCCTCTTCACAGATGCCAACAGCAAGAAGAAGAGCCTCTCATATCCAGTAACTCGATGTAATGTGTGGTGTTAAGACTGGGACCAAATGATAAAAAGCTTTGTGGTTCCATCTAGCCCAGTGCTGTTGAAACCCCAGCCGGGTTGAATGTGTCCTCAGGGGTTTAGATGGCTTCCTAGGTCATTGACTGGCTGTGTAAGGACAGAGAGAGAGTGGGAGGGAAAGGAGTGGGGAGAAGGGAGGGATGGATCTCAGATTGCCTGTGGGCATATGTTATGCTCTGGGAATAGCTATTCATCCTGTGGATTTAAACACCAGGGCACTTATTAAATCCTCCTGCAACCAGCTGACACACGGTGAGATACACTGAGCCTCAAAAAAGCTAAAATGTCTTGAGTCAATAAGTATTTAACGCCTTTGTTATGGCAAGCCTAAATACACTGAACAAAAAATGAACGCAACACGTAAAGTGTTGGTTCCATGTTTCATGAGCAGAAATAAAAGATCCCAGAAATGTTCCATATGCACAAAAAGCTTATTTCTCTAAAAATAATTGCTCACATTTATTTGCATCCCTGTTAGTGAGCATTTCTTTGCCAATATAATCCATCCACCTGACAGGTGTGGCATAACAATAAACTGATTAAACAGCATGATCATTACACGGTTGCACCTTAGGCTGGGGACAATAAAATGCTACTATAATATGTGCGGTTTTGTCACACAACACAATGCCACAGAGGTCTCAAGTTTTGATGGAATGTGCAATTGGCATGCTGAATACAGAAATGTCCACAATAGCTATTACCAGAGAATTGAATGTTAATTTCTTTATCATAAGCCACCTCCAACGTTGTTTAAGAGAATTTGGTAGTACATCCAAACGGCCTCACAACCGCAGCCCACGGGTATGGCATTGTGTGGGTGCGCGGTTTACTGATGTCAACATTGTGAACAGAGTGCACTATGGTGGCGGTGGCGTTATGGTATGGGCAGGTATAAGCTACAGACAACAATTTGCACAGAGATACCGTGATGATATCCTGAGGCTCATTCTAGTGCCATTCATCTGTCGCCATCACATCATGTTTTGCATTATAATGCATGTTTTGTTATATGAGATAATCTTCTCCAGTTATCATCACTTTTTGTGACTTTTGAAGCATTTATGTAATCAAAAAAAGCACATAAACACATAAAAGCTTCATCATTCACAAAGGTCATGTTAACTTTCTGAATTATCTCATAGAACAAAACATATAAGATATCCATAGCTTGTGTTAATCTCAGACCTTATTTCTGCATTTCTCCCAAAACTCTATTCTTTCCCCATTCACTTTCCCCATAGGAATGGCTGAATGAACCAGCGGTAACTCATTTACGTTTTTAAGACTACAAGCTGTTGAGCTCTATAGCTAATAAGGTGGTGAGGATAGGCCTCAGAGTGGCGCAGCTTTACAAGTGGCGCGTTACTACAGCTATGGCCAGGAGTCTCATAGGACGGTGCACAATTGGCCCAGCGTCGTCCGGGTTAGGGGAGGGTTTGGCCGAGGGGCTTGGCTCATCATGCCCTAGCGACTCCTTGTGGTGGGCCGGGTGGCTGCAGGCTGACACCTATCGCCAGTTGAACAGTGTTTCCTCCGACTCATTGGTGCGGCTGGCTTCCGGGTTAAGCTGGCGGGGGACTCTGCCTTCGCCTATCCCGAGCCCGTTTGGGAGTTGCAGTGATGAGACAGGATCGAAATTGAGGACAAAAAGGGGGGTGAAATACAAATTAAAAAAAGAGTGGTGAGGAGTAGTCTACCGTGTCTGGAAGCGACTTCACCATTCATTTTCTGTGTTCAGGGTTCACTCAAACATTGTATTAAGCTTTACTATTGACAGTTACAGCTGATTTCGGAATTGCATATAGATTCACTATCCTTAAATGTGAGTCGTCTGATTTATTTAATCAAACTTTTTGCCGCCGGCTCCTGATATCAGGGCAGAGAAACTGCAATATGTCTCCTGAAATAGACTATTGTGCATGGGCGCACATGCGCACTAGGCCCGAGCTAATTTTCCCGGTTTTCCCTGGCTGAACTTTGCTAGTTTTCATTCTCATTGCCAAACTTCATAAATACTGCACCCTCAACTTCAAAACTCCTTTGCTAGTTATACAATCACGTAACTAAGAAAATAGTTGGGAAAAAACTTGACAATTATTTTTGCTAAATAGTCATGACTGTTTCGAGATATACAGTTGAAGTCGGAAGTATACATACACTTAGGTTGGAGTCATTAAAACTCGTTTTTCAACCACTCCACAAATTTCTTGTTAACAAACTATAGTTTTGGCAAGTCGGTTAGGACATCTACAAGTAATTTTTCCAACAATTGTTGACAGACAGATTATTTCACTTATAAGTTGTTGTAGGCCTAAATGCAACAAGTACTGATCATAATTGCACTCACAGCTTTCCAAGAAACCAAACATTTTGACATTTTATGGTCTGTTTACATATATATATATACTGTATATATACAGGCTATTTATACAGAAAATTGGCATAAAACACAAACTGTGTGATGGAAAATGTTATGTTTGTGCTTTTCTAATGACCAATTTCTGGGTTTATGTAAGTGACTGATTGATCGTGCTTCGGAGGAATCCTCACTATCAGTATCTGCAATTTGTCAGTATGCCCAGAACCTTGTTTTGAGAATGAAAGGGATATCTCAGTTTCAGTGTTTCAACTTGGAGAGAAGAAACCTTGTGAGGTATTGGTCGGTCACATGCATGAACCAAAACGATAATGATGAATAAATTATGAATAATGAATAAGCTAAATCATCCAAATATAAGTTGTCTGTGTAAGCAGTTTATAAGAGAACTAACGGGACTGTTGCCGAAACATGGCCCAGGTGGTAGTGTTGCTTCTGAAATGTACTCAGAACATAGTTGCCATATTCTTAGAAAATCAGAAACTTTCTCACATTTGCCGTTTAAGCAATGATGTTGCCAGTTATTCCAAAACAATACACAACACAAAGTTCCATCTCCAAGTTTGAATGTGTAAAAATAGACAAATTGCAATAGAATAGCTTGGGACCAGTGTTGGGGGTAATATATTACTTACAGTTTTATTACTTTTATGAGTAACAGAGTAATATAACGAGTTACTGTCTTCAAATATTGTAATATTATTCGTTACTTTTTCAAGTAAGCTATATATTACTTTCAGAAGCATATCTCTACCGACGTGTTATATATATTTTTTAAAGCCTTGTCTAATGCTAACAGAATTCATGCTGTCTTAAAGCTGTGTTGTTACCCCACTTAACCTTTTCCTTGGGAATATGGTCCCATTATTTTGAGTTAATCGAGGAGAAAGAGAACAACATTTTAGTCAAATGCAAACTCTGCAAGGGCAGCATTGATCTCTTTGTCCAGAAACACCACATCAAACCTGAAGAAGCATCTGGAGGTCGTGCACAAAGCCATAAAGCCGGTAGCCAAAGTTCCAGAAATGCATAGAAATCTATACACATTATGATAATAAACAAATATGCATATACAACTACATTTTGACAAAAACAATTGAAATGTCTGATAAATTATATTTAAAACAGCAATAATAACATTAACATATAGTAGATTTCTAAGAATATGAGAGTAGGGTGTATCCCCTAACAGGTCTTGAACCCAGGTCACCAGCACTAATGACAAACACCCAAACCACTGTCCCGATAAGTGATATTTCTAGGCAATGTGAATATTGGGCCAGTGTAGTTAGGCCCTGACCAGAAGAAACCCTAACCCCTCCTCCCTAGGCACTTGTGTATATCTGAAACAACTTGATAGGTGTAAGCAATAGGGTGAATGCACTTTGAAGCAAATCTCAGCTCTGTTTAAATTACACTCAAGAAAATATTTTATTGATCGTAGTGATTGAGGAGTATCATTAAACAAGTTATATGCCCCACAAACATTAGACAACTATACACTGTATGTTATTAACATTCAAACGGCACAGTAATGATTCTCCAACAACAAAGACTGGCTTTTTGTTTAACGCCTATTGCTGTTGTTCCTCCACTTCGGTTGACACGCCAACTTTCAAACACAACCAGAGCGCACATGTGACGCCTATCGCTGCTGATCCTCCCACTTCAGTTGACACGCCCACTTCCACACACTTCACGTGTGAAGTTAACCATACTTTGGGCTGTACCTATACTTGTTTCAGCATGCAGCTTCGACATTGTAAAATGTATGTTTTATTCACAGAAGATTCAGCTGTCGCAAGTTTATTAAATGAGTTGCACCTCAAATTGAGCTGCACGCTTGCAAATAGTGCTGAATGTATTCAAATGTCAAGTTATAACTTTGCCACGTTACATTTTTCACACGTCATGATACAAGCAAATAAATGAATAAATAAACCACGAAAGACCACAGCCTGTCATTTCAAATGGTAACAAATGAGTCATAGTGGAAGAACAAGCAATGAGATGGGCGGAGCCAAGCAGAGGTAGAGAGATCCTATTGGCGCGTTCTGTCATACATTTGCATATTACCATTAGGGAACGCCTACTTTGTGAAGTGCGCGTGTGTAATAACTGAATTCGCATTTGCACTCCTTCAAAACAACGCAATCTTTTGAAACTTTGGCAAAGCGTAAGGTCTACAAAACTTAGTTCACTCTGTTCGTAACAGATTTTAGTTTTGGGAACAGAAAATTGTATTGAGATAAAATGTAATCCATCTCGTTACATCTTCTCCGACTGCAGAGTGGACTAAGTTTTGTAGTGAGTGGAAAAGCCAAGGGAATGCATTTTTGTCTCATTGTTCTATCTGTGAAATTAAATGACACGTGTCGATCAAGAATAGGCCTATAAGCGTTCTGAGCTTTGATCAATGCTGGGAATAATATTTAGATGTTGATCCGTAATGTATTTATTGATTGTGTATAAAATATATAAACAGGCTATATATAGTTTTTATTTTATTTTTACAAATGAGGAAAAATGACCGAGGTCCGGATCTCGTACTCATATGTAGTTACAGCTCTGTGTGTGCAGGTTATGCTTTTAATATGACTGAAGGCTCTACTACCGACTGAAGCGATGCGCTCGCCTTCAACCACCAATTTCACGGCGCTGTTTGTTTGCGCATGGCCAGTCGCTCTCGAGGTCTTTCCGTCTCACTCGCAACCGGCATCTTTGTACAAAAAAAATCTTATCACTGGTGCATCAACACCTGGGGTAGGTTTTTCTTTATTGTGTTTAATATTGATATATCAAGAGAGGAGTAGGCCGTTTGTTTTTTATGCATGGGATGTTTGTTATAGTATTGTAGGCTAATGTGATTATTGTTGAATATTTGTCCTCTTTGATTCATTGACGCATAGGCCTATATATAGATATCGACCTCTTAAAACGTAACATTTCATCTAATAAATAGGCAACGTTATTGTGATGGTCATCAAGGTCATCCCAGTGTTGATTGTGCACTGTTTTTAAAAACTATTAAACCTAAAATTGAAGGGATTTGATGATGTATAGGCCTAATTCATATAGAAAATGTGTCAGTAGCCGACTGTTTGAGGTAAATATTTAGCCTACAGTCTATTGTTACACAGCTAGACTCTCGTCAATCTCTAGATCTGGTAGCATACAATTAGCAGATGAGCTATGATTATGATAATGAAAAAGGTTGTTCTTGTTAATAATATATCAACGTTTTTTGACTCTCTCCACCCTTTTTAATGATAATCGGAGCATCTGTGTTACCAGCAGTAGCACTACATGGTGGCGTTCCATCGAGGTTAAATGGTGGGAGGGATGCATTTATTCCCAAATAAATTGTCTACAATCTGCGAATCAACAGTGAAGTGTTTAATATACGTATAATTAAAATAGCCTGCATGGATCAGTAAATGCGGGTTTGGATTGTTAACATTGCCAGCGTTCAATGTGATTAGTGCACTTCTAGGCAGTGATTTTCCTGATTAAGGAATGCGCTCTCCATGACCAAGGTTTACACACTTCAACGCTTTAATTTGAAATACTTATTGCTTTGTGACGACTGCATATGTTATTCTATCTCATTTAAAGAAATATATTGTGGCCTTTGTTAACCTAGAATATTCTATTTCGATTTAAATTACGCTTAGATTTCACTAAATATGGTGGACTATTCAAATTTGAGAGGCAGGCACTGCATGCGTAATAAGCCTACATGTCAATGTCTATTTCATAATTTCACACATTTCTGCAGGTGTTCAGCAAAATAATTAAGGGTGGCATAATTTAACGACATGAGCAGATCCACTGAATGTCCATGGAGTCTGTGAAATCCGTAGAGCTCCATGAATTGGGGGATGGGGACAAGCGCGCTGCCTGCGAGGCCGCTACAACTCCGGGACAAGGTCCTCGGACAGCGCCCAAAGCTGGAATCGAGAACACGTCATATCAGGAAGAAGAGCACGAGATGAGGTTCAGTGACCCAGCCAGCTCGAGTGTTCATCGGTCCATGTCTAATGATAGGGGTTACCAGACACAACCCCAGCCTTTCCAGCGAAATGAGCTGTCACCCCGGTCTGAGGAGGGCCATGTGACTGACTTCAATGACCATTCTGTCGACTATGGGTTCATATCTGCCCTGGTGTTCTTAGTGGGTGGAATAGTACTGGTAATCATTGCCTATACCATCCCCAGAGAGGCTAAGGTCAACCCAGACCTGGTGTCAGCTCGTCAGATGGAGAAACTGGAGATGTACTACGCACAACTGGGCTCGCACCTCGACAAGTGTATCATAGCAGGCCTGGGACTGTTGACTCTCGGGGGAATGCTCTTGTCCATCTTGCTAATGGTGTCCATATGCAAAGGTGAGCTGTACCGCCAGAGGACTTTTGTCCAACCCAGGAAGACGTACGGGTCGATTCACCTGCGGATGAGACAGTTGGGCGAGGGGGCAGAATCTATTGTTGAATGTGAACCTAGTCACACTGGCACCACAGCTCCAGCCATAAGTACAGATGGAACACAGATGTCCAGTGGGACCCAACAGGAGTAGCACAATCTGAGCACATTTCTATCCACAGACTATGTGAAGGGTTGTAATCATTGCTTGAGGGGCTTTGTGAAAAGTGAAGCAAGCAAGGTAAGCTGAATGTGGTTAAGACTAAGAGCACATCTGGAACTACACATCATGTATTGTTGGATGTAGGATCAAATCAGAGACTGAGATGGAACTGAAAAGCACAATGGGCCCCTTTGAGGAACTCATTGTATGGGCTAACTTGACATGCTGTAAACAGATGGCTATCAGCATCTTTTCAAGACTTGAATATATGTCTGGATACTATATTTATCACATTGTTAATGAACAAAACATGTACAATATGTATAGGCCTACAAATGCTGTTGTTGTTATTGTTATCATGTAAGGATACAATGCCTTAAAAAGTTAGTCACTGTAAATTGTGTACACATATGCTAACATTCTAAGCTCATGTGAGCCAATAAGCCAAGTTAAATATGTAGCAACTCACTGGAGCCACTTAACCTGTTGGTTGTTATTATAACGGGGTCTTGGCAAGAATATACAGCAGCACAAACAATAACATCGAAGCAAGTGAAATGTTAGATATGCATCAGAGGCTTTGGGCCAGGTTTTTGATGAATTTAAGAAAACAACAGATTATTTTATTTCATAATGATGTAGAAATATATATACCAAATGTGGAGAACCGGCAACAACTTTTCCTCCAAAACATGTTAAGGAGAATGTCCACACACACATACCATCATGCAAGGTCTTGACCAAAGAAATGGGGTCATAATTATATACTATAATTGTCCCAGTTGTTTGCTACAAATTTAGCCTTTATCTTTAAAAATACATTAGAGCCATTTGGTAACATATATCATATATCATAGAAGTCCTTATGAAACTTTGCAATGGAATAATGGAGCTGGAAGAATAAAACTCTCTCTTTCTCTCTCCCCCCTCTCTCTTTTCAAATCAGCATGTTAAACAGCAGCAGCACAATATTTATTTATTATAAATATCAAACATTCATGATAATGAAATATATCGCCTCCAGATAACAGTTATTATCCAAATGATATATTACTACAGACCATATTATTTAATGCAAACCAAAGGCCTTTTCAAATGATTTAATGGAGAAAGCTAATCACTTATAAAGAAAGTGGTAAGAACAAAGTACTAGTATACAGATGATGATTTTCTTACCATCTGGTGATGCATTACATATAGAGCAACTGAATGAGACAATTTATAAAGCTCAGAAAGCATATTAATGATTTAAAGCTAAGGCTCCTTTAACATCAACTGAGGCTAAGGATTTGGCAATTTGTCTTCTCTTACAATTCAACTGCGAAGTTGATATCCATTCAGTGTATGTAATAAATGTAATAGCCCAACATAAAAACACATCTAAATCAGAGTGTATTAGTCACATGCACAGGGTTAGATGTGTTTGCAGGGTACATTGATATTCGTATGCTCAGAGCTCCAACAATGCAGGTCAAAGAGAAGTGAGTGAAACAATAATAACAAATATAAATAATACTAAGTAAAATAATATATAATAATCAAATAATTCAAATGCTGTGTTGTATACTCATTGTTGGTCTATATTGGCAAGTGCACTTTTGGAACGGAGGAGCACATTTTCCTGGAAGAAATTACAAATATCTGGCTTACTGCTATTAGCCATAAATACTGTAAGTTATGTAAAGGTGGCCATTGTTTTAATTTTGAATCATGGAGTTAATATTATATTCACAACAAATATAGACAATATATCAGAGAATTAAGTTTACAGATATTTAACAACTATTTATATACAGTATATATACAGAACCATTGTTGGATCAATGTATCGTAGAAAATATTTGACCTCCACAATTGCTGCTGTTCACGTCATAGGCCTACTCATAAGTATTGTACATTGATGAAACTTGCAGAGTAATCTAGCCGTAGATATCAGTTCAAGGTTTTAGGCGGCTTTTTCTTATAATGGTGTTTTCAACAATCAATAAAGTGTCTGTCTATAGGTTATGACCAAGAGTAATGTTGCATTGGTTGTTATTCAAACTGTTAAATAGAGAGGATCCGTTGAATGTCCATATTAATCTGATTGTGTTTGATGAATGTTAGGTAATGTTGTATTACTACAGAGATGTTGGACTCATAAAGGCCCTGCTAGTCTAAGTTTTCAGTTATTACACGTGAATACATACATTTCACATATGCACAACTGGAATACACTTCAATACCTTCTCACTTAGTTTGGGTACCAGTCTGTTTTTGCCGTCATGCCACTCTTTGCCGCTCTTTGTCATGCCAAAGACGACAATGAGTTGACATGATAGCACCAACATGATCTGGGACTAGGCTACTTCTCACTCAAAAAGGTGAACAACTGTGGCATCACAATAATGCTCACAGTATTCATATTATGGTTGATGCAATACTGATGTATGTTGACATTTGACGATTGAATGACGGTTAGCATGATATCTTCACATTTTACACACAAAAACCACACAAGAACTTATGTTATCACAATTACAGTTGAAGTTGGAAGTTTACATACACCTTCGCCAAATACATTTAAACTCAGTTTTTCACAATTCCTGACATTTAATCCTAGTCAAAATTCCCTGTCTTAGGTCAGTTAGGATCATCACTTTATTTTAAGAATGTGAAATGTCAGAATAATAGTAGAGAGAATGACTTATTTCAGCTTGTATTTCTTTCATCACATTCCCAATGGGTCAGAAGTTTACATACACTCAATTAGTATTTGGTAGCATTGCCCTTTAAATTGTTTAACTCTGGTCAAACATTTCGGGTAGCCTTCCACAAGCTTCCCACAATAAGTTGGGTGAATTTAGGCCCAATCCTCCTGACAGAGCTGGTGTAACTGAGTCAGGTTTGTAGGCCTTGCTCGCACATGCTTTTTCAGTTCTGCCCACAAATTGTCTATAGGATTGAGGTCAGGGCTTTGTGATGGCCACTCCAATACCTTGACTTTGTTGTCCTTAGGCCATTTTTCCACAACTTTGGAGGTATGCTTGGGTCATTGTCCATTTGGAAGACCCATTTGCGACCAAGCTTTAACTTCCTGACTGATGTCTTGAGATGTTGCTTCAATATATCCATATAATTTTCTTGCCTCATGATGCCATCTATTTTGTGAAGTGCAGCAGGCCCTCCTGCAGCAAAGCACCCCCACGAAATGATGCTGCCACCCCCGTGCTTCACGGTTGCAAGCCTTCCCCTTTTTCCTCCAAACATAACAATGGTCATTATGGCCAAACAGTAAAAAAATGGTTTCATCAGACCAGAGGACATTTCTCCAAAAAGTACAATCTTTGTCCCCATGTGCAGTTGCAAACCGTAGTCAGGCTTTTTTAATGGAGGTTTCGGAGCAGTGGCTTCTTCCTTGCTGAACGGCCTTTCAGGTTATGTCGATATAGGACTCGTTTTACTTCGGATATATATACTTTTGTATCTGTTTCCTCCAGCATCTTCACAAGGTCCTTTGCTGTTGTTCTGGGATTGATTTTCACATTTCACACCAAAGTACGTTCATCTTTAGGAGACAGAACGTGTCACCTTCCTGAGCGGTATGACGGCTGCATGGTCCCATGGTGTTTATACTTGCACACTATTGTTTGTACAGATGAACGTGGTACCTTCAGGCATTTGGAAATTTCTCCCAAGGATGAACCAGACTTGTGGAGGTTTTTCTGAGGTCTTGGTTGATTTAATTGGATTTTCCCATGATGTCAAGCAAAGAGGCACTGAGTTTGAAGGTAGGCCTTGAAATACATTCACAGGTACACCTCCAATTGACTCAAATTATGTCAATTAGCCTAACAGAAGCTTCTAAAGCCATGAATTCATTTTCTGGAATTTTCCAAGCTGTTTAAAGTCACAGTCAACTTAGTGTATTTAAACTTCTGACCCACTGGAATTGTGATACAGGGAATTATAAGTAAAATAATCTGTCTATAAACAAATGTTGGAAAAATTACAAGTGTCATGCACAGAGTTGATGTTGTAACCGACTTGCCAAAACTATAGTTTGTTAACAAGAAATTTGTGAAGTGGTTGAAAAACAAGTTCAAGTGTATATAAACTTCCGACTTCAACTGTACATTATCATCAAGGTAGCCGCCACACTGTTTTCCAAACAATCCTGTTTGTTTTGGATTAATCTTAAAGTGTAGAAATGCCCTCAATGTTAAAAAAAATCAAGGACACAAAACCTTTAAGGAAGTGGATACATCCTGAGACCTTGGAAAACTGACCAGTGATAACTCAATTGATTTTAAGTTATTAACCCATGATAATGATCAGCACAGCAAAATGAAGTAGCATGTTTAAGGATCAGTAAAGGACAACTTTGTGTACCATCGACTGTTAGCCAATGTGTGTCTTGTTCTTAAGGAGCAGTCATACAGTTACTTAGTGATGAAGTCTTATGTGGCGATAGAAGAGTAACAGAGAGTAAGCTGTTGAAACTGCATGTGTGTTTTGTGAGATATTGTGAAAATCCAATGCCCCATTCTTGTTGCATTTATGATATATCTAAGAGCTGTATATGTGACAATTTTTAATAATAATTTCAGTATGACAAATAAACCTTTGTTGCTCTTGTTTCTATTCTCTCTATTCTACTTTTCTATTGTGTCCTCTTTATTGTTTCTCTTAGTGGTTGACTCTCAGTTATTCTTGCTGCTTATCAGCCCAATATGAACATTCAGCTCCATCTGTGGACTTGTAAATAAGACTGGTCAGTGATAAAAGGGGTTATCTGATTGTTGGGATTGATATAGGAAGGGGAACGCGGGCAAGGTTGGATTTTCTATAGTGTATTGAATACCTCTTGTATCATCTTTAATTCCGGATTTGTCAGTACCAGTTTGCATGACATCGTACTGTGGTAGAAAGTCCCTCTCTGAAGATTTGTTCACATTTTCCATGGTGACTGCATACGGCTAGTTCAGAGTTGGGGTCAATCCCCCCCCCCACACAAATGTTACGCTATTATACTCATTTTGCCATGAGGCCGAGAGAAAATGTTGCACTTTTAAAGCGAATTTTCTGCAATTCTACAGATATTGCAATGGGGGAAAGAGAAAGATTTTACGTTTTATAGCTAATCTCATGCTATTCAACAATTTTTTTGCAATGAGGCTGAGAGAATTTTGCATTTTTAAAGCTAAATTTCCCAAATCCTACAACAGGTTTTAGTTGGGCTATTTAAGCCGGTGATGCCCGCCTGCTTTTGTGCGGGCTTATTTCCTCTGTTCGTGTTTGTGCGATTTTCTTGTTTTTCTCCGGACTGGTTGGGTCCTGTTTTTGGGACGGTCTTTGTTATGCTTTTGGTGTTTTTTTTTTTATTCCTGCGCCAGAATAAAAAACAATTGTCCTTTACCCTCTGTTCCCTGTGCCTGACTCCGCACCCACTACTTCATAGTAGTTACAGAAGCCCGCACCACCATGGAGTCAGCAGGAGCAGTGGCCACCCCCCGTCCATCTATGGAGGAGCGCGTCCTCCATCATACGGCCATCCTCCATCGGATTGGGTCGGCGCTGGACCAAATGATGGAGAGAATGGACCGATGGAAGAGGAGTGGTCTCCCTACCTCGCCTCCAGCTCCTCCGAGGAGCTGGGCACTTCGTCTCGTGCCCCTGAGGGAGTACGATGGAGCGGCGTCTGGGTGCCAGGGATTTTTGCTCCAGCTCGAGCTGTACCTGGCTACCGTGAGGCCGACTCCCTCGGGTGAAGAGAGTGTGAGCGTCCTCGTCTCCTGCCTGACGGGACGAGCCCTGGAGTGGGCCAACGCAGTTTGGAATGGCCCAGACTCGGCTAGGGACCACTACCCAGAGTTCACCCTCTGTTTCTGGGTGAACGGCTGTTCCACCTTAGGCAGGAGACGAGGAGCGCGCAGGACTTCATGCTGGAGTTCCGGACCTTGGTCGCTGGGGCTGGGTGGAAAGACAGGGCCCTGATGGACCACTACCGGTGCAGCCTCCGGGAGGACGTCCGCAGGGAGCTAGCTTGTCGGGACGCCACTCTCTCCCTCGATGAACTCATAAACATGTCGATCCGACTGGACAATCTGCTAGCTGCCTGCAGCCGTTCAGTAAGGGCCCTGTCAGTTCCACCTCCTGGCTCTCCCGCTCCCATACCTATGGAGTTAGGGGGGGTCGCATCGAGGGAACCGGAGGAGGAGGCTCCTCCAGCACCAGCTGTGGTCGGAGAGGACACACTTCCGACCGGTGCTGGGGGAGCTCGTCTGGGAGTCGAAAGGGCAGGCAGAACACTTCTCGGTCACCCCAGGTGAGTCAGTACCAAACCTACCCAGAGCTCACTGTTGGTCACATGTTTGTATTCATTTCTTTTTCTGACTTTTCTCCCTCTCTCCAGCATAAGGCACTAGTCGATTCAGGCGCAGCTGGGAACTTTATGGATCACGGACTCGCCCGTAAACTGGGGATTCCGCTGGTGCCGATAGATCCACCCTTCCCCGCGCACTCCTTAGATAGCCGACCGTTAGGGTCCGGGCTGGTCAGGGAGGCCATGGTTTCACTGGACATGGTAACACAGGGGGATCATAGGGAGCGGATTAGTCTCTTCCTTATCGATTCACCTGTGTTTCCAGTGGTGCTGGGCGTTCCCTGGCTGGCTAGTCACAATCCCAGGATTTCATGGAAACAGGGGGCTCTCCAGGGGTGGTCAGAGGAGTGTTCAGGTAGGTGTATAGGAGTTTCCATCGGTGCCACGTCGGTGGAGAGTCCAGACCAGGTTTCCTCTGGGCCCATTCCCTCAGAGTATGCTGATTTGGCTTTCGCCTTCTGTAAGAAGAGGGCAACCAAATTACCACCTCATCGACAGGGGGATTGCGTGATAAACCTCCAGGTAAATGCTGCACTTCCCAGGAGTCACGTGTACCCACTGTCACAGGAGGAGACGTTGGCTTTGGAGACATATGTCACGGAATCTCTGGGACAGGGGTACATTCGGCCCTCCACATCACCCGTCTCCTCAAGTTTCTTTTTTGTGAAAAAAAGGAGGGAGGTCTGCGTCCGTGCATTGATTATTGAGGTCTCAATTCCATCGCAGTGGGGTTTAGTTACCTGCTACCTCTCATCGCTACTGCGGTAGAATCATTTCACAGAGTGCGTTTTTTAACGAAACTGGACCTCAGGAGCGTGTATAATCTGGTGCGTATTCGGGATGGAGACGAGTGGAAAACCGCGTTTAGTACCACATCTGGCCATTATGAGTACCTCGTCATGCCGTATGAGTTAAAGAATGCTCCAGCCGTCTTTCAATCCTTTGTAGACGAGATTCTCAGGGACCTGCACGGGCAGGGTGTGGTGTTGTATATTGATGATATCCTGATCTATTCTACACGCGCCGCACATGTGTCTCTGGTGCGCAAGGTACTTGGGTGACTACTGGAGCATGACCTGTATGTTAAGGCTGAGAAATGTGTGTTCTCCAAACGAGCCGTTTCCTTCCTGGGTTATCGCATTTCCACCTCGGGGATGGTGATGGAGTGTGATCGCGTTAACGCTGTGCGTAATTGGCCAACTCCGACCACGGTAAAGGAGGTGCAGTGGTTTTTAGGGTTTGCCAATTAGTACCGGAGGTTTATCCGGGGTTTTGGCCAGGTGGCGGCTCCCATTACCTCACTGCTGAAGGGGGGGCCGGCGCGTTTACGGTGGTCGGCAGAGGCGGACAGAGCGTTCAATCGTTTGAAGGCGCTGTTTACTGATGCTCCCGTGTTGGCACATCCAGACCCCTCTTTGGCGTTTATAGTGGAGGTGGACACGTCCGAGGCTGGGGTTGGAGCCGTGCTATCACAGCGCTCGGGCACGCCACCGAAGCTCGCTTTCTTTTCGAAGAAGCTCGGTCCGGCGGAGCGAAACTATGATGTGGGGGACCGGGAGTTGTTGGCTGTGGTAAAGGCCCTGAAGGTGTTGAGACACTGGCTTGAGGGGGCCATGCACCCTTTCCTCATCTGGACTGACCACCGTAATCTGGAGTATATCCGGGCAGCGAGGAGACTGAATCCTCGTCAGGCAAGGTGGGCCATGATTTTTTCACCAGATTTAGGTTCACTGTCTTGTATAGACCAGGTTCCCTCAACACGAAGGCCAATGCGCTGTCCCGTCTCTATGACACCGAGGATCGGCCCATCGATCCGACGCGGACATTGAGCGGGCGTTACGGTTGGAACCTGCGCCTCCACAATGTCCTACATGTCTTAAGTACGTGCCGCTTGGTGTCCATGATCAATTGATTCGGTGGGCTCACACGCTACCCTCTTCGGGTCATCCTGGTGTGGCGAGGACAGTGCGGGGTCTTAGGGGGAAGTACTGGTGGCCCACCTTAGTTAAGGACGTGAGGTTCTATGTCTCTTTCTGTTCGGTGTGCGCTCAGAGTAAGGCTCGTAGGCTCGATCCCTTTTCCCTTTTCTGTTGGTTTTGTCTTATTGGTTATACCGATTTCTTGTTCAGGTTTTAGTTGGGCTTTTTAACACGGTGATGCCTGCCTGCTTTCGTGCGGGCTTATTTCCTCTGTTTGTGTTTGTGCGATTTTCTTGTTTTTCTCCGGACTGGTTGGGTCCTGTTTTTGGGCCGGTCTTTGTCATGCGCCTGGCATTTTGGCGTGACCGTTTTCCTGCGCCGGAATAAAAAACAATTGCCCTTTACCCTCTGTTCCCTGCACCTGACTCCGCACCCACTACTCATAGAAGTGCGTTACAGGAGTGTAGTGAGACACATTTGTTTTCCCACCAGAATTGTTTTCTTCCCCTTGGTTAGCTTTTTCTGTCAGGGACTGTATTAGTTACCCTATTGCATGTGTGACATATTTTGGGAATTGACCTGTTGCTAGGCAACAGTCCAAGGCCAGAGAGGGGAAGAGAACGGACTTGAGTTAGATATTTTTGCTAGCTAATCAAAGACTGACAGTCTGATTTCGTAGAGACCATCTAGTCTAATAGTACTCTCACACACCTAAATAATAGGTCCATTAGACTAGGTAGTCTGTAAGTAGTCAGCATGTGACAGTTAATGTGTGTAAACATGTATAGGCATAACCATAAATAATGTAGAGCAGTGCCTACACCTAATATGTAAGGCACTCCTAAAGATATGTATTTACTTAATAGGAAATATAATAAACCCACACAGTATGGAGAACTGCTCAATGATGAAATATCCCTTGAAGATAAGAATTAAACACAAACAACCAATTACCAGTTACAAATTATTATTAAAAGGAAGACATGTCAACTCAAAAGTACACTCAATAAATGCTCAAGCTTGAAACAAAGTGTAAATCAAACAATTATTATCTCATTTCAATCACATCTAAACTACCGTTTGTCACGTTCGTTATAGCGATGAGACCAAGGCGCAGCGTGATGTGAATACATCTTCTATTTTAATGAAACGAAGAACACTTAAAACAAACTTACAAAAACAAACAAACGAACGTGAAGATATATTTTTTATTTTTTTATTTATCCGTTATTTTACCAGGTAAATTGACTGAGAACACATTCTCATTTGCAGCAACGACCTGGGGAATAGTTACAGGGGAGAGGAGGGGGATGAATGAGCCAATTGTAAACTGGGGATTATTAGGTGACCATGATGGTTTGATGGCCAGATTGGGAATTTAGCCAGGACACCCGGGTTAACACCCCTACTCTTACGATTAAGTGCCATGAGATCTTTAATGACCTCAGAGAGTCAGGACACCCGTTTAACGTCCCATCCGAAAGACAGCACCCTACACAGAGCAGTGTCCCGAATCACTGCCCTGGAGTGTGTTGGAGTGCCTCCTACTGGCCCTCCAACACCACTTCCAGCAGCATCTGGTCTCCCATCCAGGGATATATATATGTATGAAGCTTAGCTTCAGATGCAAGCCAGCAGTGGTATGCAGGGTATATAGACTAAGTGCAGACACAGGCAACTAATACATAGACAATCACCCACAATTACCCAAGGAATATGGCTGCCTAAATATGGTTCCCAATCAGAGACAACGATAAACAGCTGCCTCTATTTGAGAACCAATCTAGGCAACCATAGACATACAAAACACATTGACTAGTAAAACAACCCCAAACACATACAAAAACCCTAGACAGGACAAAAACACAACAAACCACCCCCTGTCACACCCTGACCTAACCAAACTAATAAAGAAAACAAAGATAACTAAGGTCAGGGCGTGACACCGTTCAAAAGTTTAGTGTCCCTTAGACATCCTTGTTTTTGAAAGAAAAGCACATTTTTTTTGGTCCATTAAAATAACATCAAATTGATCAGAAATACAGTGTAGACATTGTTAATGTTGTAAATGACTATTGTAGCTGTAAACGGCAGATTTTGTATGGAATAGCTTCATAGGCGTACAGAGGCCCATGATCAGCAACCATCACTCCTGTGTTCCAATGGCACGTTGTGTTAGCTAAATACAAGTTTATCATTTTAAAAGGCTAATTGATCATTAGAAAACCCGTTTGCAATTATGTTAGCACAGCTGAAAATTGTTGTGCTAATTAAAGAAGCAATAAAACTGGCCTTCTTTAGACTAGTTGAGTATCTGGAGCGTCAGCATTTGTGGGTTCGATTACAGGCTCAGAATGGCAAGAAACCTAGTACTTTATTCTGAAACTCAGTCTATTCTTGTTCTGAGAAATGAAGAATATTCCATGCGAGAAATAGCAGAGAAACTGAAGATCTCGTACAACACTGTGTTCTACTTCCTTCACAGAACAGAGCAAACTGACTAACCAGAATAGAAAGAGTGGGAGGCCCCGGTGCACAATTGGACAAGTACATTAGTGTCTAGTTTGAGAAACAGACCCCTCACAAGTCCTCAACTGGCAGCTTCATTACATAGTACCCATAAAGCACCAGTCTCAACGTCAACAGGGAAGAAACGACTCTGGGATGTTGGCCTTCTAACGCTAGCTGGCTGGCTCGCTAGCTAACGTTACTTGTATGATCTGTGTAGGAACATTATTCGTATCTCAGAGCCATTTGCTAGCTAACATTGAGCCTGGTTGGTTAGCTACCTGCAGATTCATGCAGGGTAGTAACGGTGTGAGATGGGATTATGGTTCATTGTTTAGCTAGCTAGCTACATGTCTAAACAAAAGACTCCACTATGCAAGTAACCATTTCAATAGAATGTTCATGATGACACAGCGACAACTGCCGATAGACGTAGCTGGTAAATTCGCTCTGGCTATTTGAGATTTCAGAGCACTCTCATCTGAGTGTGCCAGAGCGCAGAATAACTGAGGAATTTACGAACACATGTTAGTTAACCTTGGCAAAAAAGCGTAATACATTTTTTGCCTACAGCACAGTTGCAGGCATCAACGCTCTGGATAACAAAAAAACAGCCTAACCAGCTCTGCTAGGGTGAGTAAAATGGTCAGAGTGAGCTGTTCTCTCATGTGTCTGGAAGTAGCTAGTAAGCTAGCCAACATTAGCCAGGTAGCTTGGGTGTTTGACTGCTGTTGTTGGGTCAAAACACTCGGATCAACCCTACTCCTCGGCCAATGTGCGCGCTAAATACTCAGGGAGCGAAAAACAGACAATCTGACAAAGCTCAGAGCACACTCTGGCACTCCAGATTAAATTAGCCTTTAGTCTTGAAATCTTTGGTTGTTTAGTACATGGCCTCACATGTGAATCCTTAAAGAGGTGGGTGGGGCTAAGGCTTAAGAGGGTGTGAATGATGCTGAATGGGTGTATACAAAGACGAGCTCTCCAGTAGGTGTACCAAAATATTCAAGGGCCATTTTCTCAAACATAAAAATGACACTTTTAAATTGATACATAAGACCGAATCGAGTCGTCAGTCACATTTAGAAAGGACCTGGTACTAGACTGTAATACCTAAGATTGCTCATTCTATACAATGGGGATTGCCTTCAAACCAATAAAAGATATAGCAAAGTAATATGGTACGTGTAACGGTTTTCTTGAGGTGAAGGAGAGGCGGACCAAAACGCAGCGTGGTTATTATTCATGTTTTTTTAATAAAGAAACTATACATGAATAGACTAACAAAACAAGAAATGTGCGAAACCAAAACAGCCCTATCTGGTGCAAACACAGAGACAGGAACAATCACCCACAAAAACCCAACGCCAAACAGGCTACCTAAATATGGTTCCCAATCAGAGACAATGACTAACACCTGCCTCTGATTGAGAACCATATCAGGCCAAACATAGAAATAGACAAACTAGACATGTAACATAGAATGCCCACTCAGATCACACCCTGACCAAACAAAACATAGAAACATACAAACCAAACTATGGTCAGGGTGTGACAACATGATACAAGGCTCAATTGAAAAGTTAAATTCCAGCTAGCAACAAATGTTCCCACAACTTTGGAGGACATTCCCTTAATGTCAAATAGAACTTACCCAGAACGTGATTACCGTGGTCTCAGAATTTAAGATATTAATGTTCTCGACACGTTTCATGGGATCTTTGCAAGAACATTTAGTGCCCCTAAAAACACAATGTATTTTTACTGTTACTACACAAGGCCCTGATTGGTGAACCACTGATCCATTCATAGTTCTTTGTCTGTTGCCACGGTTAGGGATACTCACTCACACACACATGGCTTTTAAGGCTAGGGCTGATTTGAAGGTTTTACTGCTAACCTACAAAACATTAAATGGATTTGCTCCCACCAATCTCTCTGATTTAGTCCTGCTGTACATGCCTACACGTATACTACAGTCACAAGATGTTGGCCTCCTTATTGTCCTTAGAATGTCTAAGCAAACAGCTGGAGTCAGGGCTTTCTCCTATAGAACTACATTTTTATGGAATGGTCTGTCTATCGATGTGAGAGACGCAGACTCGGTCTCGACCTTGAAGTCTTTAGTGAAGACTCATCTCTTCAGTAGGTCCTATGATTGAGTGTAGACTGGCCCAGGGGTGCGAAGGTGAACGGCAAGGCACTAGCATGATGAACAGCCCTTGCTATCTCTGCCTGGTTGGCTTCCCTCTCTCCACTGATATTCTCTGCCTCTGACCCTATTACGGGGGCTGAGTCACTGGCTTACTAGTGCTCTCCCATGCCGTCCCTAGGAGGGTGTGTCACGTTGTGCCAGGCTTTTTTGTGCTATATTCGACTTGAGTGGGTTGAGTCACTGACGTGATCTTCCTGTCCGGTGGTGCACCCCCTCGGGCTCATGTGGTGGAGGAGAATTTTGTGGGCTATAGTCAGCCTCGTCTCAGGGTAGTAAGTTGGTGGTCTGTTAATACCCATCAGGTGGTGTGGGGACTCTGCTGTGGCAAAGCAGGTGGGGTTATATCCTGCCTGGTTGGCCCTGTCAAGGGGTATTGTCGGACATGTCCACAGTGTCCCCCGACCCCCCCGTTTCAGCCTCCAGTATCTATGCTGCAATAGTCTATATGACGGGGGGGGCTAGTGTCAGTCTGTTATGTCTGGTGTAATTCTCCTGTCTTATCTGGTGTCCAATTCAAATCAAATCAAATGTTATTGGTCATATACACATGGTTAGCAGATGTTATTGCGAGTGTAGCGAAATGCTTGTGCTTCTAGTTCCAACAGTGCAGCAATATCTAACATGTAATCTAACAATTCCATAACAACTACCTAATACACACAAGGCTAAGTAAAGGAATGGAATAAGAATGAATCTACACATATAAATATATGGATGAGCAATTTCAGAGCGACATAGGCAAGATGCAATAGGTGGTATAAAATACAGCATATACAGTGCCTTGCGAAAGTATTCGGCCCCCTTGAACTTTGCGACCTTTTGCCACATTTCAGGCTTCAAACATAAAGATATAAAACTGTATTTTTTAGTGTAGAATCAACAACAAGTGGGACACAATCATGAAGTGGAACGACATTTATTGGATATTTCAAACTCTTTTAACAAATCAAAGACTGAAAAATTGGGCGTGCAAAATTATTCAGCCCCTTTACTTTCAGTGCAGCAAACTCTCTCCAGAAGTTCAGTGAGGATCTCTGAATGATCCAATGTTGACCTAAATGACTAATGATGATAAATACAATCCACCTGTGTGTAATCAAGTCTCCGTATAAATGCACCTGCACTGTGATAGTCTCAGAGGTCCGTCAAAAGCGCAGAGAGCATCATGAAGAACAAGGAACACACCAGGCAGGTCCGAGATACTGTTGTGAAGAAGTTTAAAGCCGGATTTGGATACAAAAAGATTTCCCAAGCTTTAAACATCCCAAGGAGCACTGTGCAAGCGATAATATTGAAATTGAAGGAGTATCAGACCACTGCAAATCTACCAAGACCTGGCCGTCCCTCTAAACTTTCAGCTCATACAAGGAGAAGACTGATCAGAGATGCAGCCAAGAGGCCCATGATCACTCTGGATAAACTGCAGAGATCTACAGCTGAGGTGGGAGACTCTGTCCATAGGACAACAATCAGTCGTATATTGCACAAATCTGGCCTTTATGGAAGAGTGGCAAGAAGAAAGCCATTTCTTAAAGATATCCATAAAAAATGTTGTTTAAAGTTTGCCACAAGCCACCTGGGAGACACACCAAACATGTGGAAGAAGGTGCTCTGGTCAGATGAAACCAAAATTGAACTTTTTGGCAACAATGCAAAACGTTATGTTTGGCGTAAAAGCAACACAGCCCATCACCCTGAACACACCATCCCCACTGTCAAACATGGTGGTGGCAGCATCATGGTTTGGGCCTGCTTTTCTTCAGCAGGGACAGGGAAGATGGTTAAAATTGATGGGAAGATGGATGGAGCCAAATACAGGACCATTCTGGAAGAAAACCTGATGGAGTCTGCAAAAGACCTGAGACTGGGACGGAGATTTGTCTTCCAACAAGACAATGATCCAAAACATAAAGCAAAATCTACAATGGAATGGTTCAAAAATAAACATATCCAGGTGTTAGAATGGCCAAGTCAAAGTCCAGACCTGAATCCAATCGAGAATCTGTGGAAAGAACTGAAAACTGCTGTTCACAAATGCTCTCCATCCAACCTCACTGAGCTCGAGCTGTTTTGCAAGGAGGAATGGGAAAAAAATTCAGTCTCTCGATGTGCAAAACTGATAGAGACATACCCCAAGCGACTTACAGCTGTAATCGCAGCAAAAGGTGGCGCTACAAAGTATTAACTTAAGGGGGCTGAATAATTTTGCACGCCCAATTTTTCAGTTTTTGATTTGTTAAAAAAGTTTGAAATATCCAATAAATGTCGTTCCACTTCATGATTGTGTCCCACTTGTTGTTGATTCTTCACAAAAAAATACAGTTTAATATCTTTATGTTTGAAGCCTGAAATGTGGCAAAAGGTCGCAAAGTTCAAGGGGGCCGAATACTTTCGCAAGGCACTGTATGTATACATTTTTAAAGTGGTATTATTAAAGTGACTAGTGATCCATTTATTAAAGTGGCTAATGATTTCAAGTTTGTATGTAGGCAGCAGCCTCTCTGTGTTAGTGATGGCTGTTTAACAGTCTGATGGCCTTGAGATAGAAGCTGTTTTTCAGTCTCTCGGTCCCAGCTTTGATGCACCTGTAATGACCACCAAGCCAGTTTATCCCACTAGGGAACCTCCTCTATCATTTCCTTGTAACCATATGTACTACTGTTTGTTTATGCATTTCTGTGATTATTTAGATAGTTAATGAATAAATTATTGAGACAATTGATGTATGAATGATTCATAGTGAAGACTGGGTTTGTGCAGATAACCAACCATTTACGACGTTTGGAATGAGACTAACATGAGGTAAAGAATAATTCATTAATCAGAAGACTAATTGATCAGATATTAAAATATCTGAAAAGTTGTATTAGGAAAATTATAACTTGGTAATCTGAATATTTTCCTTGGTGCCCAAACTTCCTAGTTAATTACATTTACATGATTAGAATAATCACGTAACAATAATTACAGAGAATTGATTTGATAAAATAACAGTCTTCATTTTAATGATGCCAAAGACACGACACTAATTTAGTTCCTCCACAAATCTGTCATTCTAAGTGTGTGCATCTAATACAAGAATCTGCCAACTGTCTTCAGGATGCAAAGGTAATGGAGGCAGTTTGGTGACCACATTCGAGTATGAGTAACCTAACCCTAAAGAGTTGATTTGGCTTAGCAGGCTAGTGCTGTCTTCTAGCACACAGGATACCTGGGATTTCAGGTTGGCTGTCACATTGGTGTCGTGCCCCAGTTGGGTCTGTGTGGAGGAGGTCAAAGGGGGGTATAATGGAGGTGATATGGTGACCATGAGCCAATTTATATTTAAACATTTATTTCACCTTTATTTTAGAAGCATTGAGACCAATATCTAGTTTACAAGGGAGCCCTGCATATTCACAATTTACAAATACAGCATAATACAAATATACAAGATTACAAAACATACTCAAGAGAAACAATCATATTCCTCAGCAAAGAGTTCCTCAATCAACAATTTGAACTGCCTGAGATGCACCAGTACATTAGTTAGTTGTAGATTGTGCCATACATGGGGTGCCTATTTGGCTTAAAGAGCAACTGTCCCTAATGACCAACTTCTCATGTCAAAAACAGCTTATGTGGCATCGATATGAGTCAGAAGCATCAATTCTACTGTGAAAATTGACTACAAAGTGTAAATTGGACAACTTTGGTCATAAAGTCAGTCTCGTGCAAAACTGAGTTTTATCAGACTTGTGGTTATGACTGCATAAATGAAGGTTGGGTTTGTTTCAATCCTGCCCATATGCGTCAATGACTTCAAATCAAATCAACTATAAATTGTAGAAATGTATAACGGTCCATACCTAGCCCCGGATATAGGCTATCCAAAATCCAACCAACTTTGCCACGGCCGCACACCAGCTGGCTGAAGCTAATTGGCTAAATAATTTGGCTAACTCTTCCCACCTGTGAACACATACATGAGACACCCAAATCCAACCACACCCCGAAACAAACTCACGTTTGAATTCAGTCATGGCCGCTAGAATTTCTTAATGAACCAAATCTCAAACGAGGTCAAATCAGGAAGCGCAGTTGCCCTTTAAAGCTGAGATCTGCATAAGGTGAAATTGGTCGCCCCCTGGCGCATTTCTTATTGTTTTGTTTTTGAAACTGGGTAGAGGAGAATCCTGCGGCAATGATGTGCAATGATGTCCAAGGGAAAAAAAGGTGTTTGTTGTTTAAAGTAACTACATTGTTGTTGAAATATTGCAAACAGACGTGGGAGTTTCACCGCTACGGATTCCAGCTTTAATGGTATGATAACCTGACTATACAGTACATTGAATAGTCTATCTCAGCATGCATGCGTCTGTCTTATTCACCAACAGCTCCACTACTGAATTAAACCACTGTTCATTCTCAAAACCCCAGGTGAAGTCAAGTAATGAGACCAACTCAGTGGCCTTGTGGTTACAGTGTCGGCCCTGAGCTTGGAAGATTTGAGGTTTGACCCCAACCAAGGAATATCAAAAGTCGTGCTATAAATTCACAGACAACACAAAGATTCCTTGATGTCCTTCCAGATTCCCTCTGTCTACCCATGGACGCCAGAGGACAAAAATCAGTTAACCACCTAACTGAAGAACTCAATTTAACCTTGCACAATACCCTAGATGCAGTTGCACCCCTAAAAACTAAAAACATTTCTCATAAGAAACTAGCTCCCTGGTACACAGAAAATACCCGAGCTCTGAAGCAAGCTTCCAGAAAATTGGAACGGAAATGGCGCCACACCAAACTGGAAGTCTTCCGACTAGCTGGGAAAGACAGTACTGTGCAGTACCGAAGAGCCCTTACTGCTGCTCGATCATCCTATTTTTCTAACTTAATTGAGGAAAATAAGAACAATCCGAAATTCCTTTTTGATACTGTCGCAAAGCTAACTAAAAAGCAGCATTCCCCGAGAGAGGATGGCTTTCACTTTAGCAGTGATAAATTCATGACCTTCTTTGAGGAAAAGATCATGATTATTAGAAAGCAAATTACGGAAAGCAAATTACGGCCTCTAAACCTTCAAGCTGCATACTGGACCCTATTCCAACTAAACTACTGAAAGAGCTGCTTCCTGTGCTTGGCCCTGCTATGTTGAACATAATAAATGGCTCTCTATCCACCGGGTGTGTATCAAATTCACTAAAAGTGGCAGTAATAAAGCCTCTCTTGAAAAAGCCAAACCTTGACCCAGAAAATATAAAAAACTATCGGCCTAAATCAAATCTTCCATTCCTCTCAAAAATGTTAGAAAAGGCTGTTGCGCAGCAACTCACTGCCTTCCTGAAGACAAACAATGTATACGAAATGCTTCAGTCTGGTTTTAGACCCCATCATAGCACTGAGACTGCACTTGTGAAGGTGGTAAATGACCTTTTAATGGCATTAGACCGAGGCTCTGCATCTGTCCTCGTGCTCCTAGACCTTAGTGCTGCTTTTGATACCATCGATCACCACATTCTTTTGGAGAGATTGGAAACCCAAATTGGTCTACACGGACAAGTTCTGGCCTGGTTTAGATCTTATCTGTCGGAAAGATATCAGTTTGTCTCTGTGAATGGTTTGTCCTCTGACAAATCAACTGTAAATTTCGGTGTTCCTCAAGGTTCCGTTTTAGGACCACGATTGTTTTCACTATATATTTTACCTCTTGGTGATGTAATTCAGAAACATAATGTTAACTTTCACTGCTATGCGGATGACACACAGCTGTACATTTCAATGAAACATGGTGAAGCCCCAAAATTGCCCTCGCTAGAAGTATGTGTTTCAGACATAAGGAAGTGGATGGCTGCAAACTTTCTACTTTTAAACTCGGACAAAACAGAGATGCTTGTTCTAGGTCCCAAGAAACAAAGAGATCTTCTGTTGAATCTGACAATTAATCTTAATGGTTGTACAGTCGTCTCAAATAAAACTGAAGGACCTCGGCGTTACTCTGGACCCTGATCTCTCTTTTGAAGAACATATTAAGACCATTTCAAGGACAGCTTTTTTCCATCTACGTAACATTGCAAAAATCTGAAACTTTCTGTCCAAAAATGATGCAGAAAAATGAATCCATGCTTTTGTCACTTCTAGGTTAGACTACTGCAATGCTCTACTTTCCGGCTACCCGGATAAAGCACTAAATAAACTTCAGTTAGTGCTAAATACGGCTGCTAGAATCCTGACTAGAAGCAAAAAATTGGATCATATTACTCCAGTGCTAGCCTCCCTACACTGGCTTCCTGTCAAAGCAAGGGCTGATTTCAAGGGTTTACTGCTAACCTACAAAGCATTACATGGGCATGCTCCTACCTATCTCTCTGATTTGGTCCTGCCGTACATACCTGCACATACGCTACGGTCACAATACGCAGGCCTCCTAATTGTCCCTAGAATTTCTAAGCAAACAGCTGGAGGCAGGGCTTTCTCCTATAGAACTCCATTTTTATGGAACGGTCTGCCTACCCATGTCAGAGACGCAAACTCGGTCTCAACCTTTAAGTCTTTACTGAAGACTCATCTCTTCAGTGGGTCATATGATTGAGTGTAGTCTGGCCCAGGAGTGGGAAGGTGAACGGATGGTAAATTGGATGGTAAATTGGTGGTTGAAGATATCCCTCTAGTGGTGTGGGGGCTGTGCTTTGGCAAAGTGGGTGGGGTTATATCCTTCCTGTTTGGCCCTGTCCGGGGGTGTCCTCGGATGGGGCCACAGTGTCTCCTGACCCCTCCTGTCTCAGCCTCCAGTATTTATGCTGCAGTAGTTTATGTGTCGGGGGGCTAGGGTCAGTTTGTTATATCTGGAGTACTTCTCCTGTCCTATTCGGTGTCCTGTGTGAATTTAAGTGTGCTCTCTCTAATTCTCTCTTTCTCTCTTTCTTTCTCTCTCTCTGAGGACCTGAGCCCTAGGACCATGCCTCAGGACTACCTGACATGATGACTCCTTGCTGTCCCCAGTCCACCTGGCCGTGCTGCTGCTCCAGTTTCAACTGTTCTAACTTATTCTTATTGAACCATGCTGGTCATTTTTTGAACATTTGAACATCTTGGCCATGTTCTGTTATAATCTCCACCCGGCACAGCCAGAAGAGGACTAGCCACCCCACATAGCATGGTTCCTCTCTAGGTTTCTTCCTAGGTTTTGGCCTTTCTAGGGAGTTTTTCCTAGCCACCGTGCTTCTACACCTGCATTGCTTGCTGTTTGGGGTTTTAGGCTGGGTTTCTGTACAGCACTTTGAGATATCAGCTGATGTACGAAGGGCTATATAAATAAATTTGATTTGATTTGATCCCGGTTGAGTCATACCGAAGACTGTAAAAATGGTCTTTGCTTGGCATTCAGTATTAAGGCCCTACATCAGACTAGTCCAGCACAGGGGGTGTAATTTTACATCAGCTGCCTCATGCTACAGAAAAAGGAGATAGGCTCCTGTATTATAGCTCGGACAAGGCTTACTTACATGAGTCATGATCAGCTACATGTCTTACAGCAACAAGCAGCAACAACTGCATCATAGCAAGATAAGCCTAAAATAAAATATTTGTTTTAATAATGTGATAGTCTTAGACTTAGAGCAATGTATAGGATACCTCCCCTACCCTGAAACAAACCAACAATAAACCAGGTAGGCCTAAATCAAAACAAATCAAGTTTTATTGGTCACATACACATGGTTAGCAGATGTTAATCCGAGTGTAGCAAAATGCTTGTGTTATGAGTTATGTAAATACATGTGATATGAGTAATGTAGGATACGTAAACATTATTAAAGTGGCATTATGAAGAGTGGCATTGTATAAAGTGACTAGTGATCGGGTCTCAATGTAGACAGCAGTCTCTCTGAGTTAGTGATTACTGTTTAGCAGTCTGATGGCCTTGAGATAGAAGCTGTTTTTCAGTCTCTCGGCCCCAGCTTTGATGCACCTGTACTGACCTCGCCTTCTGGATGATAGCGGGGTGAACAGGCAGTGTGAGACGTAGAGTAGGTGAACAGATGATCTCTGCATGTGTGGTTCCCACCGTGAAGCATGGAGGAGGTGTGAAGGTGTGGGGGTGCTTTGCTGGTGATACTGTCAGTGATTTACTTAGAATTCAATTTGGATGGAAATGGCCAAGTGATGGAAAATCTGATAGAAGTTAAAGATCTGGTGTGCCTGAATGATGGCCGAGGGGCTAGGATTGATGTAGTTACAGGGAAAGAGTCTGCATTGGACCTCACTCTGGTATCTAGTGCGATGGCAGGAATCTATTAATGGGAAGAGTCGACAGTAGGGAGTGATCATTACCCCATAGTATGCACAGTAGGCCAGAGGGAGGAGGAGGTGTCAGTGGATGGAGTAGGCAGGTGGGTGTTTGAAAGAGCAAAGTGGGATCTGTTTCAGGAGTTAAGTGAGCGGGTGATGGCTTGGGTGGATTTGAGAGGGGAAGTGGATAGTATGAATAACTGGGTGAGAGCAGCTTTAGTGGGAGCAGCTACTGAGGCGATCCCTAAGAGTTCAGGGAGGAGGGGAAAGCAGTCCCGTGGTGGTTGGAGGAGTGTGGAGTAATGGTGAGGAGTAGGAACAGGGCATTCAGAGTACTAAAAAGGACACACAACTTCCAGCATCTGATTTAGTATAAGCAGGGCCAGGCTCTGGTGAGGATAACTATTCGACAGGCAAAGAGGTCATGTTGGCGTCGGTTCTGTGACACCTTTGGAAGGGCGACACCAGTGGGGGATGATTAAGAGGATGAGTGGGGTCAGAAGGGAGTGGGATTATCCAATGTTGATGAGTGGCAGAGATGATGGCCAAAGCGTTTGTCCAAGTGCATAGCTCAGCAAATTTGGGAGAGAGAACGAGAGAGGAGCATCCGGGACTGCTGGATAGGAGGGAGGATGTAAATGATGCGTTGAATGCACCATTTACCATGGCAGAGTGAACAGGGCAATAGGTAAGGCTGAGTTAACTTCACCTGGGAAAGATGAGGTGTGCTATGTTATGTTGGCCCATCTTAGTGATGAGGCACTGGATAACTACCAGGCAGCTGGAAGGAGGCCGTAGTGGTACCAGTCTGGAAGCCAGGGAAGGACCCAACGAGGCCAACAAGCTATCGGCCAATAGCCTTAAGAGGCAAACTTACTTCCTGGAGAGCAGGGGGTTAGTATCGCCACATCAGAGCGGATTCGGGAAGGGTCGGGGAACAATGGACCCAGTGCTCTGCTTAGGTGAACAAGGAGACTGTTGTTAACTGTATATTTTTTAATGTGGAGAAGGTATATGACATGATGTGGAAGGAGGGGTTGTTAATCAAGCTTGATATTATGGGGGTAGGAGGAAGAACATACAACTGGATAAAGGATTTCCTGTTTGGAAGGTGAGGATGGGGAAGTCTCTCTCAGGCAGCAACATGGTGGATAATGGTACACCACAGGGGAGCGTGATAAGTCCTCTGTTGTTCTCAATCATGATCAATGATGCTTACTCTCAGGTACAGCCGGACATTGGGAGGTCGTTATTTGCAGATGATGGGGCCTTATGGAAGAGAAGAAGAAATGTGCCATATATAGTCAGGAAGGTACAGGAAGCAATTGATGAGGTAGAGCAGTGGGCATTAATGTGGGGATTCAGGTTCTGTGTAGAGAACTCAGACAGTGTTCTTTACCAGGAGGAAGGTGGGAGATGAGGCATGCTTAAGGTTATATGGGATAAACTTGGGGGCCTTTAGGTTCCTTGGGGTATACTTTGATACTATGTACTACGGTGGGAAAGTGTAAGAAGGTACTAAATGTGATGCTCTGTCTGACAGGGAAGGACTGGGTGTGCCTCATTGAAGACCATATATGTTTCATTGATCCGATCTGTAATAGACTATGGAAGTATAGCATATGGTTTGGCAACCCGTCCATCATTGGAAAGGCTAGATGTCATACAAGGACTCAGTAGTGGGGCGTTTCAGACGTCCCCAGTGGCTGCACTACAGGTGGAGATGGGGGAAATGCCATTGCAGATCAGGAGACAGCAGCTGGCAATTAATTATTGGGTCAGCCTACAGGGACATGGGGTATCTCATCCTGCGAAAGGGATTTTACAGGCATGCTGGGAACATGAGCGAAGACAGAACACAAGCTTTGGGTGGGTGGGTAATACTAAGGCGAAGGAGATGGGACTGTATGGAAGGGAGTTTAGTCCAATGGTAGCTATTCCTGTAAATCCACCATGGCTACTCCCACCTTCAGTAGTAGATCTAGACGTATTGGAGACTACAGAAAGATAGGGAGGGTGTTGATCCATCTGATTTGTTTAAGAGAAGTCTTGATACTGTATATCAGGATGGTTCAAAAGATCCAAGGACAGGACGTACTGGGTCAGCATTTGTAGTGCAGGAATGTGGAGTGAGAGTCAGGAAACTTATTACAGATCATCTGGTGAAGGAAGTTAAGCCATAAAGAGTAGTTATTTGCTCTGAGTCATGTGCAGTGCTAAGGCGTATCCAGTCCTTTATATCACGTAGCAGACAAGACCTGCTTTAGGTGTAAATAAATGGGTATACAGATAATATTTACATGGATCCAAGCTCACGTGGGGGTCGAGGGGAATGAGGCAGTTGATGTACTGGCTAAACAAGAACTAAGTAGTGGGGATGTTGATGTGGTAGTTTCAATGAGCAAGGCAGAGGCAAAAAGCATGACACGGACAGTGTTGGTGGAGAAATGGCAGGAGTAGTGGAATAGAGATACTAAGGGCAGGCATTTATTTCAAGTACAGAGGAAAGTTGGGGAGCGGAGAACGGCAGGAAAGGACAGAAGAGAGGAGGCTGTATTTCCAAGATTAAGGGTGGGACACAGCCAGTTGAATAAGACCTTACATGTGATAGGAAAGCATCCAACAGGAAAATGTGAGTATTGCCAGGAAACAGAGCATGTGTGTGGACATTATTGGAGGGAAACAGAGATGATGAGATCTAGTATGAAGGAAAAGGGGATACAGGAAATTAATTGAAAGACTGTATTGAGTAGAACGTCATTAGATAAAATATTTGAGACTATATATTTTTTAAGAGCAACAGGGCTGGCAGGTAGGATTTAGTTTATCCGTCTCTGGCCTACACTCCAGTACAATAGGTGGCGGTAATGCCCAATAACGTTGGATGCCAACTGCCGATAAACCCCACCGAAGAAGGATAATTCGTGTCTCTTTCTTTTGTAACATCTCTGGAGTGGTCAAGCTACGGTTTCTCTGACAGCAATATTGAATAAGGATCAATAGAATAAAGCCTGAAAAATATTTGACGTAATTTAAAATGTGGAACTATATAATTATTGACCTCATATGTATTATGTAGGACACTATATATGTTTTTAGCACATGTATTGGATTCTTACTAGTGAATAAAATTATTTGAACATAATTTACACCAAGGCAAATTTGTTACCATCTTTTTATGTTGGTTTTGTCATTTAAATGCTAAAGCCAGAGATACTGTTTAATGGCGAGATGGTATTGTGTCCGTCCTGACAATGGGAGTAGTCTGCTATAGTCATCGGTTAGCTTACCTCCCGTGTATTCCCGTGTGGATAGATTTTGACAGGAGGGGACCCTCTGGCGCCGCCTCTTCCTCTCTGGGATTGCTACGCAGTCGTCTAGGTAGCAGCAATGGAGTCCATCAAGAAAACTATCAAGAATGAACCTGGAAACTGACAGGTCTGGATCTATTCTTTGTATGATGTGTTATTCAAATACTTAGCTTCAAACGCGAAATATTAGCTATGTATAATTCAATTGGACAAGTTGTTACAAACTACTATTTCAACACGATTGTTTTAGCTAGCTAGAAGCTCGTTAGCCAGCTAACGTTAATTATTAACCGAACAAGCTAACGTTCGCTAGCTAACTACTCGTTTTGGTGATATATCCTCTACATAAATCTATCACAGCACGTTTTTGGATTTATTCAGCAGTTTTTACACAATGAATTACGATACCATTGGAAATTAATGTTGAAAGGTAAATGTATGACGTTACTCCTAAAACTTAAGTTTAACATTACAGTATCATGTTTTGTCGTTGTTTCTTGTTGACAAGACCTTTTGATAAATAGTCCAAAGTCAAAACAGTTTGAACGTGTCCAAATCAATAGCCAATATGCAGAAACACTACGTGATATATCGGAAACCTAAAATATACTATCTACACATGTGAAACAATAATCCGGTTACTTGTATTTTTTTAAACAAGCACTTTGTACACTGCACAAACACAAAAAAAAACGTTTGACAAGTGGCAATAAACCGAAAAATCCGGTTGTATGCACTGTTGAAACTACTACCATTCAAAAACCACAGGTAGCCTAAATTTGATATTTTTACATGACGGGTGTGCACTAAAGACAGGGGCTGTGTTCGAATTTTTATATATATATATTTAGGAGTTGCGTTCGAATACTCGTACTAAACGTACGACATGACGTGAATTGAGTATGTTAGCCCATAATGCAATTCTTCAGGAAATCGATGTGGTTTCACGTTTTCAGATTTGAAGAAAATAGCGGAAAATATGCAGCCGAAGTCCGACGAGAGTGGATACAAACGATTGCTTTAACTAATTATGACAAATGTTAAGACAATGTTGAGCAATATAATAAAGTAATAGCTTAATAATTATATACGCTACACGTTATGTTGGCTGACAATGTGTTGGCTACGCTATCCTTACGAACCGCATAGCATGCATATCATTACAGCAGTAGGTACTACCGGTATGTTAGTTGGCTACTAATACATTGAACTGGCCAGTATATTAATTATATACTAACTAACTAGCCAACGTTTATTGACTTGATTATCCACGTCATTCTAAGTTAAGTGGTATAGTCGTGTGCGTTCTCAATGGACATACATTCGCTCTGGCTATTTATTCAATTTCAGAGCACACTTGTCTGAGTGTACCAGAGCAACAGAATACATTTACGAACGCTCAGCACCCGTTTAATATGGCACTCCAGATTGAATTGACGAACACAAAAATGTCTTGATTTGTTATGTTAACAAGCTAGCAAGAGGTTGCATAACAACATAATCAATTTCCGGAACACAGGTGTAGGGCTAGTATGCTCAACAGAAAGTACAGTACACTAAAATTAACTAATAGTATGTAGTAAATAGTCATTAAGTATGTATGTATGTATGTATACAGTATGTTAGTATGGGTATCCGAACACAGCCAGGGTGTCACACAATACAAGATGCTTCACTTCTTCGATGAGGTTTAACAGCAGTTGACATCCAATAAGTGTTGCATTACCGCCAGCTACTAGACTGGAGTATAACTTCCTTATACTTTGCTTGAAAATAAACAAATACCCTACCATCTAACCCTATACTCACTAAAAAATCCAATCTTACTGAAATGTTTATCACTTTTTGACCTATCCGTCTATTGGTTCAGATCGACTACTCACACCACTCCTCTCAGGATCCCTCCCCCTTGACCCATCTCCCTCTACTTTCTTCACTGCCTCAGCATACGACAACTTCTGCACAACTCTAACCCTGGGAACCTCAACATGTCCCTCTCGCATCGGACATTTCTGATCCCCAGCCCCTTGGGCACCCTTACAATTAACACCTACCACTACTTTCCCCAATACTACACATTCCTTTGTCTTATGTTCTTTTGTACACTTCTCACACCTAGGAACCTCCCTCCCAGACATGGCTGCCACATGGCCATAAGCTTGACACTTGTAACAACATAATGCTATCGTCACAAAAGCTAGATCATGTATTTTCAGGCTCGCGAAACAACTGTTCGATTATGGTCATTGTAGTTAATTACCACGTTTCTGTGCTGAACAATATGGAATATTGGCCTGTTGGAAACTACAATTCCCTACTACATCGAACAGTTCTGCACATCGAGCTCACAGGAAAAACCTAGAACGAGGCCTGTCTGAAGTTTGCTACAGAGCATTTGGATGATCCAGAAGAAGATTGGGAGAATGTCATATGGTCAGATGAAACCAAAATATAACTTTTTGGTAAAAACTCAACCCGTTGTGTTTGGAGGACAAAGAATGCTGAGTTGCATCCAAAGAACACCATAACTACTGTGAAGCATGAGGGTGGAAACATCATGCTTTGGGGCTGTTTTTCTGCAAAGGGACCAGGACGACTGATCCGTGTAAAGGAAAGAATGAATGGGGCCATGTAAGTCCGTGTTGCCTAGCAACCTCCCCAAAACATCACTGCTTTCGTTTGGGGTGTATGCGCTCTTAAACTAAAACTATTCAAAAGCCAAACGGAATCGGAGAATAATTTTTACATCACTAGTTAGAAGACAATTTGTTGAAGACCGTCATCTAAATTCTAGAATGGCAATGGCGATTTTGGGAGGCTGACGAAACGGGGAAAGATACAAATCAGTTGCTTTATTTAACTTTTATTTAACAAATCATGACCTGCCATAGGTTATGAACAAGGGCTGTGGCAATGCCAGTATCGCAGTATTTTTTTTCCCATGCCAAAAAGGAAAACACAGTGGGTTTTAAAGAATCTTCTTTATGTAAAATATTGTGTGCTGTAGCTTGGAAAATAATAAAGGTGACTCTGGATGACAACATGCTTCCAGCATTAGGGCTGTTTTCCTAAAGAATCCGCTTCGTGTTTTGTTTCCTTGCCATGGTACTGAGTATCGACATACTGTTATCGTCCCTGCCCTACTATCAACACTGACAACGGTTCCCTGTAATTTAAGTGATAGTTTGACTCTCAAATCGACGTATTGGCCACACGGCCATTCATTCCATTCGAATTCGAAAAATGACAAGTTCTGCGAATAGCGGTGTGTATGACCAAACCCATGGTACAAAACCAAATATATTTATCCGTTTTAATCCATAGATTTTGTGTAATTGAGATGGCTATAATCTTTCATGGTATCAACACCAATCTGAGATTTTAAAAAAGTATGTGTATTTCCTGTAATTGGTGTGTGGTGAAAACGTTAACCTGTGCAATTTAGTAACACCATAGGGACATTTAGCATAATATAAGAATTCAATGTCAGAAGAATTTCCAATTAGGATGATGACCCATATTTTTACAACAATGACCTGAATTTCTTACTGCTTTGACCATGGAGAGAGTTAGAAAATGCTCCTAACCACAATTTAACCAGGTGCTCTAGACTAGAGCATCCATAGGGTCTGTGCAACAGGCTGAATGTTTGACGTCCCTACTTGTTTTCTTCTTGACGCTAGCTAAAATTATAGTGTTACTAACTGCAGCTAGTCAACCAAATCAACCCCACCATAGTTAACTTGCCTTTAATGCAATGAAAGATATTTGTTGTGCTCGATCTAACCCAACATCCATTGGGTTAGCAGACTAGCGTAGCTAGGTGATGAGAGCGTGACCAAGTTGAGCTATTTTTGCATTTGCAGGGAAATATTGCCAACTATGTCATGTCAAAGAGAAACATATAGCTGATGTGTTGTCTGCACCTTTTTATTTACTGTTTCCTTTCCTTTTTTTAGGCCTAACCTGAAGGTAAAACGGTTACAACCTGCTCCCACGTCACATCTGCCGTGGTTAGGAAACCTCACTGTGTGACATTCCACCTAGCCCTGTGGCCAACTGATTGAGCTTGGTGTGATTTCGCTTCCCCCTCACAGACAATGTACTGCCTTCAGTGGTTGCTCCCAGTCCTCCTCATCCCGAAACCCCTGAATCCGGCCTTATGGTTCAATCACTCAATGTTCATGGGCTTCTACCTGCTCAGCTTCCTTCTGGAGAGGAAGCCATGTACCATTTGTGCCTTAGTGTTCCTGGCAGCCCTGTTTCTCATCTGCTACAGCTGCTGGGGAAACTGTTTTCTGTACCACTGCCATGACTCCACACTGCCAGACTCTGCACACGACCCCAGCATTGTGGGTAACTAAGAGGATCCCACTGACACTAGGAGCACACGGACCCTGGACAATCTCTATCTAGGCTGTGAATAAAATCCCCCAGTTGACTGTCGAGATGCTGAGAAACCTAGACAGTGTCCCGATTCTCATTCCCTCTGCCCTTAGTGTACACTTGTTCACTTCCCTTCATGGATTTCAAAGGAATTGACTGTTGCAAAAAATAGGGTGATATTTCCCTCTCCCACGATTACACCAATCCAGTGCATTTAAATGCATGGGGAGGAATGCATATGTAAACTTTCCAGAAAATGGCCTATCCTGCCCATCTCCCTCCTCACTACTGCCCTCCACCCCTGCCTTTATCCCCTGGTCTTGAGTGAACGTCCACTACCTTGGACTCACATTTGCAATGGTTGCCTTTATAGTTTTCATATGTCGTGTTAATACATCAATTTTAATTACAGAATGCTGAAAGTTTCCAAAGGGTAGAAATTGTGTGTGTGTGTTAGTCAGCATTTTCACAAGTCATACTATCAGTATGTTATGGTAGCAGGTGAACATGAATATCCTGCGTCCTTGTTGAGCTTTATTGACGTCAAGAGCAGAAGAGTGATGTGAACCATTTTCATGTCACTTCCCCTGCAGAACTCAAATGTTACCACAGCTTTTAATTTATTAAAGTTCAACGTCTGAAGGCGTTATCACTGACCATGATGCGGTGGCCTTGTGTGTTTTTTTGGTTCTTCTAGGCTTTATGTCAACTGCAAGTTTTATCAATTGCCCACTATCTGCATTTGAGAGAGTGAGAATGCCTCATGACTAAGAAGGAAAAGCTAATTATTGGTAAATAAATAAATAAAGGTAGTGAAAGAAAAACAATACTTTTTTTTAGGGTTCACAGAATCTCAATATTTGAAAAGACAAGTCAGTTTTTATAGAGTTTATTATGAAAGTAATTGAAATGAGAAGGTTAATTACTGCATGTTGTCTGGTGCTGGTTGGCAAACATTTAATTTTATTTTAATTTGGGCCATATAGATACTGCTGGACAAGCTAATGAGCTTTTGATCAAAAGGTTTTATGTTATTTTTAACTCCAGCCCAGTGTGAGACCCATCACGGAAAGGTCACCATTTTGTAGCTGGCTATCCAGTGAACCACAGGCCTAACAAAATGTTCACATAATTTAGCCCGGTCTGGTTTTGAGAACTGTTGACAATGATACTCAAGTAAATTTTATTATATTCTGTTAGGTTGCTGTAGCTGATGACATTTTGTTTGTCATTAAAATAGGTTAGATCATCAGTCTCAATTTGCTCGTTTGTGAAGATTGTGCTGCCAATGTTATTTGGAGGCTACATTCAATACATGGGAGGTTTGTATTGCAAATATTTGCTTTAGGTCTGTCCCCGACTAAAAAATATTTTGGTAAACCGAGAGTCGTCTGTTCTTTCGACCAATCAATTGACTGCAGTTTTTAGTATTTTTCCATATATAGACACACTGTGTTTTAATAAAATCAACTATACGCATTGAGCTTGTCTGATGCTTTAAGCTTACAGTTTGATGAAATAAGACAAATGCCTCGAGGGCGCCAGAGATCTATCTACATTACCAGAAGGGGAAAAAAACGTAACCTGACCCAATTATTCTCCTGCTGACTTTCGCAGATTCTGCAATTACTTTCCTGAAGTTGCTAGCAATAGGCTACATGAGGGGTTGGCAACCTTTCACATTTTGTAAAACGGTTTCATTTGAGTAATAACGTCTTCATATCTGAAAATCCTTGTCATGTGGTTACTCAAAATTCGATCCAAATCTAAATTAAAATGATTCAAACTTAAAACGTAACTTCTATTGCCATTGCCAACTATGTAAAAATAGCCTACATAAAGCTAACTAATATAAACATTGCAGTCTGCAGGTAGAAAATATCCTGATAAAATAAATATCTTATAAATCACATTGGCTGTCTGCAACAACCTTGAAACATTGTATAAACTAAGTTGGTTTCAACCCAAAGTTTTCCCTAGCAAACTTGCTACATTGTGTAAAATATTCTGGGCCTTCTGTTTCCCTGCCAGTGAGCTAGGGACCGACACAGCTGTAGGCTATTTGCTCAAGGGATAAGAAGCCGTGCTTGACTTAGGCAGGAGCACCCAAAATGAGAACCGGAACCTATTTCAGTAAGTCAAGCACTGATAAGCAATCAGGTAGGCCTATTTTATGACGTTTCCACTGGATCAAGCATAACATTTTTCGCTTTCATGCTGAGTGGTTATCAAAAGGGAGAGAACTGGAAAGATTTTTCAAATACGCTGAGGAACTATTGTAAATACTTTTCTTGCTGTTTGAGGTGAAGAAAACATTACTTTGAGCAGCTCCACGGGTCATTAGTGGTGGTGCGTTATTTTATTTTATTTAACCTTTAACTAGGCATGTCAGTTAAGAACAATTCTTATTTGCAATGAAGGCCCACCAAAAGCCCTCCTGTGGGGATGGGGCCTGGGATTTTAAAAAACAAAATAAATGCAATATAAATATAGGACAAAACACATCACAACGAGAGAACACACAACACTACATAAAGAGAGACCCAAGACAACATAGCAAGGCAGCAACACATGACAACACAGCATGGTAGCAACAGAACATGGTACAAACATTATTGGGCAGAGTTTACAGCACAAAGGTCAAGAAGGTAGAGACAACAATACATCACACGAAGCAGCCACAACTGTCCATAAGAGTGTCCATGATTGAATCTTTGAATGAAGAGATTGAGATAAGTGTCCAGTTTGAGTGTTTGTTGCAGCTCGTTCCAGTCGTGAGCTGCAGCGAACTGACAAGAGGAGCGACCCAGGGATGTGTGCGCTTTGGGGACCTTTAACAGAATGTGACTGGCAGAACAGGTGTTGTATGTGGAGGATGAGGGCTGCAGTAGATATCTCAGATAGGGGGGAGTGAGGCCTAAGAGGGTTTTATAAATAAGCATCAACCAGTGGGTCTTGCGACTGGTTTACAGAGATGACCAGTTTAGAGTGCAGTGATGTGTCCTATAAGGAGCATTGGTGGCAAATCTGATGGCCGAATGGTAATGAACATCTAGCCTCTCGATAGCACCCTTACCTGCCAATCAGAAATACTATCAGGTCCCCAAATGGGCACATTTCTATGCCTACATTTGCATGTAGGTCATGTAAGACATGCAAATACACAAACTACAACACATAATCTGGGGAACGTAACATGTGTCCTAATATATCTTCATTTAGAATAAATCAAACTTAGTAATGGTCTTGTTTTGCTTTACATATATCATTGTTTAGAACAGGCCTAGTCAACTCCAGTCCTTGGGAGTTCCCTAGCAAACACACCTGATTTAAACTAATTGCATTCTAAACTGAAGATCATGATTAGTTGATTATTGGAGTCAGGTGTGTTAGCTGGGACTGGGGCAAAACTGTGACACCAGGACTGGAGTTGCCCAGGCCTGGTTTAGAAGAAAAATAGCCAGGCTGGTTTAAAGAGACCTGACTGGAGGCGTAATAGCACGTGCAACCCCGCCATCAACTTGGATCAGTGAGAAAGTTTCTCTGTTCAATTTAATTTAACCAGGATAGTCGACTCAGGAACAATTGTCACTACTCTCAAGGGAGTACTGGGAGAACAGAGTCCGTTCCCTCTGCAGCAGAGGTTGTGCCCACCGGCATAAAAAAAAGTATTGCAGAGGATGTTGAGGCCTGGAAGGTGTTGAGGGAGCTACTCCACATGCCTGCAGTGGAACAGGAATGTCCTGCATCCAATGCCATCTGCATTGTGTGTAGAGTTTTGGAGGAGGCTGAGCTTTGGCACTGTGGTGATTGTGGCTCAGATAAATATTTCTTGTGGACAATGTTGGGAGTGCTGTGTGTTCTCACAGCACTCCCAACATTGTCCACCATTTGGAGTTATGGAAAGTAATGTATTTTATGTTATGTCAAAAAACCTGTCAACTTCTTGCTTAAAAAAATGGCTTCCCAGTCCAAAATGTTGATGTACTTGATGATGTACTTACAGTTCAGTTTCCATAAAAGTTACAGTTCCCTGCAGCGATAAGGTAAATGTGACTAAATCTGTTGTACCAAGCACAGAGTTGGTTTTGAGTTTTCTAACAACCTTGTCCAATGAAATATCCCCCTGATAGTGTAGTTTCAAATCTGCAGCTAATGTAGTCTGTTCTACAACAACTTTGTGTCTGTCTGTCTTAGTCAGGGCACTTCATACCATGTGTCCCGGTGGGCCAACGATGGGAGTGGAGGAGACAAGATGACCATGACTGTCACAGCCAGTACAACCGTCTTCTGACTGTTGTTTACTTTAGAGGTAGGCCAAAGATCATTTGGGACCAGCATTGAGGGTCCTAAACATGCTGCGCGGTTCTTTTGTGACCAAGACAATGTCGACTGCTTTGTAGGAGGAGCATCAGACACACCAACTGAGGTATACTGGATTTTTAAAAATGTGATGTATCTCGCAATCAGTTAATTTCACTAGCCCTCGTCTGTGTCACTTGTGTGTTTGTGTGTATAATCAACAGCTGGGCTAATGTTGGAGAAGTTAAAAGGTTTTATTGAATTCAGGAGAAGACATTTATCCTTGATGGTGTTATTTTAGCATTGGACTATTCTGTCCATAAAAATATTGCTTAGTGAATATGGATGACTTTTTTCACACATGCTTATTCACTTAATTTTACAGGGGTGCTGGGGATTTCAAGCCGGGATGTGCTGTGATCCAAACACAAAACCCAGAAACTGGACATAACTGGTGTGTTTGTGATGGCGTGCAGGCACGAGCATCCACTGAAGTTCCTGAACCTGAAGAGAGGAGAGAAGTATGTGGATGTACAGTACCAATCAAAAGTTTGGAGACACCTACTCATTCAAGGGCTTTTCTTTATTTTTACTATTTTCTACATTGTAGAATAATAGCAAAGACATCAATACTATGAAATAACACATATTGAATCATGTAGTAACCAAAAAGTCATAAACAAATCAAAATATATTTTAGATTTTAAATTCTTCAAAGTAGCCACCCTTTGCCTTGATGACAGCTTGGCACACTCTTGGCATTCACTCAACCAGCTTTACCTGGAAAGCTTTTCCAACAGTCTTGAAGGAGTTCCCACATATGCTGAGCACTTGTTGGCTGCTTTTCCTTCACTCTGCGGTCCAACTCATCCCAAACCATCTCAATTTGGTTGAGGTTGGGTGCTTGTGGAGGTCAGGTCATTTGATGCAGCACTCCGTCACTCTCTTTCTTGGCCAAATAGCCCTTATACAGCCTGGAGGTGTGTTGGGTCATTGTCTTGTTGAAAAACAAATGATAGTCCCACTAAGCTCAAACCAGATGGGATGGCGTATCGCTGCAGAATGCTATGGTAGCCATGCTGGTGAAGTGTGCCTTGAATTCTAAATAAATCAGTGTCACCAGCAAAGCACCATCACACCTCCTCCTCCATGTCACCAAGGTGGGAACCACACATGCGGACATCATCCGTTCACCTACTCTGCGTCTCACAAAGACACGGCGGTTGGAACCAAAAATCTAAAATTTGGACTCATCAGACCAAAGGAAAGATTTCCACCTGTCTAATGTCCATTGCTCGTGTTTATTGGCCCAAGCAAGTCTCTTCTTATTATTGGTGTCCTTTAGTAGTGGTTTCTTTGCAGCGATTCGACCATGAAGGCCTGATTCACACATTTTCCTCTGAACAGTTTATTTTCAGATGTGTCTTACTTGGACTCTGTAAAGCATTTATTTGGGCTGCAATCTGAAGTGCAGTTAATTGCCTATTTCTGAGCCTGATAACTGTAATGAACTATCATATTAGGAGCTGTTACAGAAGGCTGAGGCAGTGGCCAAACACTAGCCCCACTTCAGAATAATGGAGGACACTTAAATCAAGTTGGTCACATTTGATCCGGTCAATGGTCAAAATATACTGAGCAAAATTATAAATGCAACATGAAACAATTTCAATGAATTTACTAAGTTACAGTTCATATAAGGAAATCAGTTAATTGAAATAAATTCATTAGGCCCTAATCTATGGATTTCACATGACTGGGCAAGGACGCAGCCATGGGTGGGCCTGGGAGGGCATAGGCCCACCCATTTTGGAGCCGGGCCCAACCACTGTGGAGCCAGGTCCAGCCAATCAGACTGAGTTTTTACCCACAAATGGGCTTCATTAAGGACAGAAATACTCCTCAGTTTCATCAGCCGTCTGGGTGGCTGGTCTCAGACGATCCCGCAGGTGAAGAAGCCAGATGTGGAGGTCTTGGGCTGGCGTGGTTACACGTGGTCTGCAGTTGTGAGGCCGGTTGGACGTACTGCTAATCTAAAGCGACGTTGGAGGCGACTTATAGTAGAGAAATTAACTTTCAATTCTATGGCAACAGCTCTAGTGTATGCCAATTGCATGCTCCTTCAAAACTTGAGACATCTGTGGTATTGTGTTGTGTGACAAAACTGTACATTTTAGAGTGCCCATTATACTGTTTAATCAGCCTCTTGATATGCCACAACTGTCAGGTGGATGGATTGGATTATCTTGGCAAAGAATACATGGCCAATAACAGGAATGTAAACATGAGATAAATGTTTTTTTGTGCATATGGAACATTTCTGGGAGTTAATATTTCAGCTCATGAAACATAGGACCAACACTACATGTTGCGTTCATATTTTTGTTTGGTGTAGTATGGAGCAGAGGCCCGGAGTATTGTTTCTTCATCCAATGTAATGTATTTTCAGTGAATTTGGTGATGTTTTTTCCCCCTGTTCAGAGAAATTAGTCATTGAAGCTGTTTGGTTCATGTCCCGTCCTACATCCGGATATTACCAGGTTCTGACAACTAGATGATGCTGTTCCTGCTATTAGGTTATTATTCTCTAAAGACCCACCCCACCCTTGTTAAAGGGATAGTTCACCCAAATAACAAAATTACATCTTGGTTTTCTTACCCTGTAAGCAGTCTATGGACCAGGTATGAAAGCAACCCATGCTTTAGCTTTGATTACCTGGCCTCTGTTTCCACTGCTAACTTTTTAGCATGTGTGTCACAAATCCAATGCAAGCCAAATACACAACAGTGTATTTGCACTGAGATACAGTGCCCTAGACTGCTGCGCCACTCAGGAGCCCACAATTGATTAACTTTTTCTTGGTAAATGTAGTTATTCTGTCTTTATAAGCATATCAATATGATATTTACAGCATCAAATGTGTTGTATTTGTAAAACAAACACACTCATTTTTTCTTTAGATACATTTTAAAAATTACAATTCTAGAATAAGGCTGTAACGTAATAAATTGTGTAAGGGGTGTGTCTTGGCGGCAGAGAAGTCAGGCGCAGGAGAGCAAACTCTGGGTTTACAACGGAGCAGTTTAATAATAAAAAACCCCGGATCAGAACAAACAATAAATGGGTACAAAAACCCGTCGCACACCAGAATAAACATGCACATGCACTTACAATAAACAATTCCGGACAAGGACATGGGGGAAACAGAGGGTTAAATACACAACATGTAATGGTAGAATTTAAACAAGGTGTGTGGGAAGACAAGACCAAACAAATGGAAAATGAAAAGTGGATCAATGATGGCTAGAAGACCGGCGACCCCGACCGCCGAACGCCGCCCGAACAAGGAGAGGAACCAACTTCAGCGGAAGTCGTGACACGTTGAAACTAAATTACTTTCGTAGCAAGTGTCTTATGAAACACATTCTTGGCATAACTGATTTGTCAGAGAAATATCAGCTAAATATGATAGCCAGCTACAGCTATCACCAAGCTATGCTAGGTAGTTACTGTCAGTTTGGCTAAACACAAGGTCAGCGCAGGCTTTAGCCTATACTTGTAACTGAATTAGCTGACCAACTTGAGATGGCGAGTCGGTCAGGAGGGGAGAAGTCCTCAACTTCAAAACTTAGCTTTGCTATGAAGAGAACAATCTTAGCTTACCTCACCGTATTCACTACTGCCCTTGTTTGTTGTGATTGAATGGCTCTCATTTGCCTTCAGTTATGGCCTCTAGCATTTCTTAATGAGCATTGATGAAAATCAAGGCCAAATCAGGAAGTGCAGTCGCCCTTTAAAGGCTAGAAAGCATGAGCTTTTACTTACTAATGTAACACAATGTGGTCAGAGACTTAGTAACTTAGTTGTAGTCATAATCTGGCTACCAGATTATTACATATTTAATAAATTATTTACAGATATGTTCTAAACTACCACAATGCACTATTTCTCAATGTCATATGGAGGATCTACAGTCGTGGGCAAAGGTTTTGAGAATGACACAAATATAAATTTTCACAGTCTGCTGCCTCAGTTTGTATGATGGCAATTTGCATATACTCCAGAATGTTATGAAGAGTGATCAGATGAATTGCAATTTCATTTCTAAGTCCCTCTATGCCATGCAAATGAACTGAATTGCAAAAAAAAAAAAAAAAATCCACTGCATTTCAGCCCTGCCACAAAAGGACCAGCTGACATCATGTCAGTGATTCTCTCGTTAACACAGGTATGAGTGTTGACAAGGACAAGGCTGGAGATAACTCTGTCATGCTGATTGAGTTAGAAAAGTAGACTGGAAGCTTCAAAAGGAGGTTGGTGTTTGGAATCATTGTTCTTCCTCTGTCAGCCATGGTTACCTGCAAGGAGACACGTGCCGTCATCATTGCTTCACAGGCAAGGATATTGCTGCCAGTAAGATTGCACCTAAATCAACCATTTATCAGATCATCAAGAACTTCAAGAAGAGCGGTTAAATTGTTGTGAAGAAGGTTTCAGGGCGCCCAAGAAAGTCCAGCAAGCGCCAGGACCGTCTCCTAAAGTTGATTCAGCTGAGGCATCGGGGCACCACCAGTACAGAGCTTGCTCAGGATTGGCAGCAGGCAGGTGTGAGTGCATCTGCACGCACATTGAGGCAAAGACTTTTGGAGGATGGCTTGGTGTCAAGAAGGGCTGCAAAGAAGCCACTTCTCTCCAGGAGAAACATCAGGGACAGACTGATATTCTGCAAAAGGTACAGGGATTGGACTGCTGAGGACTGGGTAAAGTCATTTTCTCTGATGAACCCCCTGCCTGATAGTTTGGGGCATCCAGAAAAAAGCTTGTCCGGAGAAGACAAGGTGAGCGCTACCATCAGTCCTGTGTCATGCCAACAGTAAAGCATCCTGAGACCATTCATGTTTTTATTTTATTTTTAATTTTATTTAACCAGGCAAGTCAGTTAAGAACAAATTCTTATTTTCAATGACGGCCTAGGAACAGTGGGTTAACTGCCTGTTCAGGGGCAGAACAACAGATTAGTACCTTGTCAGCTCGGGGGTTTGAACTTGCAACCTTCCGGTTCCTCCAACTCTCTAACCACTAGGCTACCCTGCCGCCCCATGTGTGGGGTTGCTTCTCAGCCAAGGGACTGGGCTCACTCACAATGTTGCCTAAGAACACGGCCATGAATAAAGAATGGTACCAACACATCCTCCGAGAGCAACTTCTCCCAACCATCCAGGAACAGTTTGGTGATGAACAATGCCTTTTCCAGCATGATGGAGCACCTTGCCATAAGGCAAAAGTGATAACTAAGTGGCTCGGGGAACAAAACATCAATATTTTGGGTCCATGGCCAGGAAACTCCCCAGACCTGAATCCCATTGAGAACTTGTGGTCAATCCTCAAGAGGCGGGTGGACAAATAAAACCCCACAAATTCTGACAAACTCCAAGCATTGATTATGCAAGAATGGGCTGCCATCAGTCAGGATGTGGCCCAGAAGTTCATTGACAGCATGCCAGGGCAGATTGCAGAGGTCATGAAAAAGAAGGGTCAACACTGCAATATTGACTCTTTGCATCAACTTGATGTAATTGTCAATAAAAGCCTTTGACACTTATGAAATGCTTGCAATTATACTTCAGTATTCCATAGTAACATCTGACAAAAATATCTAAAGACACTGAAGCAGCAAACTTTGTGGAAATTCTCAAAACCTTTTTGCCACGACTGTACTCTGTGCTACCGAGTTTGTACGTATGCTAGCTCGGTAGCTAACTCAAGCTTGCTAATGTTAGCCCTTAGCCATGCTAGCATATAATTACATTCCAGACCAACTGTTGGCAGTGGTGAGCTAAAATCCACTAATCACAGAAAATGTGAAGTAAATAAGGAGCAGATGGCAGTGATTACAGCTGTGAGTATTTCTGGGTAAGTCTCCTAGAGCTTTGCACACTTGAATTGTACAATATTTGCACATTATAATTAGTTTTATTTTTCACGCTCCGTCAAGTTCAAATCAAATCCAATTTCATTGGTCATATACACATATTTATCAGATGTTATTGTGGGTGTAGCGATATGCTTGTGAGCCTTGCTCCAACAGTGCAGTAGTATGTAACAATTCACAACAATAACAAATCAAACACTAACAACAACACAAAATCAAAAAGTAAAAGAATGGAATTATGAAATATATAAATATTAGGGCGAGCAATGTTGGAGTGGCATTGACTAGAATACAGTATATACATATGAAATGAGTAAAACAGTATGTTAACATTATTAAGACCAGTGTTCCATTATTAAAGTGACCAGTGATTCCATATCTATGTACATACGGCAGCAGCCTCTAAGTTGCAGGGTTGAGTAAGCGGGTGGTAGCCGGCTAGTGACAATGAATAAGTTCAGGGCAGCGTACTTGGTGGAGGCCGGCTAGTGTTGGCTATTTAACAGTCTGATGGCCTTGTGATAATAGCTGTTTTTCAGTCTGTCAGTCCCAGCTTTGATGCACCTGTACTGACCTCACCTTCTGGATGATAGTGGGCTGAACAGGCTATGGCTCAGGTGGTTGATGTCCTTGATGATCTTTTTGGCCTTCCTATGACATCGGGTACTGTAGGTGTCCTGGAGGGCAGGCAGTGTGCCTGCGGTGGGCAGACAGCGCCATCCTCTGGACAGCCCTGCGGTTGTGGGCGGTGCAGCTGCCGTACTAGGCGGTGATACAGCCCGACAGGGTGCTATCAATAGTGCATCTGTAAAAGTTTGCGAGGGTCTTAGGGGCCAAGCTGAATTTCTTCAGCCTCCTGAGTTTGAAGATGCACTGTTGCACTTTCTTCACCCCACTGTGTGGGTGGACCATTTCAGATTGTCAGTGATGTGTACGCAGAAGACCTTGAAGCTTTTCATCTTCTCCACTACGGTTCAGTCGATGTGGATAGGGGCGTGCTCCCTCTGCTGTGTCCTGACGTCCACGATCAGCTCCTTCGTTTTATTGACGTTGAGGGAGAAGTAGTTTTCCTGGCACCACTCCGCCAGGGCCCTCACCTCCTCACTGTAGGCTGTCTCATCATTGTTGGTAATTAGGCTTACTACTGTTGTGTCGTCTACAAACTTGATGATTGAGTTGGAGGTGTGCGTGGCCACGCAGGGCCCCTGTGTTGAGGATTAGCATAGTGGAGGTGTTGTTTCCTACCTTCACCACCTGGGGCAGCCTGTCAGGAAGTCCAGGACCCAGTTGCACAGGGCGGCGTTCAGATCCAGGGCCTCAAGATTAATGATGAGCTTGTCGGGTACTATGGTGTTAAAGGCTGAACTGTAATCAGTGAACAGCATTCGTACATAGTTATTCCTCTTGTCCAGATGGGATAAGGCAGTGTGCAGTGCGATGGCAAATAGTTGCCTAGCAACCTTGCAAGTTAAACCAGTAGTCATGAGTGCAAATTATTTTGTTTAATTTGAAGTTATTTCTGTTGGAGCTTACATTGTAGGGAATTGGCTGGCTTACCGGGTCCTCCATATTGCATCACACCCAGGACAAATATTTTTCGACATGAAAGATAGAAAAGTGAGGTAACTTTGCATTGGGACTTTTGATGTGTATACTAATGCAAAACCATATGTTACAGGTGGTTAGGTTTATGCTACCTACCCTTTAAATCATAATGAATACCTGGGGGAACTTGATCCCAGATCAGCACTCCTACTTTGAGAAGCTTTGTGAATATGGGCCAAGAGGAATTCACAGATTTCTTATCATTCATTCATTCAAGAACACAATATTCCGATTCAGATGAGGTGGAAATCTAGCCCATTTGGGCACAGACATTTCCATTTGACTAACCTACCAGGTTAGTTATTACTTATCTAGTAATGTAATTGCATGCAAATGAACAGGGCTGAATGATTACCATATGATAGCACGGTCTCTCTAACAGCACTGCGCAGGTCCTCATCAGATGACCACCACAACTCAGCCTCCTGCTCCACGCTCTCCATCGCCTGCCAAACACAGGAGATCAAAGTTCAAAGCGTGTCATATAAACCAAACAGCTAGGCTGCCATCTCTTCAAAACGTAATCTTGTCTATGCACATGATAACCCTCATGTGCATGATAAGTCTCCCAAAAGCACGACGGCAATACATCTCATGTACAAACATTCAAAGGTTTCCCTTTTATCCCTGTCTTTATTTTCAAGCAGGGCCAAACGTCTACAACTTCAGTGGCTCCCTCAAATATGCCATCAAAAAATCCCAGTGAAATAAGGCAGTAGAGAGAACTGCCATGCCAAAACAAACAATCTACAAGCATTAGTGTCCAGGATAAGATCGAGTGTGTTGATGCAGAGTGGCAATTGGCGACACATGTCCCCTTCTTGCGACACCCTGTGGCTTTGGCACCAATACATTGTACACAACCAAGAGCACTCACTTTGAGACACTTGAGGGCCAGACAGGCAATCTGCTGGAGCTGGACATCGCTGTTCCTCAGGATTTCCGTGTAGTAGACTACAGACTACAGCCTATAATAAGACAATAAGGACATCAAATCCATCCAATTTTGAAATTATAGCATGTCATAAGACTTTGTTTAGTTTTCCCAGACTCCCAGTACTTCAATAGAGAATCTCCATTGAGAATGTTTTTTAGTCCTGGACTAGGCTAAATCTGTGTCTGGGAAACCGGTCCTACAAGTACTTTACTAACAAAGTATAATGTGGTAAATCTATCATTAGGGTAAATATTTCATTATGAACATGGTTGAGCATGGGAGAGGTTTTCAACCCAAGTGTAAAGGCCATGATTAAAGACTCCGCTATACGAAATGAGCATTAGCAGAATCAATGACTTCCATCCGCAACAACAAAGAGCACAAAATGAGAGGCTAATCTCAACCAAAGTTGTCAAGCAGCTATCACGTTGCAGAGAGTGAAGCAAACTCCCGTGCATTTGCAGAATCTGTGTGGGTGCTGACGATTGCAGCCTCTTGCCTCACGCTATCTTTGAACTGCTGCTCATATCACTTAGTTTAATCAATTGTAATTAATACCATACCAACTGAGGGAGGCATGATGGATCTAGACTACAGCTACAGTGAAGAATAATTAGGATGGGATGCTTGTGTTGTCCTTTGGTAATGGATTAATGTTTCGTATGTATACCAGGACTCTTTGAGAATAAATAAACAATTTATAAGTAGTATACATACTATTATACATTAATATATTATTATTAAACATTTATTAGCATTACAATTATTGACCATTTATACATTTCTATACCCCTTTATCATGATATCCAATTGGTAGTTACAGTCTTGTCTCATCGCTGCAACTCCTGTACAGACTCGGGAGAGGCGACAGTCAACAGCCGTGCGTCCTCCGAAACACAACCCTACCAAGCTGCACTGCTTCTTGACACAATGCTCGCTTAACCCAAAGCCAGCCACACCAATGTGTCGGAGGAAACACCGTACACCTGGTGACCGTGTATGCGCCACAGGAGTCCCTAGAGAGCGATGGGACAAGGACATCCCTGCCGGCCAATCCCTCCCCTAACCCGGACGACACTGGGCCAATTGTGCACTGCCCCATGGGCCTCCCGGACGCGGTGGCTGCGACAGAGCCTTAACACGAACCAGGATCTCTAGTGGCACAGCTGTCACTGCAAAGCAGTTCCTTAGACCCCTGCGCCACTTGGGAGGCCCTTTTATTGAGCTTTTATACTCAGCAAACAATAAACATCCTCTCACTGTCAATTGCGTTTATTTTCAACAAACCTCAACATGGGTAAATATTTGTATGAACATAAGAAGATTCAACAACTGAGGCATAAACTGAACAAGTTCCACAGACATGTGACTAACAGAAATGGAATAATGTGTCCCTGAACAAAGGGGAGTCAAAATCAAAAGTAACAGTCAGTATCTGGTGTGGCCACCAGCTGCATTAAGCACTTCAGTGCATCTCCTCCTCATGGACTGCACCAGATTTGCCAGTTCTTCCTGTGAGATGTTACCCCACTCTTCCACCAAGGCACCTGCAAGTTCCCGGACATTTCTGGGGGAATGGCCCTAGCCCTCACCCTCCGGTCCAACAGGTCCTAGACGTGCTCAATGGGATTGAGATCCGGGCTCTTCGCTGGCCATGGCAGAACGCTGACATTCCTGTCTTGCAGGAAGACATTCCTGACATTCCTGTCTTCTCATGTGGTACCTTGCGGGAAGGGTACCACATGAGGGAGGAGGATGTCTTCCCTGTAATGCACAGCGTTGAGATTGCCTGCAATGACAACAAGCTCAGTCCGATTATGCTGTGATACACCTCTAAATCGATCCCGCTCCAGAGTACAGGCCTCGGTGTAACGCTCTTTCCTTCGACGATAAATGTGAATCCGACCCCTGGTGAGACAAAACCGTGACTCGTCAGTGAAGAACACTTTTTGCGAAGGTGGGTTTGTGCCCACAGGCAACGATGTTGCCGGTGATGTCTGGTGAGGACCTGTCTTACAACAGGCCTCAAGCCCTCAGTCCAGCCTCTCTCACCCTATTGCGGACAGTCTGAGCACTGATGGAGAGATTGTGCGTTCCTGGTGTAACACGGGCAGTCGTTGTTGCCATCCTGTACCTGTCCCGCAGGTGTGATGTTCGGATGTACTGATCCTGTGCAGGTGTTACACGAGGTCTGCCACTGCGAGGACGATCAGCTGTCCGTCCTGTCTCCCTGTTGTGCTGTCTTAGGCGTCTCACAGTACGGACATTGCAATTTATTGCCCCGGCCATATCTGCAGTCCCTGTCTCCTAAGGCACATTCACGCAGATGAGCAAGGAGCCTGGGCATCTTTCTTTTGGTGTTTTTCAGAGTCAGTAGAAAGGCCTCTTTAGTGTCCTAAGTTTTCATAACTGTGGCCTTAATTGCCTACCGTCTGTAAGCTGTTAGTGTCTTAACAACCGTTCCACAGGTGCATGTTCATTACTTGTTTATGGTTCATTGAACAAGCATGGGAAAGAGTGCTTAAACCCTTTACAATGAAGATCTGTGAAGTTATTTGAGTTTATAACATTTAAACAAAAGTGTTTTTAAACATCAATAATCATTTAGAATGATTTATGTTATACCAATCTATACTGAACAAAAATATAAACGCAACATGTGAAGTGTTTCATGAGCTGAAATAAAAGATCCCAGAAATGTTCCTCTGTCACAGTGAAAAGTCTTGTCTGTTTCGGCTACGTCACTTTGAGTAATGAAGTATAAAAAACATTGAAAAGGCAAATGACAGCATACCCTGTTTCTGGATGATAACATCAGCCACGCGAATACAACAACAGGTTGTATACATGTTCATTTAGTAATATTGATATTGTTGTTATAAAAACAAGGCAGTTCGCAGCTGCTATAGTAATTTTAAAGAAAGGCCATCAACAGCCGCTATGGGTTCTAAAGGGTTAATTAAACAACATGATCATTACACAGGTGCACCTTGTGCTAAGGAAAATAAAAGGACACTCTAAACTGAGAAGTTTTGTACCACAATACAATGCCACAAATGTCTCAAGTTTTCAGGGAGCGTGCAATTGGCATGCTGACTGCTGGAATGTACACCAGAGCTGTTGTCAGAGAATTTAATTCAACGTAATTTTAGAGAATTTGGCAGTATACCCAACTGGCCTTACAACCGCAGACCACGTGTAACGACGCCAGCCCAGGACCTCCGCATCCGGCTTCTTCACCTGCGGGATTGTCTGAGACCAGCCACCTGGACAGCTAATGAAACTGAGTATTTCTGTCTGTAATAAAGCCTTTTGTGGGGAAAAACTCATTCTGATTGGCTGGACCTTGCTCCCCAGTGTGTGGGCCTGTCTCCCAAGTGGGTGGGCCTATGCCCTCCCAGGCCCACCCATGGCTACGCCTCTGCCCAGACATGTGAAATCCATAGATTAGGGCCTAATTAATTTATTCATTCTTTATATGAACTGTAACTAAGTAAAATCATTGAAATTGTTGCATGTTGCATTTATATTTTTGTTCAGTATATTAAAAAGATTTGTCCTCGCCCTAACCTTGGTCCTGAAGGCCACCTTGGTCCTGAGACAGTTGCTGGCAGCCTGAGACACCTTGTGGTTGGCTTCCGTCTGGGGGCTGGCTAAGCGATGGAGGGTACAGCCCAAGGGCAGCAGCTCAGCGATGCACCTCCCTTTCAGCTTCTTAAAGGCCATTCTCCTCTTAGGACTCTCCATAGCACACACCAGGTACACTGAAACACACTGAAAGATTTGAGGTTAGGGACAGTTCAAAACGTATTGGAATTTTGCTACATAATTTCTTCCATCCTAGCCAAGTTTCCCCATCTGCTTCCATGCATCTCCCCTATCTCAAGGTGCTTTGGTACTTATTCACTAAACCTTTCCGGGCGCTAACTTTACCACATGTCAATATAGTCTACCAGTCTAACTGTCTAGCCTGCTCTCTATCCAGGGCTGTAGCTACATATGAGGACACCGAGGTCCGGACCTCTATAATGTTTTCTAGTTTGAAAAAAATAAACATGTACACAGTAAAGAAAGTATTTTACAGGTCAACATCTAAATATTATTCCCAGCATTGATCAAAACTCAGAACGCATATATTCTTGATTTGACTGAGCTCTAATCGCTCCTGCCTCTTTGCGAACTAATGGAATAATGAACAGTGGTTTCCCACTGGGCATTGACATCAGTTCAACGTCTAGTTGAAATTTGTATTTATTAATTTTATTTTACCTTTATTTAACCAGGTAGGCCAGTTGAGAACAAGTTCTCATTTACAACTGCAACCTGGCCAAGATAAAGCAAATCAGTGTGACAAAAACAACAACAAAGAGTTACACAAACAAACACACAGTCAATAACACAAAATAAAATAAAAATAGAAAAATCTATGTACAGTGTGTGCAAATGTAGAAGAATAAGAAGGTTGGCAATAAATAGGCCATAGAGGTGAAAATAATAACAATTTAGCATTTATACTGAAGTGATAGATGTGCAGATGATGACGTGCAAGTAGAGATACTGGGGTGCAAAAGAGCAAGAGGGTAAGTAATAATATGGGGATGAGGTAGTCGGGTGTGCTATTTACAGATTGGCTGTGTACAGGTACAGTGCTCGGTAAGCTGCTCTGACAGCTGATGCTTAAAGTTAGAGAGGGAGATATAAGACTCCAGCTTCAGAGATTTTTGCAATTCGTTCCAGTCATTGGCAGCAGAGAACTGGAAGGAAAGGCGGCCAAAGGATGTTTTGGCTTTGGGGATGACCAGTGCAATATACCTGCTGGAGCGCGTGTTGCTCTGGTGACCAGTGAGCTGAGATAAGGCGGGGCTTTACCTAGCAAAGACTTATAGATGACCTGGAGCCAGTGGGTTTGGTGCCGGATATGTAATAAGGGTCAGCCAACGAGAGCATACAGGTCGCAGTGGTGGGTAGTATATGGTGCTTTGGTGATAAAACGGAAGCTAAATGTGAGTCTGGAAGGAGAGTTTACAGTCTAATCAGACACCTAGGTATTTGTAGTTGTCCACATATTCTAGGTCAGAACCGTCCAGAGTAGTGATGCTAGTCGGGCGGGAGGGTGCGGGCAGCAATTGGTTGAAGAGCATGCACTTAGTTTTACTAGCATTTAAAAGCAGTTGGAGGCCATGGAAGGAGTGTTGTATGGCATTGTTTGGAGGTTTGATAGTACAGTGTCTAAAGAAGGGCCAAATGCATTCAGAATGGTGTTGTCTGCGTAGAGGTGGATCAGAGAATCACCAGCAGCAAGAGCGACATCATTGATATATACAGAGAAAAGAGTCGGCCGAGAATTGAACCCTGTGGCACCCCCATAGAGACTGCCAGAGGTCCGGACAACAGGCCCTCCGATTTGACACACTGAACTCTATCTGAGAAGTAGTTGGTGAACCAGGCGAGGCAGTCATTTGAGAAACCAAGGCTATTGAGTCTGCCGATAAGAATGTGGTGATTGACAGAGTCGAAAGCCTTGGCCAGGTTGATGAAGACGGCTGCACAGTACTGTCTTTTATCGATGGCGGCTATGATATCGTTTAGGACCTTGAGCGTGGTTGAGGTACACCCATTACCAGCTCGGAAACCAGATTGCATAGTGGAGAAGGTACGGTGGGATTCGAAATGGTCGGTGATCTCTTTATTAACTTGGCTTTTGAAGATTTTAGAAAGGCAGGGCAGGATGGATATAGGTCTATAACAGTTTGGGTCTAGAGTGTCTCCCCCTTTGAAGAGAGGGATGACCACGCAGCTTTCCAATCTAGGAGGATCTCAGACGAAACAGAGGTTGAATAGGCTAGTTATAGCGGTTGCAACAATTTCAGCGGATCATTTTAGAAAGAGAGGGTCCAGAGTATCTCGCCCAGCTGATTTGTAGGGATCCAAATTTTGCAGGTTTTTCGGAACATCAGCTGTCTGTATTTGGGTGAAGGAGAAGCGGAGGGGGGGGGGGCAAGTTGCTGCAGGGGATGCTGAGATATTGGCCGGGGTAGGGGTAGCCAGGTGGAAAGCATGGCCAGCCGTGGATAAATTCTTATTGCAATTATTATCGTAGATTTATCGGTGGTGGCAGTGTTTCCTAACCTCAGTGCAGTGGGCAGCTGGGAGGAGTTGCTCTTATTCTCCATGGATTTTACAGTGTCCCAAAACAGTCAAGTCTGGGGTGAACCAAGGGCTAATATCTGTACTTTGTTCTACATTTTTTGAATGGGGCATGCTCATTTAAGATGAAGAGGAAAGCACCTTTAAAGAGCAACCAGGCATCCTCTACTGATGTGATGAGCTCAATATCCTTCCAGGATACCCGGGCCAGGTTGATTAGAAAGACCTGCTCGCTGAAGTGTTTTAGGGAGCGTTTGACAGTGATGAGGGGTGGTCGTTTGACCGCGGACCCATTACGCATGCAGGCAATGATCACTGAGATCCTGGTTAGAGACAGCAGAGGTGTATTTAGAGGGCAAGTTGGTCAGGAAGATATCTAAGAGGGTGCCCATGGTTACGGATTTAGGGTTGTACCTGGTAGGTTCCTTGATAATTTGTGTGAGACTGAGGGCATCTAGCTTAGATTGTAGGATGGTCGGGGTGTTAAGCATGTCCCAGTTTAGGTCACCTAATAGTATGAACTCTGAAGATATATGAATTGATTGCACCCCATCTATAGTGTCCAGGGCACAGCAAGGGGCTGAAGGGGGTCTATAACAAGTGACAATGGTGAGAGACTTGTTTCTTGAAAGGTGGATTTTTAGAAGTAGAAGCTCGAATTGTTTGGGCACAGACCTGAATAGCATGACAGAGCTCTGCAGGCTATCTTGTTGGAAAATGTTATAGTTAGGGATGGAAATTTCAGCATTTTTGGTGCTTTCCTAAGCCAGGATTCAGACACGGCTAGGACATCCGGGTTGGAGGAGTGTGCTAAAGCAGTGAATAAAACAAACTTAGGGAGGAGGCTTCTAATGTTAACATTCATGAAACCAATGCTTTTATGGTTACAGAAGTCAACAAATGAGAGTGCCTGGGGAATGGGAGTGATGCTGGGGGCTGCAGGGCCTGGGTTAACCTCTACATCACTAAACGAACATAGGAGGAGTAGGATAAGAGTACTGCTAAAGGCTAAAATAATTGGTTGTCTAGTGCGTTCAGAACAGAGAGTAAAAGGAGCAGATTTCTGGGTGCGGAAGAATATATTCAAGGCATAATGTACAGACAAGGGTATGGTAGGATGTGAGTACATTGGAGGTAAGCCTAGGCTTCGAGTGACAATGAGAGAGGTTTTGTCTCTAGAGGCACCATTTAAGCCAGGTGCGGTCACCGCATGTGTGGGGTGTGGAACATAAGGGCTAGCTAAGGTATGTTGAGCAGGGCTGGAGGCTCTACAGTGAAATAAGACAAAAATGACTAACCAAAATAGCAATAGACAAGGCATATTGATATTAGGGAGAGGCATATGTAGCCGAGTGATCATAGGGTCCAATGAGTAGCTAGGCGAGCTGGAGGCATGGCAATTCAGACAGCTATCAGGCTGAGGCTAGCAGCAGGCTAGCAGATGGCCTCAGGGGGACATCGCAACGGGAGAGCCTGATGAAACTCCCTCGGACGTTTACGTCGGCAGACCAGTCGTGATGGATCGGTGGGGCTCCATGTCAGCAGCAAAGAGTCCAGGCCAATTGGCAAAAGAGGTATTGAAGCCCAGGAATTGCTTGATGGATCTCTTCGGCTAGCCGGGAGATGGGGCTAGTTTAAGGCTAGCTCCAGGCTAACTGGTGCTTGCTTCAGGACAGAAACGTTAGCCAGGAGTAGCCACTCGGATAGCAGCTAGCTAGTTGTGATGATCTGGAGTAGAGGTTCAGAGCTTGCGGTAGGAATCCGGAGATGTGGTAGAGAAAAACAGTCCGATATGCTCTGGGTTGATATCACGCTGTGCAGGCTGGCAGGAGTTTACCGGATCTGCGGTGATGACGGCTAGTTAGCTGGCTAGCTGCTGAAGGGGGTTCCTGTTCTAAAGTATAAAAATAGCAGATCCATACCACATTGGGTGAGGCGGGTTGCAGGAAAGTATGTTCAGGAAAGTATGTAACGATTTTCGTTGGTGGAAGAAGGTGAAGAGGACCAAAGTGTAGCGTGGTACATATCCATAATACTTTTAATCAAAAATGAATACACGAACAAAAACAACAAAACGAACAGTTCTGACAGGTGCAATAAACACTAACCAGAAAATAACTACCCACAACCCATAGTTGGAAAACAGGCTGCCTAAGTATGGTTCTGAATCAGAGACAACGATTGACAGCTGCCTCTGATTTGGAACCATACCAGGCCAAAACCAGAAATACAAAACATAGAACAAAAATATAGAATGCCCACCCCAACTCACACCCTGACCAAACTAAAATAGAGACATAAAAAAGGAACTAAGGTCAGGACGTGACAAATAGCCTTGAGATAGAAGCTGTTTTTCCATCTCTGGGTCCCAGCTTTGATGAACCTGTACTGACCTCGCCTTTTTGGATGGTAGCGGAGTGAACAGGCCTTGGCTCAGGTGGTTGATCTTTTTGGCCTTCCTGTGACATCGGTGCTGTAGGTGTCCTGCATGTTGTGTTGGGCAGACCGCACCACTCTCTGGAAAGCCCTACGGTTGCAGGTGGTGCAGTTGCCATACCAGGTGGTGATACAGCCCGACAGGATGCTCTCCATTGTGCATCTGTAAAAGTTTGTGAGGGTCTTCTAGGCCAAGCTGAATTTCTTCAGCCTCCTGAGGTTGGAGAGGCTCTGTTGCGCCTTCTTTACCACACTGTCTGTGTGGGTGGACCATTTCAGATTGTCAGTGATTCAACACTATACACGTCAGCTACTGCAATGACTGAAATGACTGCAACACTCAACAAAGAGCTGCAGCAAGGAATAAGTTAGCCCTACATATTTCTAAAACGTAAAGCATTGTATTTGGAACAAAACACTCACTAAACCCTAAACCTCAACTAAATCTTGTAATAAATAATGTGGAAATTGAGATGACTAAACTGCTTGGAGTAACACTAGATTGTAAACTGTCATGGTCAAAACATATTGATGCAGTAGTAGCTAAAATGGGGAGAAGTCTGTCTATAATAAAGTGATACCCTGTCTTCTTAACAACACTATCAACAAGGCAGGTCCTACAGGCCCTCCTTTGGTTGCACCTTGACTACTGTTCAGTCGCGTGGTAAGGTGCCACAAATAAGGACTTAGGAAAATTGCAATTTGCTCGGAACAGGGCAGCACGGCTGGCCCTTGGATGTACACAGAGAGCTAATATTAATAATATGCATGTCAGTCTCTCCTGGCTCAAAGTGGAGGAGAGATTGACTTCATCACTACTTTTATTTATGAGAGGTATTGAAATGTTGAGTGCACCAAGCTGTCTGTCTAAACTACTGGCACACAGCTCAGACACCCATGCATACCCCACAAGACATGCCACAAGGGGTCTGCTTTGGCAGCAGTTAATGGGGATCCATAATTTAAAAAAAATACAAATGTATCTGTGTTTGACTGAGGTGAATGAACCTACAGCAGCCAAGATGATAATGCTGGGGTAGTTTTGCTTTCCGGACCTCACTAAAACTCAAACCCTGGTTATGGCCCTGTCTCTATCCACCATTCATACTGACAATAGCGGGAGGTGGATGTTTGTCCAGATCTACAATATGCTAACTAGCAATCATACCACACATAAAATCATTCAAAGCTGCACTAATTTTCAATGCAAGCGGAGAGGCCAGGTTGCCCATGAAAGAACAGTGAAGACGTGACATGCAGCTCAAAAAGCTACCCTAATGATCTTGTTTAGGGACAACACAATACCTAGACTAGCCTACAGCACCAGATTGCAAAGAATAATTGCATTATTGTTTTCAAGTAAGTACACAATTTTACTGCATGCTGTTGATTGCAGTGAAAATGTCATTTGAATAACGGCGCAAAAGCCCTGTGATTTTGATTATTTCATTTGGATCAGTTGTGGGTCTACTCTCAACAATTTATAAGGTCTAGAAAGGCACAATAGCAGGCCAGTCTGGTTGTATTTTAAATTCTGATACTGAGATGCACATTACTCTGCATTCCTAAGCTGTTTGGGGTTTTAGGCTGGGTTTCTGTTGAGCACTTTGTGACATCGGCTGATGTAAAAAGGGCTCTATAAATACATTTGATTAGATAAACACCACCAGTCACAATGTTTTAATCTGATTAAGCTCAAAAGTCTCCTGAAGGTTATCTGAGGAAAGTTTTCAGACCCCTTGACTTTGTCCATATTTTATTACGTTACAGCCTTATTCTAAAATTGATTAAAACAAAAAAAAATCTCTCATCAATATCCCATAATGATGAAGCAAAACCTTTTTTTTTTGGTGCAAATGTATTAAAAATACAAAACTGAAATATCACATTTACATAAGCATCTTTGGCAGCGATTACAGCTTCCTGTATTTGGGGAGTTACTCCCATACTTCTCTTCAGATCCTCTCAAGCTCTGTCAGGTTGGATGGGGAGCGTCACTGCTTAGCTATTTTCAGGCCTCAAGACATGTTAGATCGGGTTCAAGTTGGGGCTCTGGTAGGGACACTCAAGGACATTCAGAGACTTGTCCTGAAGTCACTCCTGCGTTGTCTTGGCTGTGTGCTTAGGGTTGTTGTCCTGATGGAAGGTGAACCTTCGCCCCTAGTCTGAGGTCCTGAGCGCTCTGGAGCAGGATTTCATAAAGGATTTCTCTGTACTTTGCTCCGTTCATCTTTCCCTCAAGCCTGACTAGTATCCCAGTCCCTGCCGCTGAAAAACATCCCCATAGCATGATGCTGCCACCACCATGCTTCACCGTAGGGATGGTGCCAGATTTCCTCCAGATGTGACAATTGGCATTCAGACAAAGAGTTCAATCTTGGTTTCATCAGACCAGAGAATCTTGTTTCTCGTGGTGTGAGAGCCCTTTAGGTGCGTTTAGACAAACTCCAAGCGGGCTGTCATGTGCCTTTTACTGAGGAGTGGCTTCCGCCTGGAATCTCTGACATAAAGGCCTGATTGGTTGAGAGCTGCAGAGATGGTTGTCCTTCTGGACGGTTCTCCCATCTCCACAGAGGAACTTTGGAGCTCTGTCAGAGTGACTTGGTCGTGTTCTTGGTCACCTCCCTGACAAAGGCCCTTCTCCTCCAATTCCTCAGTTTGGCCAGGCTGCCAGCTCTAGCAAGAGTCTTGGTGGTTCCAAACTTCTTCCATTTAAAAATGATGGAGGCCAATGTGTTCTTGGGGACCTTCAATGCTGCAGACATTTTTGGGTACCCTTCCCCAGATCTGTGCCCCGACACAATCCTTTCTCTGAGCTCTACGGACAATTGCTTTGACCTCATTGCTTGGTTTTTGCTCTGACCTGCACTTTCAACTGTGGTAGCTTATATAGACAGGTGTGTGCCTTTCCAAATCATGTCCAATCAATTGAATTTACCACAGGTGGACTCCAATCAAGTTGTAAAACACATCAAGGATGATCAATGGAAACAGTATGCACCTGAACTAAATTTCTAGTCTCATAGCAAAGGGTCTGAATACTTATGTAAATAAGGTATTTCTGTTTTTATTTTTAATAAGTCAGAAAAAAAATTCAAAAAATGTGTTCTTGCTTTGTCATAATGGGGTATTGTGTGTAGATTTATGAGGCGAAAAAAACTATTTAATTCATTTCAGAATAAGGGTGTATTCTAACAACATTTGGAAAAAGTAAAATGGTCTGAATACTTTCCGAATGCACTGTAATTCTTGCATCCGAACTGTGTAGATAGTGGTGTTGAAAGGCAAACAAAGATGTTGAAGCGCCCGAAGTCGGAATGCTTTGCTTATTGATTGGGGTGCATTGGCACAGAAACCTGTTGCTGGAAAATGTATTGCATATATTTTATATAATTATAAATATAGCATCTAAATGTTAAAATCTGATTTTGACTAGCTGATCATTGTCTGCAACCGGCTCTGATTGTAGTGTAGGTCTGATGAAACAGGCAGGGAGAGTTCGCTCATCCGTGGTGGTCAGTCTGCGAACCCTCAACCTTCTGGCCTGTATCCCTGGGTGGCACAAACTGTGCCACAAAAACATTCTGAACTTCCAAAGTCGAATATCCACATTCATAAACACAGGGTCGCTGCAGTTATTGTTATTTTTGGTTGTAAACATTATTTTGAGTTAATTATATGAGGGGGAGCGGGTGCAATTTTTGTTGACATTTCAAGGTTGTGTGAAAATATTTTTTACTTTGGGAGGTGGGTGCATTTTTTTATGACACCTCGAGTTGGACCAGTAAATTTAAAGCTGTCCCTTTTTTTCCCATCTTTGTATCTGTCTGCTTTTCTCTTTGTCTGCCTATAGGCAACTTGGCATTGTCTTGCAAGTTGCCAAACAACTCGGTAGGTGTTGTTGAATGCAGAAACAGTAAGAAGGTACAGAGGCTAAATATTTGCACAACAACAGTTGGAAAGGAAATAGATAGAGAGCTGAAGGACACACATGTGGTGGAGATAGCAGAACTCAAAAAGGCTTATCAGTAAAAACCACAAGGCTATACCATCCCCAATCAGTCAAAATGCATATCCTACTGTACAATAAATAAAAAAACATGCATGGCTTCTATCCAACACATTACTCTAGGACTCTTCCCAACTGCTGCTGCAGCTCAGACTAGACCTGGATTAAAATGGTATTTGAAATACTTTAAACTCTTCCTTTAGCCTGCCTGGAGTGCCAGGAGGGTGGGGTTTGCACTTTTGGGACTTTTCTATTTGTTCCATTGCAACAGGCAAGCTAAATCAAGCTCAGCTAAATGCATTTGAATACAGTATTTGAACCCAGGTCTGGCTCAGACCATAGGTTTCCAATTATCTCAACTTTTCTGCAGCATTCTCTACTGGGTAACCCATCACATTCTGTACATGCAGATTTAGTACGGGCCTTTCATTGTGTGGTGTGGGGTCCCCTCTGCCTTTTGAAGACACAGCTGTAGAGGCCACTAAGGAAACCTGTCCTTTGTTTCACACCATGCCCACATGCTCCAGTTTATGACTTAATTCTGGTGTACATGGAGTAGGGCAGTGGCGGTCATGACATTTTGTCAGCCGATTATTTTCATGCAAAAGACTGCCGGTTTCATGGTAATTGACCGCAAATTAACATAAAGATGTTTAGCATCTCCAGGCCTCCACACATACAAGCCATATACAAGCTGCTGATGCGCGCCTTTGGAACATCTACATTTTAAAAAGTCTAATAAAACTATTGAATATACTCCATCACATTAAATCCATTATTTATTTTAGGCAGATTTGAGAAAGTCGCAAAAAAAAGCTTGCGCTCTGTTCGTTGCCTCAGGCTACACACCCTGTTCCCTCATCAAGTGATCATATTTTCACCCATCAGACTGTTCTCAATTCAATCTAGTCTTTACTGGCATGTAAAATTAGTTTCAATTTGGAATGGTCCATTATCAAATGGGCAGTAATAGGGCAAGAGAAAAAAGGCATGTCATCCGTATGCACTCAAATAGAGAATCCAGGCCACTTTCCCACCAGGCAACTTTCACCATTGTCTGGTAGGCTACTCCGGTTATTTCGCTGTGCAATAGGTGATATTCCCCCAAACTCTTGAATGAGAGGCTCTCCTACCCTGTTAATTTGGAAAACCAAGTGAAATCTGTTTCGGGAACATCTATAGTAGCATGTTTTCACAGCTAAACATATTTCATTAAACTGTTGACAGCCCCTCTCTCTGAGCGCTGGAGAAAGGAATGAAGGACACAGGGGAGGAGATGGAAATGCACAGTGATGAGATATTCTGTAGCTAAAGGTAATGTGTCAGGCTGTTAATTAGGAAAACATACAAATGCCCTATACTTTCTATGAATGTGTTTAATTTAGGCTAGACCAATTATGTACCAAAGAGATCTTAAATGAGTATTCTTTATGTTTTTTTCTGCCATGTGTAATATGCGGTAGGCTATGTATTGTATAATGGCACAATCATTATTTTAAATCAGGGGGCTCATATATAGCTCTAATAATCAGATTACTGTTTTGAATTAATCATCACCTTAGAAAGCATTTCGACCATGTTTTCTACTCAGTTTCAACCTGTTGTTGATCTTCTTGCTTCAAATTGATCAATCACAGTGAGGTGAGTTTGAAAAGCACATGTTGCTTTCGTGATAAGTGTTAGGTGTGATTTTCGATTGCATTTGCATTGATGTCAGAGTGGTTACAGTGACAATAGAGCCCTGAGTACCAGGCCATTAGTGACCTGATGATAATTAGCAAGTTGGGTACTACTAACACATGTCCAGAGAGCATAAAAAGAGATTACCGTGACTCAGCGGTCACAGAATTTTACTGCAGTCATGACCCATGACTGCCAGTGTGTCGTAATACGGTCACCGCAACAGCCCTAACATGGAGCAGGAAGAGTGTCGACAGAGTATATTCAGATGTTTTGGGAATGTTTTTGGGACTCTCATTGTTATGCATGTGAGTGAGGACCCAAAAGCGGTTTAACAAAAACAGAGTCCTTTAATGTCAAAACACAGGTAAGACATAAATCCTCTTCAAATGTATATGATGGCAAAATAAACAACCCGCAGAGAGGGCGACAAATGAAACATAAAGTCCTTCTGAATATCACAGAAGAGTTCCCCTTCTAGCAGCAGAGGAGAATAGCTGGGTTAGAGTCCCCTTCTAGCAGCAGAGGAGAATAGCTGGGTTGTAGAGGACAGAGGTACCTGATCACACGTAGCCTCAGATGAACAGGCAGATTCCGACAGGACAGGACAAGGTTGAAGCAAACGAGACGATAGTTTGGTTCTGGCATGAGAAACTCAAACGAGAATCTGACAAAGACAGAAGCAGGAACAGAGAGAGAAATAGAGACCTAATCAGAGGGAAAAAAGGGAACAGGTGGGAAAAGGGTGAACGAGGTAGTTAGAGAAGATGAGGAGCAGCTGGGGGAAGGAGGGGAAGAGAAGGTAACCTAATACGACCAGCAGAGGGAGACGGAGTGAAGAGAAAGAACAGGAACAAGACATAATATGACAATACATGACAGTACCCCCCCACTCACCGAGCGCCTCCTGGCGCACTCGAGGAGGAAACCTGGTGGCAACGGAGGAAATCATCGATCAGCGAACGGTCCAGTACGTCCCGAGAGGGAACCCAACTCCTTTCCTCAGGACCGTACCCCTCCCAATCCACTAGGTACTGATGACCACGGCCCCGAGGACGCATGTCCAAAATCTTACGGACCCTGTAGATAGGTGCGCCCTCGACAAGGATGGGGGGGGGGGTGGAAGACGAGCGGGGGCGCGAAGAACGGGCTTAACACAGGAGACATGGAAGACCGGGTGGACGCGAGGAAGATATCGCGGAAGAAGAAGTCGCACTGCGACAGGATTAATGATCTGAGAAATACGGAACGGACCAATGAACCGCGGGGTCAACTTGCGAGAAGCTGTCTTAAGGGGAAGGTTCTGAGTGGAGAGCCAAACTCTCTGACCGCGACAATATCTAGGACTCTTAGTTCTACGCTTATTAGCGGCTCTCACAGTCTGCGCCCTATAACGGCAAAGTGCAGACCTGACCCTCTTCCAGGTGCGCTCGCAACGTTGGACAAAAGCCTGAGCGGAGGGAACGCTGGACTCGGCGAACTGAGACGAGAACAGCGGAGGCTGGTACCCGAGGCTACTCTGAAAAGGAGATAGCCCGGTCGCAGACGAAGGAAGCGAGTTGTGGGCGTATTCTGCCCAGGGGAGCTGTTCTGACCAAGACGCAGGGTTACGAAAAGAAAGACTGTGTAAGATGCGACCAATAGTCTGATTGGCCCGTTCTGCTTGACCGTTAGACTGGGGGTGAAAGCCGGAAGAGAGACTGACGGAAGCCCCAAACATACGGCAAAACTCCCTCCAAAATTGAGACGTGAATTGCGGACCCCTGTCCGAAACGACGTCTGACGGAAGGCCATGAATTCTGAAAACATTCTCGATGATGATTTGTGCCGTTTCTTTAGCAGAAGGGAGCTTAGCGAGGGGAATAAAATGAGCCGCCTTAGAGAACCTATCGACAACCGTAAGAATAACAGTCTTCCCCGCTGACGAAGGCAGTCCGGTGATAAAATCTAAGGCGATGTGAGACCACGGTCGAGAGGGAATGGGAAGCGGTCTGAGACGGCCGGCAGGAGGGGAGTTACCGGACTTAGTCTGCGCGCAGACCGAACAAGCAGCCACGAAACGACGCGTGTCATGCTCCCGGGTGGGCCACCAAAAACGCTGGCGAATGGAAGCAAGCGTACCCCGAACGCCGGGGTGGCCGGCTAACTTGGCAGAGTGAGCCCACTGAAGAACGGCCAGACGAGTAGGAACGGGAACGAAAAGAAGGTTCCTAGGACAAGCGCGCGGCGACGGAGTGTGAGTGAGTGCTTGCTTTACCTGCCTCTCAATTCCCCAGACAGTCAACCCGACAACACGCCCCTCAGGGAGAATCCCCTCGGGGTCAGTGGAGGCTACTGAAGAACTGAAGAGACGAGATAAAGCATCAGGCTTGGTGTTCTTAGAGCCCGGACGATAAGAAATCACGAACTCGAAACGAGCGAAAAACAGCGCCCAACGAGCCTGACGCGCATTAAGTCGTTTGGCAGAACGGATGTACTCAAGGTTCCTATGGTCAGTCCAAACGACAAAAGGAACGGTCGCCCCCTCCAACCACTGTCGCCATTCGCCTAGGGCTAAGCGGACGGCGAGCAGTTCGCGGTTTCCCACATCATAGTTACGTTCCGACGGCGACAGGCGATGAGAAAAATACGCGCAAGGGTGGACCTTGTCGTCAGAGAGGGAGCGCTGAGAAAGAATGGCTCCCACGCCCACCTCTGACGCGTCAACCTCGACAACGAACTGTCTAGAGACGTCAGGTGTAACAAGGATAGGTGCGGATGTAAAACGATTCTTGAGGAGATCAAAAGCCCCCTGGGCGGAAACAGACCACTTAAAGCACGTCTTGACAGAAGTAAGGGCTGTGAGAGGAGCTGCCACCTGACCGAAATTACGGATGAAACGAAGATAGAAATTCGCGAAGCCGAGAAAGCGCTGCAGCTCGACGCGTGACTTAGGGACGGGCCAATCAATGACAGCTTGGACCTTAGCGGGATCCATCTTAATGCCTTCAGCGGAAATAACAGAACCGAGAAATGTGACGGAGGAGGCATGAAAAGTGCACTTCTCAGCCTTCACAAAAAGACAATTCTCTAAAAGGCGCTGGAGGACACGTCGAACGTGCTGAACATGAATCTGGAGTGACGGTGAAAAAAATCAGGATATCGTCAAGGTAAACGAAAACAAAGATGTTCAGCATGTCTCTCAGGACGTCATTGACTAATGCCTGAAAGACAGCTGGAGCGTTAGCGAGGCCGAAAGGAAGAACCCGGTACTCAAAGTGCCCTAACGGAGTGTTAAACGCCGTCTTCCACTCGTCCCCCTCCCTGATGCGCACAAGATGGTAAGCGTTACGAAGATCCAACTTAGTGAAAAACCTGGCTCCCTGCAGGATCTCGAAGGCTGAAGACATAAGAGGAAGCGGATAACGATTCTTCACTGTTATGTCATTCAGCCCTCGATAATCTATGCAGGGGCGCAGGGACCCGTCCTTCTTCTTAACAAAAAAAAACCCCGCTCCGGCGGGAGAGGAGGAGGGGACTATGGTACCGGCGTCAAGAGCTACAGACAAATAATCCTCGAGAGCCTTACGTTCGGGAGCCGACAGAGAGTATAGTATATACACTCCCGGGGGGGAGTGGTTCCCGGAAGGAGATCAATACTACAATCATACGACCGGTGTGGAGGAAGAGAGGTGGCCCTGGACCGACTGAACACCGTGCGCAGATCGTGATATTCCTCCGGCACCCCTGTCAAATCACCAGGCTCCTCCTGTGAAGAAGAGACAGAGGAAACAGGAGGGATAGCAGACATTAAACATTTCACATGACAAGAGACGTTCCAGGAGAGGATAGAATTACTAGACCAATTAATAGAAGGATTATGACAAACTAGCCAGGGATGGCCCAAAACAACAGGTGTAAAAGGTGAACGAAAAATTAAAAAAGAAAGGGTTTCGCTATGATTACCAGAGACAGTGAGGGTTAAAGGTAGCGTCTCACGCTGAATCCTGGGGAGAGAACTACCATCCAAAGCGAACAAGGCCGTGGGCTTCCTTAACTGTCTGAGAGGAATGTCATGTTCCCGAGCCCAGGTCTCGTCCATAAAACAGCCCTCCGCCCCAGCGCCCATCAAGGCACTGCAGGAAGCTGACGAACCGGTCCAGCGTAGATGGACCGACAAGGTAGTGCAGGATCTTGAAGGAGAGACCAGAGTAGTAGCGCTCACCAGTAGCCCTCCGCTTACTGATGAGCTCTGGCTTTTACTGGACATGAAGTGACAAAATGACCAGCGGAACCGCAATAGAGACAGAGGCGGTTGGTGATTTTCCGTTCCCTCTCCTTAGTTGAGATGTGGATACCCCCCAGCTGCATAGGCTCAGCACCCGAGCCGGCGGAGGAAGATGGTAGTGATGCGGAGAGGGGGGCAACGGAGAACGCGAGCTCCTTTCCACGAGCTCGGTGACGAAGATCAACCCGTCGCTCTATGCGAATAGCGAGTTCAATCAAGGAATCCACGCTGGAAGGAACCTCCCAGGAGAGAATCTCATCCTTTACCTCCGCGCGGAGACCCTCCAGAAAACGAGCGAGCAAAGCCGGCTCGTTCCAGTCACTGGAGGCAGCAAGAGTGCGAAACTCAATAGAGTAATCTGTTATGGATCGATTACCTTGACATAGGGAAGACAGGACCCTGGAAGCCTCCTCCCCAAAAACAGAACGATCAAAAACCGTATCATCTCCTCCTTAAAGTCCTGATACTGGTTAGTACACTCAGCCCTCGCCTCCCAGATTGCCGTGCCCCACTCACGAGCCCGTCCAGTAAGGAGAGATATGACGTAGGCGATACGAGCTGTGCTCCTGGAGTAAGTGTTGGGCTGGAGAGAAAACACAATATCACACTGGGTGAGGAACGAGCGGCATTCAGTGGGCTCCCCAGAGTAACACGGCGGGTTATTGATTCTGGGCTCCGGAGATTCGAAAGCCCTGGAAGTGGCCGGTGGATCGAGGCGGAGATGGTGAATCTGTTCTGTGAGGTTGGAGACTTGGGCGGCCAGGGTCTCAACGGCATGTTGAGCAGCAGACAATTCCTGCTCGTGTCTGCCTAGCATCGCTCCCTGGATCTCGACGGCTGAGTGGAGAGGATCCGAAGTCGCTGGGTCCATTCTTGGTCAGATTCTTCTGTTATGCACGTGAGTGAGGACCCAAAAGCGATTTAACAAAAACAGAGTCCTTTAATGTCAAAACACAGGTAAGACATAAATCCTCTTCAAATGTATATGATGGCAAAATAAACAACCCGCAGAGAGGGCGACAAATGAAACATAAAGTCCTTCTGAATATCACAGAAGAGTTCCCCTTCTAGCAGCAGAGGAGAATAGCTGGGTTAGAGTCCCCTTCTAGCAGCAGAGGAGAATAGCTGGGTTGTAGAGGACAGAGGTACCTGATCACACGTAGCCTCAGATGAACAGGCAGATTCCGACAGGACAGGACAAGGTTGAAGCAAACGAGACGATAGTTTGGTTCTGGCATGAGAAACTCAAACGAGAATCTGACAAAGACAGAAGCAGGAACAGAGAGAGAAATAGAGACCTAATCAGAGGGAAAAAAGGGAACAGGTGGGAAAAGGGTGAACGAGGTAGTTAGAGAAGATGAGGAGCAGCTGGGGGAAGGAGGGGAAGAGAAGGTAACCTAATACGACCAGCAGAGGGAGACGGAGTGAAGAGAAAGAACAGGAACAAGACATAATATGACAATACATGACACTCATGTTATCCTGGATCTGAAATAGTTGTGAGAATCTATTTTGCTGTGGTCTACTGCATTTTCTTTGCATTCTGTACCTCTGCTTCCTGAACAAAACCTCATTGTTTTGTGTGGACAGGATTTGGGGGCTTTAAAGTATGCATAATATATGATACTCATTCTACCCTCAAGATCAACTCAAGAAAATCCATAAGTCTTTCGTTATGGTCCTACGATGAACATACTGTAGTTAACTGTTCTCAAATCCATGGAACTGAATGAGGTGATACAGTAACAACATTTAAATGTGGAAGGTTGTCGCTGAGTCCATTCTTTGGTCTAGCTCCAGAGCTTTGTTTGGATGCTATGTAGATTTTCCTTTTTCAATCAAAAAGAGCTGAGCAAAACCAGAATCGTTTTGTTCAGGTCGGCGCAATAGTGTGAAAAGGAAATTAGTTTCTGACAGGATATCTTCTCTGGAGAGGCGGAAGATGTGTTCTCCCAGGTCTGTGAAACTCCAGCGGCTCAGGTACGTGGAAAGCTGGAAGACGGTGACCCTCTCCAGACTGCAGCGGGCCATAGGTACCATCTGACAGCTAGCCTGGATATGCTGCAACAGCTGTGCAAACACTGCAGATGACACAATGTATCAGGGACTTACAACAGTCAAATACCAGCCAGCCTCTATCGACCTTAAGTCATAGTTATTTGAACGAAACCGATTAGTGACAGGTCTGTGGCCTTTAACTGCTGGAGCTAAAGGATGGCAGCTACCATTTGTGATATTTTGCGTCAATCAACAGATTTGATATTGTGACATATCACTTTTAGCGTGGGTACCTGCTTCTGCATTCAATGACACTATATTGTTGCCTTGTCAAGAAAACAATACGCTGGCTAAAGCAGTAACAGAGCAGGCCAGAAAACTAGGCCAGAAAACCTTATGAACAGCCTATACTGAAGTCCGGCCCAAATGGTAGCTATTTGTTCTCAAGCTTTCATTGAGTTAGCTGTTGTGCTACAGTGCTGACCTGTGTCTGGCTGGCCGGGCTCTTTGGCTTTGACCTCGTTGATGTAGCGTTTCCTCACGGTCTTGACAAATGTGTCAGCGGGGCAACAGAGGGGCGACTCGCTGCTTGTACACCCCTCCCAAAACACTCTGGGCCTTTGGAAGAATTAAGGGAAGATCATAGGATGAGTTATAGATGCATTGTTACATTAAATCAGATCAGATGCCTCACACTGGGCACTATTGACAGAGTTGTTGTGTAAAAAAACAGAAGTACCTTGTTTACATAAGTATTCAGACCCTTTGCTATGAGACTCAAAATTGAGCTTAAGTGCATCCTGTTTCTGTGGATCATCCTTGAAATGTTTCTACAACTGGATTGGAGTCTACCTGTGGTACCTTCAATTGAATGAACATGATTTGGAAAGGCTCACAAATCAAATCAAACTTTATTTGTCTAAAGTGGAGGCCTTACTGTGAAATGTACTTACAAGCCCTTAACAAACAGTGCAGTTCAAGAAGAGTTAAGGAAATATTTACCAAATAAACTAAAGTAAAAAATAATAAAAAAGTAACACAATAAAATAATAATAACGAGGCTATATACAGGGTGTAGCGGTACTGAGTCAGTGTGCGGGGTACAAGTTAGTTGAGGTAATTTGTACATGTACAGTGGCTTGCGAAAGTATTCACCCCCTTGGCATTTTTCCTATTTTGTTGCCTTACAACCTGTTAAAATAGATTTTTGGGGGGTTTGTGTCATTTGATTTACACGACATGCAAGATCCAAAATATTTTTTTATTGTGAAATAAACAACAAATAAGACAAAAAAACTGAAAACTTGAGCATGCATAACTATTCACCCCCCAAAGTCAATACTTTGTACATACTTTTCTTTAAGTCAAACCACAGATTCTCAATTGGATTGAGGTCTGGGCTTTGACTAGGCCATTCCAAGACATTTAAATGTTTACCCTTAAATCACTTGAGTGTTGCTTTATCAGTATGCTTAGGGTCATTGTCCTGCTGGAAGGTGAACCTCGGTCCCAGTCACAGGTTTCCCTCAAGAATTTCCCTGTATTTAGCGCCATCCATCATTCCTTCAATTCTGACCAGTGTCTCAGTCCCTGCCGATGCAAAATGGTGTTCTCAGGGTAATGAGAGGTGTTGGGTTTGCGCCAGACATAGCATTTTCCTTGATGGCCAAAAAGGTCAATTTTAGTCTCATCTGACCAGAGTACCTTTTTCCATATGTTTGGGGAGTCTCCCACATGCCTTTTGGTGAACACCAAATGTGTTTGCTTATTTTCTTCTTGGCTTTTTTTCTGGCCACTCTTCCGTAAAGCCCAGCCCTGTGGAGTGTTCGGCTTAAAATGGTCCTATGGACAGATATTCCAATATCCGCTCTGGAGCTTTACAGCTCCTTCAGGGTTATCTTTGGTCTCTTTGTTGCCTCTCTGACTATTGCCTTCCTTGCCTGGTCTGTGAGTTTTGGTGGGCGAATCTCTCTTGGCAGGTTTGTTGTGGTGCCATATTCTTTCAATTTATTAATAATGGATTTAATGGTGTTTCGTTGGATGTTCAAAGTTTCTGATATTTTTTTTTTCTGTACTTCTCCACAACTTTGTCCCTGACCTGTATGTAGAGCTTCTTGGTCTTCATGGTGCCGCTTGCCTGGTGGTGCCCCTTTCTTAGTGCTGTTGCAGACTCTGGGGCCTTTCAGAACAGGTGTATACAGTGCACTTCACAAAATACATGGCGTCATGAGGAGGAAAGTTATGTGGATATGTTGAAGAAACATCTCAAGACATCAGTCAGGAAGTTAAATCTTGGGTAGCAAATGGGTCTTCCAAATGGACAATGACCCCAAACATACTTCCAAAGTCGTGGCAAAATGGCTTAGGGATGACAAAGTCAAGGTATTGGATTGGCCATCACAAAGCCCTGACCTCAATTCTTTAGAAAATGTGTGGGCAGAACTGAAAAAGTGTGTGCTAGCATGGACGCCTATAAATATTACTCAGTTACACCAGCTTTGTCAGAATGAATGGGCCAAAATTCACCCAACTTATTGTGGGAAGCTTGTGGAAGGCTACCTGAAACGTTTGACCCAAGTTAAACAATTTAATGGCAATGCTACCAAATACTAATTGAGTGTATGTAAACTTCTGACCCATTGGGAATGTGATGAAAAAAATAAAAGCTGAAATAAATCATTCCCTCTACTATTATTCGGACATTTTTCATTCTTAAAATAAAGTGGCGATCCTAACTGACCTAAGACAGTGACATTTTACTAGGATTAAATGTTAGGAATTGTGAAAAACTGAGATTTGAAAATGTATTTGGCTAAGGTGCATGTAAACTGTATATACCCTCAACTTCAACTGTATATACTGAGATCATGTGACAGATCATGTGACACTTAGATTACACACAGGTTTATTCTATTTAACTATTATGTGAGTTCTGAAGGTAATTGGTGGCACCAGATCTTATTTAGGGGCTTCATAGCAAAGGGGGTGAATACATATGCACGCACCACTTTTCCGTTTTTATTCTGTAGAATTTTTTGAAACATGTTTTTTTTTCATTTCACTTCACCAATTTGGACTATTTTGTGTCTGTCCATTGAAATCCAAATAAAAATCTATTTAAATTACAGGTTGTAATGCAACAAAATAGGAAAAACGCCAAGTGGGATGAATACTTTTGCAAGGCACTGTGGGTAGGGGTGAATTGGCTATGCATAGTAGATAACACTGTCTATATCAGGTCCAACAGTTGACAGTGCATGTCAGAGCAGAAACCAAGCCATGAGGACGAAGGAATTGTCTGTTAAGCTCCGAGACAGGATTGTGTCAAGGCACAGATCTGGGGAAGCATACCAAAAAATGTCTGCAGCATTGAAGGTCCCGAGGAACACAGTATCCTCCATCATTCTTAAATGGAATAAGTTTGGAACCACCAAGACTCTTCCTAGAGCTCGGCACCCGGTCAAACTGAGCAATCAGGAGAGAAGGGCCTGGGTAAGGGAGGTGACCAAGAACCAGATAATCACTCTGACAGAGCTCCAGAGTTCCTCTGTGGAGATGAGAGAACCTTCCAGAAGGACAGCCATCTCTGCAGCACTCCACCAATCAGGCCTTTATGGTAGAGTGGCCAGACGGAAACCACTGCCCAGTAAAAGGCACATGACAGCCCGCTTGGAGTTAGCCAAAAAGCACCTAAAGGTCTCCCAGACAATGAGAAACAAGATTCTCTGGTCTGATGAAACCAAGATTAAAATATTTTGCCTGTAAGCAAAGCTGGCACCATCCCTACAGTGAAGCATGATGGTGGCAGCATCATGCTGTGGGGATGTTTTTCAGCGGCAGGGACTGGGAAACTAGTCAGGATCGAGGGAACAATGAACGGAGAAAAGTACAGACAGATCCTTGACGAAAACCTGCTCCAGAGCGCTCAGGACCTCAGACTGGTAGAAAGTTCACCTTCTAACAGGACAACGACCCTAAGCACGCAGCGAAGACATTGCAGGAGTGGCTTCGGGACAAGTCGCTGAATGTCCTTGAGTGGCCCAGGTAGAGTCCGGATTTATACCCGATCTAACATCGCTGGAGTGACCTGAATATAGCTCCCCATCAACCCTGACAGAGCTTGAGAGAATCTGCAGAGAGGAATGGGAGAAACTCCCCAAATTCAAGCTTGTAGCGTCATACCCAAGAATTCCCAAAGCTGTAATCCCTGCCATATATACTATATTTGCAAAAATGTCTAAAAACCTGTTTCTTCTTTGGCATTATGGGGTATTGTGTGTAGATTGGTGAAGAAGAAAAAACAATTTTATGCATTTTAGAATGAGGCTGTAACGTAACATAATTTGGAAAAAGTAAATACTTTCCGAATGCGCTGTATTTAACTGTGTAATTATATCTATTCAACCATGACAATTTAGGATAGTTTATGATGATTACTATATCCAATTACTAGGATAATAAACAGGGCTCGCTGTAGCCTAAGCTCGATTTGGGTGGGGGCCCCTACCTCGTGGCAAAACATTTTAGTGGACCCCCCCAAGACATCGGAGAGAACATGTTTTATTAATTTCCTGCAGTTCTACACATTCTGCCTTGTGGCGATGAGAACATTCTGCAATTTGATAACAAATGTAATGCAATTCTACTCATTTTGCCATTTGGTGTAGATACATTTTTGCCATTTTAAAGCTAATTTAAAAAAATCTACACATTTTGCCATGACTTATTTCATGTTAATATGATATCTGAGTGAGAATGACTAACTCAATCAATGGGGGCCTCTGGAGGTCAGGGCCCCAGGGCCATGATTACTACAAGTTTAGATAGCTAGCTAGATTAACTACTAGGAGTGTGCCTCGTATTCGTAATCATATCCGTAAATTGATAGTTGATAGTCGGATTGGATGATATTCGTGATTGGAAAATATGCCTAAGTAGATGTGGCAAAATACCTCCCTGCATGTTCTCTCTGCATAAAAATCTGGAGCAGGAGCAGTGCACGGAGGGGTGTTTGTCTGTCTGTGTCCTCAACTTGCAGCGGTCAGCCAAGTTTGCTGTCACTCAGTCAGTTTGCGCATTATCGTTTCATCCTTTTTTCCCTACCCTTAACCCTCTTGTTAGATATTATGCACATTAATAGCTTGATAGCAAATGTCCCTCACCATGTGATTTATCATAGTAGCAGGCAGCAGATAAGTAAATAAATAAAAAAAACAACAGTAAAAAGACAGTGAAAAATAACAAGTAGCAAGGCAGTAGCGAGGCTATAACAGTAGCGAAGCTATATACAGGTACCGGTTAGTCGGGTTAATTGAGGTTGTATGTACATGAATGTATAGATAAAGTGACTACGCATATATGATACACAGAGAGTAGCAGCAGCGTAAAAGAGGGGTTGGGGGTGGGGACGACACAATGCAAATAGTCCGGGTAGCCATTTGATAACCTGTTCAGGAGTCTTATGGCTTTGGGGTAAAAACTATTGGTCCTAGACTTGGCACTCCGGTACTACTTGCCATGCGGTAGTAAAGAAAACAGTTTATGACTGGGGTTGCTGGGGTCTTTGACAATTTTTAGGGCCTTCCTCTGACACTGCCTGGTGTAGAGGTCCTGGATGGCAAGCAGCTTAGTGATGTACTGGGCTGTACGCACTACCCTCTGTAGTGCCTTGCGGTCGGAGGCCGAGCAATTGCCGTACCAGGCAGTGATGCAACCAGACAGGATGCTCTCGATGTTGCAGCTGTAGAACCTTTTGAGGATCTGAGGACCCATGCCAAATCCTTTTAGTTTCCCGAGGGGGAATAGGCTTTGTCATGCCCTCTTCACGACTATCTTAGTGTGTTTGGACCATTCTAGTTTGTTGGTGATGCGGACACCAAGGAACTTGAAGGTCTCAAGCTGCTCCACTACAGCCCCATCGATGAGAATGGGGGTGTGCTCGGTCCTCCTTTTCCTGTAGTCCACAATCATCTCCTTAGTCTTGGTTACATTGAGGGATAGGTTGTTATTCTGGCACCACCCGGCCAGGTCTCTGACCTCCTCCCTATAGGCTGCCTCATCGTTGTCGGTGACCAGGCCTAACCCTGTTGTGTCGTCTGCAAACTTAATGATTGTGTTGGAGTCGTGCCTGGCTACGCAGTCGTGAGTGAACATGGAGTACAGGAGGGGACTGAGCACACACCCCTGAGGGGCTCCAGTGTTTAGGTTCAGTGCAGATGTGTTGTTACCTCCCCTCACCACTTTGGGGTGGCCCGTCAGGAAGTCCAGGATCCAGTTGTGGAGGGAGGTGTTTAGACCCAGGATCCTTAGCTTAATGATGAGCTTTGAGGGTACTATGGTGTTGAACGCTGAGCTGTAGTCAATGAATAGCATGCTCACGTAGGTGTTCCTTTTGTTCAAGTGGGAAAGGGCAGTGTGGAGTGCAACAGAGATTGCATCATCTGTGGATCTGTTGGAGCGGTATGCAAATTGAAGTGCCAGCCAATCAAAGCACTTCATGGCTTCATGGCTACGGACGTGGGTGCGACGGGTCTGTAGTCATTTAGATAGGTTGCCTAGTGTTCTTCGGCACAGGGACTATGGTGTTCTTCTTGAAACATGTTGGTATTACAGACTCAATCAGGGACATGTAGATGAAAATAGATGAAAATTCTCTTGGCAAATAGTGTGGTGTACAGTTAATCATAAGATACTCTACTTCAGGCGAACAAAATCTGGAGACTTCCTTAGATTTCGTGCACCAGCTGTTGTCTACAAACATGCACAGACCGCCCCCCCTCGTCTTACCGGAGTGTGCTGTTCTATCTAGCCGGTGCAGCGTATATCCTGCTAGCTGAATATCCATGTCACATTTTGTTATTCTACAGCCTGAATTCAAAATGAATCAAGAATGTTAAACATCTCACCCATCTACACACAATACCCTATAATAACAAAGTGAAAACATGTTTTTAGAAATGTTTGCAAATTTATTGAAAATGAAATACATATAGTATTTACAATAATTTTTCAAATACTTTGTTGAAACACCTTTGGCATCAATTACAGCTGTGAGTGTCACGATTGTTGAAATGAGTGGACCAAGGCGCAGCTTGCGTAGATTTCCACATAACAATTTAATGGTGAAACTTACAACAAACGTGCAGTCACGGAGCGCATAATGCACTAACCAAAACAATATCCCACAAAGCAGGTGGGAACAGGGACACCTTAACTATGATCCCCAATTAGAGACAATGAACATCAGCTGCCTCTAATTGGGAACCATACTAAGAGCACCAACATTGAAATGAAAGACTAGAACACCTGACCTACAACACCATAGAGAACCCAGAGGGCTCTCTATGGTCAGGGCGTGACAGTGAGTCTTCCTGGGTAAGTTTCTAAAATCTTTCCACACATGAATTGTGCAACTTAAAACCAGTTATGCATTAGGGGTCTGTTAAAAATGTTTGGATGAAAAACGTTCCCGTTTTAAACAAGATATTTTGTCACGAAAAGATGCTTGACTATGCATAATATAATATAATTGACAGCTTTGGAAAGAAAAAACTCTGACGTTTCCAAATCTGCAAAGATATTATCTGTGAGTGCCACAGAACTGATGCTACAGGCGAAACCAAGATGAAATTTCAAACAGGAAATGCCCCAGATTTTGAATGCGCTTTGTTCCAATGTCTCCTTATATGGCTGTGAATGCGCAAGGAATGGGCCTACACTTTCTGTCGTTTCCCCAAGGTGTCTGCAGCATTGTGACGTATTTGTAGGCATATCATTGGAAGATTGACCATAAGAGACTACATTTACCAGGTGTCCGCTTGGTGTCCCCCGTCAAAATTATTGCGTAATCTCCAGCTGCATGCATTTTCCCATGTGGTTTAGAGGAGAAACCAAACTTCCACGAATGATATATCATCAAATAGATATGTGAAAAACACCTTGAGGATTGATTCTAAACAACGTTTGCCATGTTTCTGTCGATATTATGGAGTTAATTTGGAAAAAAGTTTGACGTTATAATGACTGAATTTTCAGGGTTTTTTCTTAGCCAAACGATGAACAAAACGGAGCGGTTTCTCCTACACAAATAATATTTTTGGAAAAACTGAACATTTGCTATCTAACTGAGAGTCTCCTCATTGAAAACATCTGAAGTTCTTCAAAGGTAAATTATTTTATTTGAATGCTTTTCTTGTTTTTGTGAAAATGTTGCCTGCTGAATGCTAGGCTTAATGCTATGCTAGCTATCAATACTCTTACACAAATGCTTGTTTAGCTATGGTTGAAAAGCATATTTTGAAAATCTGAGATGACAGTGTTGTTAACAAAAGGCTAAGCTTGAGAGACAATATATTTATTTCATTTCATTTGCGATTTTCATGAATAGTTAACGTTGCGTTATGATAATGAGCTTGAGGCTATACTTAAGATCCCGGATACGGGATTGCTCGTCGCTAGAGGTTAATAACCTCTTTGGCCTAGGTTGGCAGTATTTTGACGTCCGGATTAGAAACGTGCCCAAAGTCAACTGCCTGTTACTCAGGCCCAGAAGCTAGGATATGGATATGTCTGTGAGTATAACAGAACTGATATGGCAGGCGAAACTCCGAGGACAAACCATTCCCCAAAATATATTTCAGCCTATCACTGTTTCCAATGGCTGTCATTTTTATTATAAGGTGATATCCTCCCAGATTGAAGTTCCTAGGGCTTCCACTAGATGTCAACAGTCTTTAGAAAGAGTTTCAGGCTTGTTTTTGGAAAAATTAGCTAGAACTTGTAGTTTTTCTAGGTGGCTCCCATTTTGGCTGTAGTGTTTCCAAGCGCGTGGATGAGAGCGTGTTCTTTGTTGTTTATCTCCGGTAAAGACAATAAAGATTCTCTGTCTGAAATTGTATTGTTTATTTACGTATTAGGGTACCTGCGGTTTGATTATAAACGTTGTTTGACTTGTTTGGATATGTTTATTGGTAACGTTTGGGATTCATTTTGTATGCATTTTGAAGGAGGGAAACCGGTGGATTATTGAATGAAGCGCCAGCTAAACTGAGTTTTTATGGACTTTATCGAACAAAAGGACCATTTGTGATGTTCCTGGGTCCTTTTTGAATGCCAACAGAAGAAGATTTTCAAAGGTAAGGCATTTATTATATCGCTATTTCTGACTTTCGTGTTGCACCTGACTGGTTGAAATATGTTTTTCATGCTTTTGTATGCGGGGCGCTGTCCTCAGAAAATCACATGGTTTGCTTTCACCATAAAGCCTTTTTGAAATCTGACACAGCGGCTGGATTAACAAGAAGTTACACTTTTTTTCTGATGTATCACACTTTCATGAATGTTAAATATTTATATTTCTGTAATTTGAATTTCGCGCTCTGCAATTTCATCGGATGTTGTCGAGGTGGGTCGCTAGCGGAACGCCTGCGCTAGAAAGGATATGCCCATTATTCTTTTCAAAATTCTTACTCTGTCAAATTGATTATTGATCAGGCAGCCATTTTCAGGTTGTGCCATAGAGTTTCAAGTAGATTTAAATTCACACAGGACACCAGAAAAGACAGAAGAAGTACTCCAGATATAACAAACTGACCCTAGCCCCCCGACACATAAACTACTGCAGCATAAATACTGGAGGCTGAGACAGGAGGGGTCAGGAGACACTGTGGCCCCATCTGATGAGACCCCGGACAGGGCCAAACAGGAAGGATATAACCCCACCCACTTTGCCAAATCTCTACACAATATTGTGCTGCTGATGCCAGGTGCCATAGCAGTCTCTTTCTGCTGTAAAGCAGAGGGTCACCAAGCATGAGGTGCAGGTGATGGGGGACTTAATCTTTCAAACAACACAGCGACGCCTCCATGCTGTGCCCTTTTGGCCCTTAGGCACATCCATACCTGCAGAAATACATTTGGGCAGATGAACACTTGTGGCAGGAGCAGAAGGGACAGAGGTAGAGTAGGTGGAACGTGGTGCAGTGGTGCTGTAGCCAGCAAGCTCCTCGATGAGCAGCTCTCTGAAGGCTTTCTGTGAGAGGAAGGGCTTTCCACAGCTCTTAGCCATTTCCTTGTGTAGGATGAATGCATTCACCACAGCAATATCGATGAAATGATAGAAGAACGTCTTGTACCATTTCATCATCTTATGGAGAACATTGTAATAGCCTATCAGCGCATTTCACAGGTCCACACCTCCCATGCTCTTGTTGTAGTCCTTTACTGCAGTTGGAATGGGGACATTTTTGGTGGTCCATGCCCCGGCACTGTCCTTCACACGTCTGACGACATGATCCCCACTGAAGGACTTGTGGATTGTTGTGCACATTACCACCTCTCTGGTATCCATCCACTTTACCAAAAGCAGGCCATCTTCACGGATCCATTGCATGGTTCCCCGCTCAGCCCGCTCGGAAAGCCCACCCTGTTGGTACGAATGGTGCCACAAGCCCACACTTCCCGCTTCCTAAGGTCTGCGAACAGGGTAGGGCTTGTGTAGAAGTTATCCACAAACAGTTTGTAGCCCTTCCCTAGCAGTTGAAAATCCAATAACTCCATTACAGAGTCATAGCTAAGTCCCGTACCGGTAGCAAAACTGTTCTTCCCCTCATAGACAAAAAAATAGCATGTGTTGGCACACACAGAATCAGCCAACACAAACAGCTTGTAACCCCACTTGGTTGGTTTGTTTCTCATGTACTGTTTGAGGCCAATTCTGGCCTTTGAGGCTACCATCCTCTCATCTATTGACACATTCTGGGCTGGCTGAAAGTAGGTTTTGCAGGCCTCAACAATGCTGTAGTAGAGAGGTTTTATTTTGCACAGTCTATCAAACGTTGTTGTGCCTCTCTTCTTGTCATTCGCTTCATCAACCTTTGGGTCACTGATGTGAAGCGCCTGTGAGATAACCAGAAACCTTTTGCAAGACATAACAGTCATGGGGAAGGAAGTTGGTAGAGAGATGTTTTCCAGTAGTCCCTCAGGCTTTTCAGCTTCACCAGCCCCATGTATACGACCAGTGAAAGGTAGCAGAAAAGTCTGACATGGATATGGACTTCCATGCTACCTTTTTGCCTGTTTGCTTCTTCTCCCCATACTTATTAGTGTTAGACACGAGCGAATCAACGGATTGGGTGAAAAACAGCTGAAAAATCTGAAGGGGGCTGTAAGTTGCGGTCATGTTCACCTGAGATCCTGGCTTCCTTTTCGGCCTAAATGTTGGTTGAGGTGGCTCCACATCATCTTCTAGGACAGTGTGCCAACGCCCTTCTGTCCCTTCGTTAGCAGGTGGCACACTTCCCCTCCTCCGCTTCTTTGTCAGTGCCTTCACACCTCTATATGGCCCGGGAGGTGTGGAGCCGGAGACAACAGGTGTCCGGCTGGATGAACCAGCTTCAGTGGGGGATGGACACCTTGGCACTGGGGGCTCCCATTCGGATTCAGTGTCACTGTGAAAGAAAATGTTTAGTTAGAATAGTTTCACATTTGAGCCCTGTCTCAACAGGTATAATAAACAGATATATAGAGTACTGGGAACATAAAGTGCTGTTCCATTTCACTTTGGCCATTGTTGTGGGCCTGCCTCAAATAGGCTAATTCATGTGGGGGTGGGGTGGAGTGGCAGACACACGCATCTCGACCATGCTCCATTCTAATCCATAATATGTAGACTGAGAGGAAGAAGCATGGTCGCTGTGTTGCGATGTGTGTGTTTGCTGTTATATTCTACTCCATTCCATTTTATATATATATATATATATATATATATATATATATATCAAAATTCACATACATACAAACATACCCCCACCCACAACGCATAGCCAATGTATACTTTACACATTCCATTACGTTTTTATATATTGCAAATAAAATGTTTAAAAAAAATCACAAATAATTAATTTAAATTAATTTAATTTCAAACAACGGCATTAGCATGAGAAGAACTTACCAGTCCAAAACAATGTCCTCTCCGTTGAAAAAATATGCTTCCATTTTGGAGTCATAGCTATGGTCGCTAGCTGAATCTTCCAAAAGAAGATCTGTTTCACTGTCACGATCAATTTCCTCTATAATTTTGTCTACATTCGTATATCTAGTCTTAGATTTAGCTTTCCCTGACTTATTTGCCATGATATTCGATATATAAACAGCTGAAGATGCGCGTTACCGAAAAAGTGCTGTCACAAGCTTAGCTCCTCCCAGTATGAATCTTCAATGGTGAATGACCGTCTTTACGCAGGAGTTTACTACATGGGTTGGTCTTCCAACACATAAACATTACATATTGCTGTTTACCTCAGCTCATTGGCTATCTACCCAGCTATATTTCAAGACAATCAGTGGTCATTGGGTTAAAATACTACAGTCAATCAACGGAACAGCGGTCATATCATTGGTGCACAATGATGTCATTACTTGTTGTCTTCAAATCGGTTTCTTTCAGTCAATACGTCCTGCGAAAGGACCCATCAGGTTTGGTTGTGTTACAAACAAACCAGTTGATTGCAATGAAACCAAACATGACTGGAAAAGTCACGTTTAGTGTGTGTATTTACATCGAATGTGTCGTCGAAAATTGAATGAGACGGAATTAACGACACGAGGTTCACAAAATGTTTCGTGTTAGGCTTTAAAACTTGATTTTATCAAATAAAAGACCATTCATTGTGTAACAATGAGCATTGGGATTGCAAACAGAGGAAGATCGTCAAAGGTAAATGATTTATTTTATTGCAATTTGTGATTTTGTTACACGTGCTGGTTGAAATAGTTTTTTTTATGGGGCTCTATCCTCAGATAATCGCATTGTATTCTTTCGCAGTAAATCCTTTTTTAAATCTGACAACGCAGTTGGATTAGCAAGATTCTAGGCTTTCGATACATATGAGACACTTGTATTTTCATGAATGTTTAATATGACTATTTATGTAGCGATCACCGCATGTTGTCAAATTTAATCCCGCTAACGGGTTCGGTGCTCAGAGAGGTTAAGTCAAAACTGTAACTCGGCCACTGAGGAACATTCATTGTCTTCTTGGTAAGCAACTCCCGTGTAGATTTGGTCTTGTGTTTAAGGTTATTGTCCTGCTGAAAAGTGAATTCATCTCCCAGTGTCTGGTGCAAAGCAGACTTAACCAGGTTTTCCCCTAGGATTTTGCCTGTGCTTAGCTCCATTCCATTTATTTTTTATCCTGAAAAACTCTCCAGTCCTTAACGATTACAAGCATATCCATAACATGATGCAGCCACCTCTCTGCTTGAAAGTATGGAGTGGTACTCAGTAATGTATTGTATTTGATTTTCCCCAAAGATAATACTTTGTATTCAGGACAAAAAGTTAATTGCTTTGCCACATGTTGCAGTTTTACTTTAGTGCTTTGTTGCAAACAAGATGTGTGTTTTGGAATACTTTTATTCTGCACAGGCTTCCTTAATTTCACTCTGTCAATTAGGTTAATATTGTTTATCCATCCTCAGTTTTATCTTATCACAGCCATTAAACTCTGTAACGGTTTTAAGAGCGTTGGGCCAGGAACTGAAATGTCGCTGATTCGAAGCCCCGAGCCGACTAGCAGAAAAATCTGTCGATGTACCCTTGAGCAAAGCACTTTACTTGACACCCAGTCGTAGCCATGTCATAATGTGTCATAACCTGTCATAATATGGTCATAAAACTGCCATGACTCATATATTTACACCTGTTGTGTCATATACTGCACTATTTTATGACACTTACATAAGACTGCCAAACCCACATTTATTCAAATGTATTTTTTCCCTGCCAAGAAGTTTCCTTTCATTTGAAAGTTTGTTTCTTAAGTTCTTTGTTTTTGTTCTTATGAATTCTTTACAGTCATGTTTTTTTCATCATATTTTAAATATCTTCTAGAAAATACTCTTTATGACACTGTCAAGAAGCATTACGACCATCCTATGACACTTTATTTGGACTAAGAAAATGCACTTTATGACACTGTCAAGAAGCACCATGGCATCCTGTATAACTTTACTTGGACTAAGAAAATACACTTTATGACACTGTCAAGAAGAGTTATGACCATCATAGTCATATTAGCAGTGGTACTTAAGTAAAAGTACTTTAAAGTATTACTTTAGTAGTTTTTTGTGGTATCTGTACTTTACTATTTAGTATTACTGAGGTGTACCACACTGGTCATAAAAGAAGTCCAGTGAACTTCCACCTCCAGAACAAATGACAAAAATAGTCATGCCTTGCCATGTTCAACTACAATACAACTAGTATAATGATCTAACCATGTGTTCCGGTAGAATAATATTTCAGAACAAATTGGTAGGATGTCTGGTCCCTTTGAGTACCAGTACCAATACCAGCAAAAGTCAGTCCAGCTACAATCAGTAAGAAGGTTGGAGACCTAACAAATCAAATTGCCCTTGACAACAGTGACAGAATAGTTACTCAGTCATTCAGATTGCAACACGTGGAAGGAAATCTCCAGAACACTTCCAATGGTTAACACACATACCACTAATAAATATAACCCTCATTCAGGAGGAAAGTTATTAGAAGTCACGAACCATGATCATGTACAACTGGTCCAATACTTAAAGATTACTTCCGTCGTGAGGTTAGCTCCTCCGTGGATAACATATCTATGAAATAGCAAGTCAGTTAAGAACAAATTCTTATTTTCAATGACGGCTTAGAAACAGTGGGTTAATTTCCTGTTCAGGGGCAGAACGACAGATTTGTACCTTGTCAGCTCAGGGATTTGAACTTGCAACCTTTCGGTTACTAGTCCAACTCTCTAACCACTAGGCTACCCTGCCACCCCAATAGACTTCTTCATACCCATCGCCCTTGCAATAGTGGAAGACACAGTGACTTGTAGTAAAACTACTACGGACTCCCTCGATACCAATTCTGACTGACTTCCAGACATTGACCTGAACATTACCTGATTATGTCAGACTCATTCTGAATAAGTTCTTCCCTTTGCATGTGAGCTTCTGTAAGCATAAACACACACGTACAACGGAACATTCAGTAAGGATTTATGCTAGGATCACTTAATGGTCCGAGCAAAATACCAGACTTAGTAAAGTTGAACATTTACTTTGAGGCCTTTGACTCTACAGCTACAGTACTCACCAGTTTCTCCACAGAGGTCCATAGGTCTTCCCTGTAGACTGGCCAAAACTGGTGCCTTGCAGCTGTAGACTTAAGATATAAACTTAGGATAATGCCCTAAGCAACACACCGCAAATTAGGAATGCCCTAGACATGACATTAGAGACAATGCCATGATAGAGTCATGTAGCAAAGACCATGAACGTATATAGAATACAGTCCAATTAGGTGTGAGAATTAAGGTGTGAGAATTATATTTTATATATCTTTTGTTTATGCTTTCATTCCTTTTCGGTTAATTTCCCTTGACACTTAGGAAGTGATAGAGCCATAAACAAAGTCCCCATACAACCAACACTTAGTGCCAAAATGCCGCTCATTTGGTAAAGAAATGTAATTATGTATTTATTTAAGTTACTACTTAGATCTATCAGCCTGGACGAACAGAGAACAGGTCCTGAACGGCAATGCCCAACCCGGACATCCCCGGCCCATCCTTGGAGCAGTTTTTGACTTTACAACCACGTCATAAATTCCTTGCAGAGACTCTTGTCTCCCTGACCATGCAGTATGGGAGAGAGAGGGTCACAGTAGAACAAAGGAACTCTCCACACAAATACTCCTACCTCCTCAAATTGGAGATTTAACGACTCTTTTGTAGACATATCCTAGTCCGAAAATCCTATAGGATTCCAATAAAAAAAAAATCATATTAGAATCCAAAGGAAAATCCTAGCAGATTTTGGAACCTATCTTATATCTGAAAAGGATTTTCTTTTGGATTCTTATTCAATTTTTTTTATTGGAATCAAATATGATTTTTTTTTTATTTACATTTTTTTAATTTAAAAAAAGGTACAGGACAGATATAGAGGGAATGGTAAACAGTTATACTGTATCTAGCTTAATAAGACTGATTTTATGGGGATTTTTTTATAATGCTAGTTATATTTTCACAGGGGGCGTGGACATTGACTCTGGGGGCTTAACGGCACAGACAATCGGCTAAGCCAGGGCTCAAACCCTTGTCGCTGAAGGGTTATATGTGGTCCGGAGTTAGGAGCTTAAACCGCTGCACCACACATCAGCACACTGACAGGACAGGGAATCCTTCTCCCAAGGGATTTCTATACATTTTGTCTATAGGAATTGTATAGATATTTACATTATATCTAAAGAATGGATGCTCAGAACTTGGCTATACACTATAGTTAACTTGGCTGCTAAACATATGGAGCATCCAGACTCACACAAAACTCTTAGACAATTACCTATGATAACATCATAAGCAGCCAATATTGAACTGCCTCACTTGCCAGTTGAGATGGTGACCCTATAATGGGGAACGCCTGGCAATGTCCCCTCTACCCAGTAGCCATCTTGTGCAGCTCCATCGCCACAAGATCCAAGGGAGAGTAAACATTTGCATCTGTTGCGTCTCACATTGTAGTTATTGTGCCATTGCAACAATAATAGCTGTGAAACCTACTGAGAATGTCTGCAAGGTTGTTAACATTTGTGCCAAAAAGGTGTGATATGTGGCATTGTAGCCAAACAGCATAAAGTTAGATTAACAATTTGATGTCATCTTAATGTAACACAGGTCATCATATATTATTTTATTTTTTAAATTTTTTATTTACAATACCTGGATCAGGTGTGCCAAGAGGTCACTAGATGATGGTCAGGGCCGGCTCCAGGGATAAGCGACATAAGCCCACCTGTGGTTCCACTGGACAGTTCAATTTTTTTGTAAATTAACCTTTATTTATTGTAATTTAAATTAGTTTGTAGTAGTTAAGTTTTGTCTTAGATTACATAGCTACCTCAATTGTTATTTTATATAATTTTGGTGACTTCACAGCAATTGCTCGCTAGCTAATTCGCTAGCTCCTAACATTTTGCTAGCTAGCAGGCTCAGCTGAATAAAAATTCCACTAGATAACGTAAACTCACTTAAACCCGTACATCGCCTTGGTCCGTAAAATTGCCCTTATTTTAGCGCCCCAAAAACGTAATACTTCCAGATCAATTTGAATGTCAATACCATTGTAATGCACAATTTCTCCCCTTTCCAACATAATCAATTACAAGACCTAAACACTGCCCGTTTCTGCATAATTCAAGCAGGCAATGAGCCCCATCGGGTCTTTTTAAAAATGGCTGTTGGGGAAGCGAAACTAATGCGTGATAGTGAGAAGGAGAGATGTTGTGTGGGAAAATTGCTTTTTTTCACTGGATCTGTCCAACTTATCACCTTATCACCTCTAAAATGTAAATAAAACATATAAACTATAAAGAGTTAATATAATGTGTCATTACATACCTATTTGAAGGTTTGTGTCGAATTTTAATCTGTTTTTTAGGGCGGTGCTAAAGTGATCTTAGAAGTAAACAGCGGCTTTGAGAATGATGATCGCATGCAATGATGACGCAAAAAATGACTAGGTATCCCCCCCTTACCCCCGTCGCTGTCCATTTCTTGTTTTTAAAGGATGCTAGAAGTGCTACACCTGGTGGAGAGAGATTATAAGACAGAAATAGTTGCTTTATGCGTGCTGTACGTTATGACATGACAAGTCAAGATGTAACGGAGGGTCCATTTTTTCAACTTTTCTCCAATACTATAGAGCCATTACCATGTCGATCAACGCTTGAATAGAAACATAGTTCATACCCCCGAGTTTGACGTCAACACAGTCGCTACAGTCCCATTAGTTTTCTTTGTAGCCTCGTTTGAATGTTGCGGTTGCTCACATTTGTACGGAATGGGGTGAGTTTACGTTACAACCACATCTCATAGTCATGTCATGAGATTTGTAAACGAAAGAGGATTACAAGGATTACAAACACCTTTTTGAGAATTTTTGGCACAGCACAGAAATGCCCTTATCCAGATGGAGTGACAAAATAATATCCTAACAGACCTGCTAACTTTCTTTGTTGTTACTTTAACCTGTCTACGATACTGGTTCCCAATTGGGAATCAACCCTCCCACGTTCAGCTGAAACGGTGGCGCATGGAACGCAAAAATATTCTTAAAAATATTTAACCTCCACACATTAACAAGTCCAATAGCTCAAATGAAAGATAAACACCTTGTTCATCTAGCCAGATTTCTAAAATGTTTTACGGCGAAAACATAGCACATATATATGTAAAACCACCACCAGACACAGCTCATTTGAATAGCCAAAACATGCAATCAACAAACGCAGGATTAAAAAATAAATCGCTCACTAACCTTTTGAAAATCTTCATCAGATGACAGTAATATGACATGTTACACAGTACATATTTTTTTTTTTCAATAATATGCCATTTATATCCATAAATGTCCATTTACAGTGAGTTCACGTTCAGAAATTACTCAAAAATGCCCGCAGGAAATCTATGTAGCGCGGCAAGATAACGTAAATAGACATCATAAACTTTGACTAAATATACATGTTCTACATATAGTTAGAAAGATACACTGCTTCTTTATGCAACCGCTTTGTTAGATTTATTTTTAACGTTACAGAAATCGCACACTATTCTATATGCTGAGACGGCGCTCAGTTCCAAGCTACATTTCTACGTAATGTTGGAGTCAACAGAAACACAGATTTAAGCATAAATATTCCCTTACCTTCGATGGTCTTCGTTCAGAATGTTCTGGAAGGCTTCATACTTACCCAATACATCGTTTGGTTTCAAGTCTTGCGTCTTTGTATTAGCTACTGCTAATAACATCAGCTGAAATGCACCCAAAACGTCCTCTGGTCCGGAAAAGTTGCGCATCAAAACTTCAAAATTACATATTATATGTCGACTAAACAGGTCAAACTAAGTGCAGAAGCAAGCTTTATGATGTTTTAGACACGCAAAACAAACTTCAATTCAATCGGCCATCGTCTGCCCTTCTCTTGAGTGCTGGAACAAAGGAATGGCTGGGACCAATTCGCGCCCATACGCACAGCCTATTCTCTCGTGGCACGCACTAATTTCACTCCCATAGGGTCAATTCTCGCGGGATTTGAACGATTCAAAGCTCTACTGAAAGAGGACATCTAGCGGAAGAGATAGAAAGTGTCCCCAGAATCATAACTGGTTGGGAAGGGTGGGGGCCATGACGTCAAAGTTGCTCCAACTTTCATGGCCACAAAAACTAGTTTGGAAGAATGCCTGCCCTGTGAGTTCTGCTATACTTACAGACATAATTCCAACGGTTTTAGAATCTTTAGAGTGTTTTCTATCCAATAATAATTTTTATTTGCATATATTAGCAATTTTTGACAGATTTTTTTTCCAGTTTACTAGGGGTACCCAATCTCTCCAAAGGGGGCGTATGTCTGCCATATCCTTAACAGGTTTTAAGGTTGGAATCAACATGAAGTAACTCCAGCAGGCAGAGGCAAGAACCATTCGTCCGCCAGCTCAGGCACAAACTTTACTGTTCACATATATTTTGATTTGTTGAACAATTTTTTGTTTACTACATGATTTGTTATCTCATAGTTTTGATGTCTTCACTATTATTCTACAATGTAGAAAATAGTCCAAATAAAGAAAAACCCTTGAATGTGTGTCCAAAATGTTGACTGATACTGTATGTGTTAACTGTTTTTACTTCTATTGTCAATTATGTTGTTCATTTGTTGTACATGTTGTTACCAATTTTAGGCAAAGGCATCATTAGTGAGGCAGGCAAAAACTATCATATATGGGAGGATTCAATTACGTGAAAAACAGCGCTCCGAATGGAGGTGTGTCACAAAACAAACAATACCTCACAATAATGTTGTGCAAAGAACTGAACTAAATAGTGTGTGATGATACAGGTGTAAACAACCTGGCACCATGCTGATTGTGGACTTCAGGAGGAACCAGGCTGGACACGCCCCCATCCTCATCAACGGTGTACACATCTCACAGAAGCTGAAATGTTCTAACCACACGGACACTGTAGGGCATTTTTACATTTTTTATTTAACCTTTATTTAACTAATTCTTATTTACAATGCGGGGACGGGGACTGGGATTAAAATTACAAATATAGGACAAAATACACATCACAACAAGAGAGACACCACAATACCACATAAGGAGAGACCTAAGACAATAACATAGCATGGCAGTAGCACATGACAACACAGCATGGTATCAACACCACATGACAACAACATAGTAGCACTTTTATTTTCTCAAACTCAGAACCATAAACAAATCCTCCATATCAACAGCCATATATCAAATCCATCCTATCTTGACAAGATCACAGAGACACATTTACTGGCACACAGACATTGTGGAGCCAAGAGATACACGCTTGACCTCTCTCTCCTCTCCGGCCCAAGTAACTTAGTCTTGACATAGAACAGATACTGCAACCCCGCCACAGTATTATACAAAAATAACATTCTGATGAGAAGTAACTTACAAACACATGATGAATATAAAACATCTTACCTATGTTACCAACTAATTCTGATTATTCTCCAACACCCATCAGAAACACCATTACTCCTTAGCCGGCCCACAAGAATGGAATGGTCTACCGTATCAAAAGCTTTGGCCAAGTCAATCAAAATAGCAGCACCACAATGCTTAGAATCAAGGGCAATGGTGACATCATTGAGGACCTTTAAGGTTGCAGTGACACATACATAACCTGAGCAGAAACCAGACTGCAAACCAGAGATAATACTATAGACATCAAGTAAGCCAGTCAGTTGATTATTGACAAGTTTTTCCAACACTTTTGATAAACAGGGCAAAATAGAAATGGTCCTATAAAGAGTTAGGATCAGCTTGATCCCCCACCTTTAAATAAAGGACGCACCGTGGCTGCCTTCCAAGCAATGGGAACCTCCCCAGAGAGGAGAGATACGTTATTAAAGGTTAGAGAAAGGCTTAGCAATGATAGGGGCTGAAACCTTAAAGAAGAAAGGATCTAAACCATCTGACCCAGATGTTTTTTTGGGGATCAAGTTCCAGGAGCTCCTTTAGCACCTTAGACTCAGTGACCACCTGTAGGGAGAAACTTCATAGCGGGCAGGGGAAAAAGGAGGAGGGAGGAGCATCGGGGCTAGTCGCATTAGAAGGGGTGGGAGTTGAGGAAATGTTGGACTGGCAATGAGTCAAATAAGAATCCTGACTTGATGTGGTTATTACTGACAAGGAGCACATGGCTGAGCTCTTCAATCAACACTTCATTATCAACATTAAGGGACATATGCAGCTGTGAGGAGGAGGGTTCATCCTCCAGGTCTTTAACCATTTTCCAGAACGTCTTGGGGTTAGACCCACAGATAGAGAACTGCTCCTTAAAGTAACTAACTTTGGCCTTCCGGATAGCCTGAGTGCACTTATTTCTCATTTACCTGAACGAGAGCTAGTCAGCCTGAGTATGCGGGTGCCGACCCTTTCGCCAAATGGAATTCTTGAGGTGGAGTAACTCTGCCAGATCACGGTCGAACCAGGGGCTGAACCTGTTTTTACTTCTCATTTTCTTTATTGGGGTGAAGAAGGCACAACAGCGACAGGGCCCTCACAGTGTTCTACAGGAGCACCATTGAGAGCATACTGTCGGTCTGCATCTCAGCCTGTTACGGCAACTCCACCGCCGCAGACTGCAGGCTCTTCAGAGGGGGATATGTGCAGCCAAACGCACCATAGGGTGCATACTGCCTGCCCTACAGGACACCTACAACACCAGGTGTCACAAAAAGGCCAAGAAGATAATCTGGGACCCCGGCCACCCAAGTTCTCCCTGCTTCAATCACTCAGACGCAGGCAGTACATGAGTATCATGGCAAAAACTGAAAGACTGGCCAATAGTTCTAACCATAGACTTTCAGGCTAATGAATAGCTACCACTAGTCAGCTACCTGCTCCCACCCACACAATCTCAAAGGTCACGTATTTGACTTGCTGCCCCCCCCACACCTTTTTTTCTAAGAGTGTACCGTTTCCATAACAATGCTAGCACTGGTAAATGATTAAGATGCATGTGTGGTGTGAGAAAGGCCACGTAAGTAATGGCCGATTGAGTTACTTAATCTTGACACTTAGTTCACTTTGACTCAGATGGCTGTGTCTCTCCACATGACAACATGCTGCAGTTATCGAGCCCAGGCCAATTGAAATATTAGCACAAGGAAGGGTTCCAGGTAGAAAAGCATCCCTCTGACAACTAAAGAGACAATCTGGAGAACCACAACTCACAGTTCTTGTTGGCTTGTCTCTTTGCCATTTTCCACGAATTTGCCCAGAATCACTAGAATTATTCTCTTTCGCCCAAAGTCCAAACATTATGTAAAGGCAGTGTTGAAACCTTTGGATATTGTACCAAAGCTGAGTGCTTATTTAATCAGTAACAACAACATTATGACGTGTCAAATTAAACTGGAAACACAGTCCAGCATTCAGTTGATCTGGCATTCCAAATTATTGTTAGAGATCTGTGTTTTATGAATCTTAAATCCACTTGGTTGTCATAAATCATTACAACATGTAATATACAGTATGTGTAAGAGGGTGGACTTGTGTTAATGGTGCCCACATGGCTTGTAAGCCCCCAGGTATGGCGTATTATAATCAAGGACCTGGTCAGTGTTGACTTTACAAGCATGGATTTTTTTCTAGTCGCCTGAAGACTTCCCCTCATTATAAAAAAGTGAAGTAGATCACATTCAATTACAATTTTATTCCACGTTATATACACTACAGTTCAAAGGTTTGGGGTCATTTAGAAATGTCCGTGTTGTTTAGAGGAAAACACATTTTTTGTCTTTTAAAATTACATAAAATTGACCAGAAATACAGTGTAGACATTGTTCATGTTGTAAATGACTATTGTAGCTGGAAACGGCAGATTTTTTAATGGAATATCTACATAGGCGTACAGAGTTACATTATCAGAAAACATCCCTCCTGTGTTCCAAAGGCACATTGTGTTAGCTAATCCAAGTTTATCATTTTAAAAGGCTAATTGATCATTAGAAAACCCTTTTGAAATGATGTTAGCACAGATGAAAAACTGTTGTTCTGATTAACTTCTTGATCCTACTTGAGACGCAGACGTCTCAAGTAGGCACCTGGAAATGCAAATGCGCTACGCTAAATGCTAAATGTACTCGTTAAAACTCAAACGTTCATTAAAATACACATGCAGGGTATTGAATTAAAGCTACACTCGTTGTGAATCTAGCCAACAAGTCAGATTTTTAAAATGCTTTTCGGCGAAAGCATGAGAAGCTATTATCTGATAGCATGCAACACCCCAAAATGCCTGAAGGCGACGTAAACAATAGAATTAGCGTAGCCGGCGCTACACAAAAACGCAGAAATAAAATATAAAACATTCATTACCTTTGATAATATTCTTTGTTGGCACTCCTATATGTCCCATAAACATCACAAATTGGTCTTTTTCCCGATTAAATCCGTCCATGAATGCCCAAAATATCCATTTGTATAGCCTGTCTGCTTCAGGAAAAAAGCTCTCTTCCAACACGCAACGTCATTTTGAAAAATTATATAAGTTGCCTATATTCTTTGACAAAACACTTCAACCTACTTTTGTAACCCAACTTTAGGTATTTGTAAACGTTAATAAGCGATCAAATTGATCACTGGGCGATCTGTATTCAATAGCAGCTACTCAAGAAAACAATGTCCATTTTTCAATCTTCCAAAATAGGCTGGATGGAATGACGGATCTATTGGTAATGTCTCAAAGGATTTTTGTCAATGAAAATGACGTTTTTGGCGACATCGTGTGGAAGCTGTAGGAATTGCATCCGTGTCCATATTAAATTTGGTTTCCTTTAAACAATACATGAAAGGGGCGCATGGATACTTTTTTCAGCTTTCAGTGACCAGTTTTTCTTGCGCTTTTCGATGAAACACACGCTCTGTTATAGTCACAGCCGTGATTTAACCAGTTTTAGAAACTTCAGAGTGTTTTCTATCCACACATACTAATCATATACATATACTATATTCCTGGCATGAGTAGCAGGACGCTGAAATGTTGCGCGATTTTTAACAGAATGTTCGAAAAAGGAGGGGGTAGGATGAAGAGTTATAGAAGCAATAAAACTGGCCTTCTTTAGACTAGTTGAGTATCTGGAGCATCAGCACTTGTGGGTTTGATTGCAGGCTCAAAATTGCCAAAAACAAAGTACTTTCTTCTGAAACTCATCAGTCTATTCTTGTACTGAGAAATTAAGGCTATTCCATGCGAGAAATTGCCAAGAAACTGAAGATCTTGTACAACGCTGTGTACTAATCCCTTCACAGAACAGCGCAAACTGCCTCTGACCAGAATAGAAAGAGGAGTGGAAAGCCCCGGTGCACAACTGAGCAAGAGGATAAGTATATTTGTCTTGGTGGTTCCCAACTTGTTCCATTTAAGAATGATGGAGGCCACTGTGTTCTTGGGGACCTTCAGTGCTGCAGACATTTTTTGGTACCCTCCCCAGATCTGTGCCTCAACACAATCCAGTCTCTGAGCTCTACCGACAATTCCTTCAACCTCGTGGCTTGGTTTTTTGGTCTGACATGCACTGTCAACTGTGGGACCTTCTGTAGACAGGTGTGAGCCTTTCCAAATCATGTCCAATCAATTGGATTTATGATTGGTGGACTCCAATCAAGTTGTAGAAACATCTCAAGGATGATCAATGGAAACAGGACGCACCTGAGCTCAATTTCAAATCTCATAGCAAAGGGTCTGAATGCTTATGTAAATAAGGTATTTCTTTAAAAAAAAAAAAAAATACATTTGCAAACATTTCTTAAAACCTGTTTTCGCTTTTTCATTATGGCGTGTTGTGCGTAGATTGATGAAGACATTTTTTTATTCACTCCATTCTAGAATAAGACTGTAATGTAACAAAATGTAGAAAAAGGGAAGGGGTCTGAATACTTTCCCGAATTCACTGCATGTGTGTGTATGAAACTGACATCAGTGTCCTGCTAACAGCTTTGCTTCCTCCACTGTCCCTGTCCCCTCAAACCAATGGTTCTCTGATCTCAGACACGTGACCTTGACAACGTACCAACCAGATGTGCTATACAAAATGATTCTATTCTATTGGCGAAATTTCAAGCTAGCTGTGAAGTGAGTTTACAGCTCATTCTTACTTCTGTTACATATATGCATTATAACAGTGTTATAAAGGCAAAACGACAGACAAATGAAGTTTCACTGAAACTCCCTGGTGATCAGTCTCAGCAAACACTAGTGTCAGGGAACAAAGCCTATTAGCTGTTATTGTTTACGTAAGCCACTCTCTGCAGGAGGATTACGAGGGCAAGGTTAAGTGACTTAATGAAGCTTGTTAAAAGAGGATTGGCCCTCGCAGTTGGATATCTCCCACAACAATACCTCAGCTATCATGGTTGATAACTCATATCCAGCTGGCAAACTGGTTGAAATGGTATCAATACAACTAAAAACAGGTTGAAGTTATGTCATAATGACATAATTTCAACCAATTTTGCCCAGTTTGTCCCGCTGAGTAATAGCGGGACAATTATCTTGATAAAAAAACTATTCTATAAAAGTTTATGTCGCTATTGAAAGAATTGTAGTTGTGTAAGCCCTTTTAACTGTCTTTGACTGATGATGTGTTTCTCATTGTTGGAGTGTTTCTCATTGTTGGAGTGTTTCTCATTGTTGGAGTGTTCCTCATTGTTGGAATGTTTCTGATTGTTGAAGTGTTTCTCATTGTTGGAGTGTTTCTCATTGTTGGAGTGTTTCTCACTGTTGCTTGTTCTCAGGTTTGGGAACTGATGTCTCCTCTCCGCATGTTGAGTACAGCTGTTCATTCGGGGCCGTTAGTCATCAATCAACTTTAACCACCAGCTATGCCGGTCCCCAAGGGCCACTCAGCTGCCTTTGGCTCTGTGCCACAGTTGATCAGGGCCTCGCAAACCATAATCTGATAATTATAATAATGTGGCTGTTTCTCTGCTCTCCCTGTTAAAAAAACACAACCAGCCTCTACTCTCCAACCAGCCTCTTCAAAGTATAAACACTCGGAAGACATTCGGACCCAAATGGAAATAGAGGTGATGAGAGTTGATGAGCCCTCTTAAATCAATTGTGCAACATATATTATGCAGTGCATTCCAAAAGCATTGTGTTGAAAAAAAATGGCAGTAAGAAGTCACACTCACTCTGTTTGGGGCTCTCCTAAAGAGATTAACAACAGAGAGGTCTGAGAGAGAGAGAGGTCTGAGAGAGAGAGAGAGAGAGAGGTCTGAGAGAGAGAGAGGGAAGGACGGACAGACAGACAGGCTGGAACCATACAGACAACCATAAAGAAAACAGAAAGATGTGAAAAGCTCTTTCACAGAGATGGAGGGATGAAGCAATGGAGGGATGGGGAGGCAAAGGAGCAGGGGCTATAGAGGAGATGCAATATATATATATTTTTTTTTTTGGGGGGGGGGGGGTATATCACAAAATGTTCCAACTTTTGTTTTTGATTTGACTGGACACAAGGTAAGGAGAGAACAAACGTTTTTCCATATGGTGTAATTGAGTGAAGAAACATGTTGTGTAATGTTGTTTCCTAGGAGATAACATCCTGCAATTGTTTATGTTATTCATTCTGCAACCACAGGGGCGAGGAAAGCATCTTTAAATTCTTATGCATCCGTTTCAATTTCAATTTGAGAGATTACACATTTTTGGAAGTAAACCTTAATATCACAGATTAAAATAAACACACTATGTAAACAATCAGAGCTCTTCCTCAACTTCACTTCAACTTCACTTGTATAATCTATGAATAATCTTCACATCCTACCCAAGAGAGAGGGGGGAAATAGTGAAGACATCAAAACTATGTAATAACACACACGGAATCATGTAGTAAGCAAAAAACTGTTAAGTTTATATATGTTATATTTGAGATTCTTCAAATTGCCACTCTTTGACTTGATAACAGCTTTGCACACTCTTGACATTCTCTCAACCAGCTACACTTGGAATGCTTTTCCAACAGTCTTGAAGGAGTTCCCACATATGCTGAGCACTTGTTGGCTGCTTTTCCTTCACTCTGCGCTCCGACTCATCCCAAACCATCTCAATATGTTTGAGGTTGGGGGATTGTGGAGGCCAGGTCATCTGATGCAGCACTCCCACACATAACACCTCCTCCTCCATGCTTTACTGTGGGAAATACACATGCGGAGATCATCCCACACCACGTATCACAAAGACACCACTGGTCTAATGTCCATTGCTCAAGTTTCTTGGCCCAAGCAAGTTTCTTCTTCTTATTGGTGTCCTTTAGTATTGGTTTCTTTGCAGCAATTTGACCATGAAGGCCTGATTCACACAGTCTCCTCTGGACAATTGATATCCCTCCACACTCAGACATGTACATTCGAATACATATAATGAACATATACAGTGCCATCAGAAAGTATTCATACCCTGTGACTTGTTCCACATCTCTCTGTGTTACAGCCTGAATTCAACATTTATTCAATAATAAGAAATCACCCATCTACACACAATACCCCATAACGACAAAGGGATACCATGTTTTTTGACATTTTAAAAAATGTATTGAAAATGAAGTACAAAAATATCTCATTTACATAAGTATTCACACCCAAACCAGATGGGTCAATACATGTTAGAATAACCTTTGGCAGCAATTACAGCTGTGAGTCTTTTTAGTTAAGAATCAAAGAGATTTGCACACATGGATTGTACAATATTTGCACAACATTATTTTTTAAATTCTTCAAGATCTGTCAAGTTGTTTTTTGATCATTGCTAGAGAGCCATAGATTTCCATCATATATCAGTTAAAACTCTAACTAGGCCACATTCAATGTCGTATTGGTAAGCACCTTCAGGGTATATTTGGCATTGTGTTTTAGGTTATTGTCCTGCTGAAAGGTGAATTTGTCTCCCAGTGTCTGTTGGATAGCAGACTGAACCAGGTTTCCCTCTACAAACTTTGCCTGTGCTTAGCTATTTTCTGTTTTGTTTTATCCTAAAAAAAAACGTAGTCCTTGCCGATGACAAGCATACCCGTAACGTGATGCAGCCATCAACCATGCTTGAAAATATGAAGATAGGTACTCAGTGATGTGTTACGTTGGATTTGCCCCAAACATAACGCTTTATATTCAGGACATTTTTTGCAGTTTTATTTTTTGCAGTTTTATTCTGTACAGGCTTACTTCTTTTCACTCTGTCATTTAGGTTAGTATTGTTGAGTAACTACAATGTTGTGTATCCATCCTTAGTTGTCTCCTATCACAGCCATTAAACTCTGTAACTGTTGGCTCTATCAAACAAGGACAACCATATATTCTCACAAACAAACATACAATAGGAGAACAAAGAGGCTTCATGAAATGCCACATAGCAGGACTACATTTATTTTCAGACCCCCCCAAATACAATGGAAGTCATCATTAGAAGGGAAGGAAGGGGGAACACCTAGTCAGTTGAATGCATTCAGCTGAAATTTGTCTTGTGCATTTAACCCAACCCCTCTGAATCAGAGGTGCAGGGGGCTGCCTTAATCGACATCCACGTCATCAATGCCTGGGGAGCAGTTGTTGTTGGGGGTTAACTGCCTTGCTCACGGCAGAACGGCAGATTTTTATTTTGACAGCTTGGGGATTCGATACAGAAACCTTTCAGTTACTGGCCCAATGCTCCTACCCGTCAGACTACCTGCCGCCATTAGGGTGTACCGTTCGTCACGTGAAGCCCAGTCCTGCCCTCTTCGTGGCCAATTATGTGTGAAACTCATCTTACTGACCTAAAAATCCCTTGGACATGATCAAAATAAACCCAGGGCTACCCCAAGGGGAAATTCCCTTTTAAAGTTACCTTTGGCCTCATGGTGAAATCTGTAGGCGGTTGCCTTCCTCTCCAGCAACTGATTTAGGAAGTACGCGTGTATCTTTGTAGTGACTGGGTGTTATTAATAACTTCACCATGCTCAAAAGGATATTCAATGTCTGCTCCTTTTTACCCATTTACCTATAGGTGCCCTTCTTTGTGAGGCATTGGAAAACCTCCCTGGTCTTTGTGGTTGAATCTGTGTTTGAAATTCACTGCTCGACTGAGGGACCTTACAGATAATTGTATGTGTGGGGTACAGAGATGAGGTAGTCATTCAAAAATCATGTTAAACACTATTATTGAACACAGAATTCTTGCAACTTATTATTTGACTTGTTAAGCAAATATTTACTCCTGAACTTATTTAAGCTTGCCATTACAAAGGGGTTGTTGACTCGACATTTCAGCTTTTCATTTTTTATTAATTTGTACAAATTTCAAGAAAACATCATTCCACTTTGACATTATGGGGTATTGTGCGCAGGCCAGTGACACAACATTTCAGGCTGTAATGCAACAAAATGTGGAAAAAGTCAAGGGGTTTCTGACAGCACTGTAAATTAGCACACATAGAAACACACAGAATCATGCACACACTCACACCCGCATGCACATACACACAGAGCCCAGACCACAGGGCGACCACTGGAACCCTCACCAGAGAGACCCTCTCATAGATAAAAGTGAATACCCATGAAACCTTGGTGTTAACTCTGTAACACGAAACCATGAGACTCTTTAGAGCCATACATGCCATCAAATACTTCCTTTAAACATGTCGTTCACAAGCAGGGAATATTTTAATCAGCTTTTAAGAGGTTTTGGATGCTTAATGGTTAGTCTAAATGTTTTCTCCAGATGCTGCATGCCTCTATCCAAGCTCTCTCTCTCCTCCCATGTTTGGTGATGAACTTGGCCCCTGATTTATTATGGCATCGTAATCATTCCCTTATTGGTGTCATATTTTCATCAAGGCATCATTAGTATAATTATTTATTTTTCTGCCAGCGAATCAAATGTGAAACAGATGACTTTACTGCCTCTATAAAGTTCAAGGCATCTCCTGTTATGTTGTGCCAATGTGAGAAATTATATCTGAACGATTGTTGCCCTTTCAACATATTAACTTTGCTCTCATCTGTTATAACCTTCCTCTTAACAATATGAAGGCAATTCATATTGATCTCCCAGACTACGTACCAAATGGCACCCTATTCTCTACAAAGTGCAATAAATTTGATCAGGGCCCATAGACTATACTGTGTATATAGAAAATAGGATGCCATTTGGGACACAATTCCAGACATTCAAAGCTGTCATGAAAACCCTCCGGAATCAATACAGACAGAAGATATTCCCTGAGAATAAAATATGAAAGCCTCTACTTCCTGACTAGCATAAAAGACAATGCTTTGGGTGTTCATTTACAGTTAAAGTCGGAAGTTACATACACCTTCGCCAAGTTCTCACTGATCATCCCTAAAGCCAACACCTCATTTGGCCACCTTTCGTTCCAGTTCTCTACTGCCTGTGAATGGAACGAATTGCAAAAATCGCTGAAGTTGGAGACTTTTATCTCCCTCACCAACTTCAAACATCTGCTATCTGAGCAGCTAACCGATCGCTGCAGCTGTACATAGTCTATAGGTAAATAGCCCACCCAATTTTACCTACCTCATCCCCATACTGTTTTTATTTATTTACTTTTCGGCTCTTTTGCACACCAATATCTCTACCTGTACATGACCATCTGATCATTTATCACTCCAGTGTTAATCTGCAAAATTGTAATTATTTGCCTACCTCCTCATGCCTTTTGCAAACAATGTATATAGACTCTCTTTTTTTCTACTGTGTTATTGACTTGTTCATTGTTTACTCCATGTGTAACTCTGTGTTGTCTGTTCACACTGCTATGCTTTATCTTGGCCAAGTCGCAGTTGCAAATGAGAACTTGTTCTCAACTAGCCTACCTGGTTAAATAAAGGTGAAATAAAAAATAAAAAAATAAAAAAAGTACATTTAAACTCAGTTTTTCACAATTCCTGACATTTGATCCTAGTAAAGATTCCCTGTCTTACATACGTCAGTTAGGATCACCATTTTATTTTAAGAATGTGAAATGTCAGAATAATAGTAGAGAGAATGATTTATTTCAGCTTTAATTTCTTTCAATACATTCCCAGTGGGTCAGAAGTTTACATACACTCAATTAGTATTTGGTAGCATTGCCTATAAATTCTTTAACTTGGGTCAAACATTTCGGGTGGCCTTCCACAAGCTTCCCACAATAAGTTAGGTGAATTTTGGCCCATTCCTCCTGACAGAGCTGGTGTAACTGAGTAAGGTTTGTAGGCCTCCTTGCTCGCACACGCTTTTTCAGTTCTGCCCACATATTTTCTATAGGATTGAGGTCAGGGCTTTGTGATGGCCACTCCAATACTTTGACTTTGTTGTAAGCCATTTGGCCACAATTTTGGAAGTATGCTTGGGGTCATTGTCCATTTTAAAGACCGATTTGCAACCAAGCTTCCTGACTGATGTCTTGAGATGTTGCTTCAATATATCCACATCATTTTCCTGCCTCATGAAGCCATTTATTTTATGAAGTGCACCAGTCCCTTCTACAGCAAAGCACCCCCACAATATTATGCTGCCACCCCTATGCTTCACAGTTGGGATGGTGTTCTTCACCTTGCAAGCATCCCCCTTTTTCCTCCAAACATAACGATGGTCATTATGACCAAACAGTTATATTTTTGTTTCATCAGACCAGAGGACTTTCTCCAAAAAGTACGATCTTTGTCCCCATGTGTCATGACTTCCACCGAAGTCTCTCCTTGTTCGGGCGGCGTTCGGCAGTCGACGTCACCGGCTTTCTAGCCATCACTGCTCCATTTTTCCATTGTTCCATTTTTTTTGTCTTGTTCCCTGCACACCTGGTTTACATTCCCTAATCACACTGCATGTATTTATGCCTCTGTTCCCCCTGCACGTCTTTGTGTGGAATTGTTTTCGTTACGTGTTTCGTGTAACGCGCCAGGCTGTTTTTTTCCCCTGTATTCCGTGGTATTTCACGAAGGATGTTTAACCTCTTTGGGATTGTTCGGGACGTGAGCGTGAAATTGCAGGGCGCCAAATTCAAACAACTGAAATCTCTAAATTAAAATTCCTCAAACATACAAGTATTATGCAACATTTTAAAGATAAACTTCTTGTTAATCCAGCCACAGTGTCCGATTTCAAAAAGGCTTTACGGCGAAAGCACACCATGTTAGGTCAGCGCCTAGCCACAATAATCCATACAGCCATTTTCCAACCAAGGAGAGGTGTCACAAGTCAGAAATAGCGTTAAAATTAATAATTTACCTTTGATGATCTTCATTTGATGGCACTCCCAGGTCTCCATGTTAGACAATAAATGTTCGTTTTGTTCGATAAATTTAATCTTTATGTCCAAATACCTCCTTTTTGTTCTAGCGTTTAGTCCAGTAATCCAAATGCACAAAGCGCGCTCACAAAGTCCAGATGAAAATTCAAAAAAGTTCCATTAAAGTTCGTAGAAACATGTCAAACAATGTTTCTAATCGATCCTTAGGGTGTTTTTATCATAAATATTCAATAATGATTCAACCGGACAATACTGTTTTCATTAGAAAGTAAAGGGAACGGAGCTCGCGCTCAAGGCCACGTGCGAGACTAAACTAAAGGCTTTCAGCCTGACCACTTGTTGAAACAGCTCTTATTCGCTCCCCTTTCACAATAGAAGCCTGAAACAACTTTCTAAAGACTGTTGACATCTAGTGGAACCCTTAGGAAGTCCAGTCTGACCCCTTAGACACAGTATATTGGATAGGCAATCACTTAAAAAAACTACAAACCTCAGATTTCCCACTTCCTGGTTGGATTTTTCTCAGGTTTTTGCCTGCCATATGAGTTCTGTTATACTCACATACATTATTTTAACAGTTTTGGAAACTTTAGAGTGGTTTCTATCCAGATCCAAATCTTATATGCACATTCTAGCTTCTGGGCCTGAGTAACAGGCAATTTACTCTGGGCACGCTTTTCATCCAAACTTCCCAATGCTGCCCCCTATCCTAATGAAGTTAATTGTTAAACATTTGCTTATTTTTGTGACTGTTTCGCGCCTTGCACTTTTTACCTTTGGCTGGAGGTTTTGACGCAGTGGCGTCTGTCTGTTTTATTGCCTCTGCCTTAATAAAGTGTGCGCCTGTTCACAAGTCTCTGCTCTCTTGCACCTGACTTCTCCACCAGTAGCGCACAACCTTGACACCATGTGCAGTTGCAAACCGTAGTCTGGCTTTTTTTATGCCAGTTTTGGAGCAGTGGCTTCTTCCTTGCTGAGCGACCTTTCAGGTTATGTCGATATAGGACTCGTTTTTACTGAGGATACAGATACTTTTGTACCTATTTCCTCCAGCATCTTCACAAGGTCCTTTGCTGTTGTTCTGGGATTGATTTGCACTTTTTGCAGCAAAGTACGTTCATCTCTAGGAGACAGAACGAGTTTCCTTCCTGAGCGGTATGACGGCTGCTTGGTCCCATGGTGTTTTTACTTGCGTACTATTGTTTGTACAGATTGACGTGATACCTTCAGGCTTTTGGAAATTTCTCCAAAGGATGAACCAGACTTGTGGAGGTCAACAGTTTTTTTTCTGAGGTCTTGGCTGATTTCTTTTGATGTTCCCTTGATGATAAGCAAAGAGGCACTGAGTTTGAAGGTAGGCCTTGAAATACATTCACAGTTACACCTCCAAATTCTCATAAAATAGATTAAGGGTTTTCAATTAATGAAAGCACATTGGCATAATTCAATTACATTAACAGACTTCTACTGTGTTGTGGGACTGAATGAGAGCAGAATCTATCAGTTGACTGGCAGTCAGACATTTTCTGATCACGCTCATTCCTCATGGTATCCACTTGCATTCCATTGCTCATCAAGACACAAAGGAATACTCCGGTGGGAACTTTATTGAAGCTATATGTTAAAAACATCCTAATGATTGATTCTGTACTTAGTTTGAAATTTTTCCTCGACCTGTAATATAACTTTTTGAAGTTTTTGTCTGACGTAACGCTCGCTGACCAGAATGAGTGTTTGGATATGTATACCAAACGAGCTAACAAACGGAGGTATTTGGACATAAATAACGGACATTATTGAACAAATCAAACATTTATTGTGGACTTGGGATTCCTGGAGTGCTTTCTGTTGAAGATCATCAAAGGTAAGGGAATATTCATCATGTAATTTCTTGTTTATGTTGATGCCAATCTGGCGGCTATTGTGACTATTTCTTCTGAGCGCCGTCTCAGACTATTGCATGGTTTGCTTATTCCGGAAAGATTTTTTGAAATCAGACACAGCGGTTGCATTAAGGAGAGGTATATCTATAATTCCATGTGTATAACTTGTATTATAATCTACATTTATGATGAGTATTTCTGTTGAATGATGTGGATTTGCAAAATCACTGGATGTTTTTGGAACTAGTGAATGTAACGCGCCAATGTAAACTCATATTTTGATAAATATGAACTTTATCAAACAAAACATACATGTATTGTGTAACATGAAGTCCTATGCGTGTCATCTGATGAAGATCATCAAAGGTTAGTGATTCATTTTTATCTCCATTTGTGATTTTTGTGACTCCTCTTTGGCTTGGAAAATGACAGTTTTTTTTTGTGGTTTGGTGGTCACCTAACATAATCGTTTGTGGTGCTTTCGCCGTAAAGCCTATTTGAAATCGGACACTGTGGTGGGATTCACAACAAGACTACCTTTAAAATGGTATAAGATACATGTATGTTTGAGGACTTTTAATTATGAGATTTTTGATGTTTTGAATTTGGCACCCTGCACTTTCACTGGCTGTTGTCATATCATCCCGTTAACGGGATTGCAGCCATACGAATTTTTAACAACCGTTCCACGTGTGCATGTTCATTACTTGTTTATGGTTCATTGAACAAGCATGGGAAACAGTGTTTTAAACCCTTTACAATGAAGATCTGTGAGGTAATTTGGACTTTTTATGAATTATCTTTGAAAGACAGGGTCCTGAAAAAGGGACGTTTCTTTTTTTGCTGAATTTATATGTGGGTATGTACATATGTATAAATATATATACACTCCTCAAAAAAATAAAGTAAACACTTAAACAACACAATGTAACTCCAAGTCAATCATACTTCTGTGAAATCAAACTCTGATTGACAATAAATTTCACATGCTGTTGTGCAAATGGAATAGACAACAGGTGGAAATTATAGGCAATTAGCAAGACACCACCAATAAAGGAGTGGTTCTGCAGGTGGTGACCACAGACCACTTCTCAGTTCCTATGCTTCCTGGCTGATGTTTTGGTCACTTTTGAATGCTGGCGGTGCTTTCACTCTAGTGGTAGCATGAGACGAAGTCTACAACCCACACAAGTGGCTCAGGTAGTGCAGCTCATCCAGGATGGCACATCAAAGCGAGTTGTGGCAAGAAGGTTTGCTGTGTCTGTCAGCGTAGTGTCCAGAGCATGGAGGCGCTACCATGAGACAGGCCAGAACATCAGGAGATGTGGAGGAGGCCGTAGGAGGGCAACAACCCAGCAGCAGGACCGCTACCTCTGCCTTTGTGCAAGGAGGAGCAGGAGGAGCACTGCCAGAGCCCTGCAAAATGACCTCCAGCAGGCCACAAATGTGCATGTGACTGCTCAAACGGTCAGAAACAGACTCCATGACGGTGGTATGAGGGCCCAACGTCCACAGGTGGGGGTTGGGCTTACAGCCCAACACCGTGCAGGACGTTTGGCATTTGCCAGAGAACACCAAGCTTGGCAGATTCGCCACTGGCGCCCTGTGCTCTTCACAGATGAAAGCAGGTTCACACTGAGCACATGTGACAGACGTGACAGTCTAGAGACGCCGTGGAGAATTTTCTGCTGCCTGCAACATCCTCCAGCATGACCGGTTTGGCGGTGGGTCAGTCATGGTGTGGGGTGGCATTTCTTTGGGGGGCTGAACAGCCCTCCAAGTGCTTGCCAGAGGTAGCCTGACTGCCATTAGGTACCGAGATGAGATCCTCAGACCCCTTGTGAGACCATATGCTGGTGCGGTTGGCCCTGGGTTCCTCCTAATGCAAGACAATGCTAGACCTCATGTGGCTGGAGTGTGTCAGCAGTTCCTGTAAGAGGAAGGCATTGATGCTATGGACTGGCCCGCCCGTTCCCCAGACCTGAATCCAATTGAGCACATCTGGGACATCATGTCTCGCTCCATCCACCATTGCACCACAGACTGTCCAGGAGTTGGTGGATGCTTTAGTCCAGGTCTGGGAGGAGATCCCTCAGGAGACCATCCGCCACCTCATCAGGAGCATGCCCAGGCATTGTAGGGAGGTCATACAGGCACGTGGAGGCCACACACACTACTGAGCCTCATTTTGACTTGTTTTAAGGACATTACATCAAAGTTGGATCAGCCTGTAGTGTGGTTTTCCACTTTGATTTTGAGTGTGACTCCAAATCCAGACCTCCATGGGTTGATAAATTTGATTTCCATTGATCATTTTTGTGTGATTTTGTAGTCAGCACATTCAACTATGTAAAGAAAAAAGTATTTAATAAGAATATTTCATTCATTCAGATCTAGGATGTGTTATTTTAGTGTTCCCTTTATTTTTTTGAGCAGTGTATTTACCATAAAAATATAAGAGGGATTGGAAATTATTCCGTATGTGTTATTTCATAGTTTTGATATATTCACTATTATTCTACAATGTAGAAAATAGTAAAAATAAAGATAAACTTATAGTTCATATAGTGCATAGTTCAGCAATTTTTTGTAATTTAGTCATATTTTAGTCCCTGTCACCCTATGCTTTAAGCCTGCATGGGATCTGTCCGACTCTTCTTTGGATGCTGCTTTCGATTAGTGCATGTCAAAGCTCTTTATTAGGCATCCAAAAGCGTGTTTTACTTTAAAAAAAATATGTAATCTGCTTTTCAATCTCTGGGAGAAACCCCAAGCTAAGAGCACCCTCATGTACAATAAACACAGCCACAACTTCTATACAACCTCCCTGCAATGTCACTGCAACATTATACAGTATTTAACTCTAAGCTAGATGTTCCCCCACCTGTGGGAAGCACAGCTTGAAAGTCCTCTGTCCCCTCCCATTTCTCAATCAGATAGATTTTCCATAAGCATGAGCAAGAGTTTAAAAAAGAAACACGGAGGCTGCAGACTTGTGAGAAGGCCTTAGGCTTATTTGTTTTAAAATGTGTCAAATCCTTCTCCAGACCCACTGACTCACTGAGTAGGAGTGAGGACAAGCCTCATTGTTTTTGTTTGATCTGGCAAGCAACAGCATAAGGGGTTCATGAGAAACTATGGCCGAGTTGACACTGTAAACAACTTTATCAATTGTATAGGCACTCAGCAAATGCATACATGCATTTGTGCTAAAAGTATCCTTTTCATCCCATGAAAACACAATTGCATGTATGTCATCTTGATGAGCAATTGCCTTGGGATGTAAACGCGGACACTGAATGAGCACAGCCCAAGCAAAGAGGCAGGAAGTACAGTAGTGGTAGTACTGACAGCAAATGTTTGACCTTACCTGATAGAAAACACACTCCTATCCCAGGGTGACTCAAAGCAAGCGATCATACATTCAGCTGTACTGATATCTTGTTCTTTATGTAGGCAGTGATCTGGATATGACCTGCCTATGCATTTGGCTATTGTGACATAATAGCGCCCTCTGTTGATAAATGTGTAACTTGCAAAATAAATTAGACATCTCTCCATTGCAGTACCCCAGAGATCCCGCCAAACTTTACGTTGACTGATAGTACATCAGCTTTGATCTTTCAGAGGGGTCTGATTGTGTTATCATTTAATTCCTACTGTGACATGCACGTTAAACTTTCTCATCTGCAGGGTTTGGTAATATTCAAATGTATTTATAACACTGTATTTTGTATGTATGTGTATTTCTGTAACATTTTATGTACATGCTGCTATTTCCCTGTTTTGCCTTCTTGCCAGGTCACTCTCGCAAAAGAGGTTTCAAACAATGGGTCTTACTTGGTTAAATAATGGTTAAATAAATAACAATATATACGTATGTTCCATGGATGAGGCAAGATAGTATGATTGACATGCAACAGCACATTAGCCATACTGCGTATATGTTGGGGTAAAGATTCACACATTCACACAGGGATGTACTGGGACCAGAAATCGGCACAGCATTTCTAACAAACTGGCCCATTTTTATCCCTTGAAAAAAGTTTAAGGTCTAAATCTTAGGGGGGAAAATATTGGATTTTCCAGCTCTCTCTGGGCTGAGGGCCAAGCGAATGAGGGGAGGAGTGAGGAGGGGCAGCACAGGGAAACCAGACGAGTGCCAGGGATTGCAGGGGTGCACGGAACATATGGCTAACTCCTTTAACCCTTAAGGAGCCAAATATATTTCTCATCAAATGCCCAAGTCACATTTTCTACCTGAAACATTGTAGCAACTTGCAAGCTTGCAAGCTTTCAGTCCCAATTTGAACAAACTATACACTTAAATAAGCTTTTTCAAAACTAAGGCTTAACTAAATGCTAAAGAAACCATTCAATATCTAGTCATGCTATTTAAATGGTGGCAAAATGATTTGTGAAGTATTGATACGAGTGCTTATGAAGACTTTATGAATGCCCTATCAAACTATAGTTGTTGCCTTCAAAATATAATTGAGAACACATTATATTTTACAATAACGTCCTGACCAAGAAGAAACACTGGTTAAGATTGTCCAAAGTTTTGAATGCAACATTTTTTCAACATGAAAAAATATGAAATGTTTTTCTAACATTGTTACCAGATGTTTAACAAAGCTTATTGTGACATGATGAAAAGTGATAACAACGTTACAATAACAATGCATAGAACTTGGCCTTCCTTAGCCAATACAAAGTGTCGTGATAAGCATTACTCATTGGCTTAATCTATCAACCAATGACTTCTTATAACACCTTCCCCAAGTGTCGTGTGCATCTCTGTCGTATCAGTCCTACGTCTTGATAATAAAGGGTTTGTGTTTGTAACTTTCATTGCCGTTGTTTTCCCCACAAGCATTTTATATGTTGACCAAAGATTTTAAGGGTGTAGTCTTTCTTCTTCTCGGTGAAACTATTAGCTAGCTAGCTATGTTCTTTGCTAATTAGCTAGCTGGAAGGTTGTTTCTCCTTTGAGGCCAGAGGGAATTGCTTCCATTAGATAGCACAGCCACAAAGTCACAATTGACTATATCATAAAAATGGATGAAAACAAAAATGTGCTATTTGGTATTAATTTAAGATTTAGACATACGGATATTAGTGTGGTTAAGGTTAGGGTTAGGTTTAGATTTGCTGTGTGCACAATACACCAAGAAACACTTACCTAGATCAATTCAAATTGTATTTGTCACATGCGCCGACTAGACCTTTTAGTGAAATGCTTACTTACAAGCCTTTAACCAACAATGCAGTTTTAAGAAAAATAAGTGTTGAGGAAAAAATTGAGTAAAACATTAAAATAAAAATTATTAAAGCAGCAGTAAAATAACAGTAGCGAGGCTTTATACCTGTCAGTAGTAGCGAGGCTTTATACCTGTCACGATCGTTATAATGAGTGGACCAAGATGCAGCGTGACATGGTTCCGTCCTCTTTATTAGGAAGTGAAACTCAAAGAAAACAATAAATCGCAAAATGAAAGGTGAAGCTACTATAGTGCTCGCAGGCAACTATACATTGTCAAGATCCCACAAAGCACAAAGGGGAAATGGCTGCCTAAATATGATCCCCAATCAGAAACAACGATAAATAGCTGCCTCTGATTGGGAACCATACCTGGCCAACATAGAAACATAATCACCTAGATGACCCACCCTAGTCACACCCCGACTTAACCAACATAGAGAATAAAAAGCTCTCTATGGCCAGGGCGTGACAGTTCCCCCTGCCAAAGGTGCAGACTCCGACCGCAAAACCTGACTAAATACGGGAGGGTCCGGGTGGGCATCTACTGTCGGGGGCGGCAGTACCCACTTCACTCGCGGATACGTCATCTTCAATGGCGGCACTGGTGCAGGGATCGTCACCAGAGGAACCGGACTGTGGGTCGTCGCCGGAGGAACCGGACAGTGGGTCGACACCATAGGAACCGGATCATCGCAGGGGACTCCGGACCGTGGATTGTCACCGGAGGCTCCGGACCGTAGATTGTTTCCAGAGGCTCCAGACCGTAGATCCTCGCCGTCGCTAGAGGCTCCGGACCACAGACCGTCTCAGGAGGTTCTGGACTGCGGACCATCTCAGGAGGTTCCGGACTGCGGACCGTCTCAGGAGGTTCCGGACTGTGGACCGTCTCAGGAGGTTCCGGACTGTGGACCGTCTCAGGAGGTTCCGGACTGCAGACCGTCTCAGGAGGTTCTGGACTGTGGACCATCGCCAGAGGTTCCGGACTGTGAAACGTCGCCGGAAGCTCTGGACTGGGGATCCTCGCCGGAACCTGGTACGTGGGGCCGGCACTGGTGGTACTGGGTTGGTGACACATACCTCAGGGCGAGCGCGAGGAGCAGGCACAGGACATACTTGACTGGGGAGGTGCACTGGAGATCTGATGCGTGGGGCCGGTACAGGTGGCACCGGGCTGGTGACACGCACTTCGGGGCGAGTGCGGGGAGGAGGCACAGGATGTACTGGACTGTGGAGGCGCACTGGAGGCCTGATGCATGGGACCGGTACAGGTGGCACCGGACAGGTGACACACACCTCAGGACGAGTGCGGGGAGGAGGCACAGGACGTACTGGACTGTGGAGGTGCACTAGAGGTCTGGAGCGTAGAGCTGGCACAACGCATCCTGGACAAATGACCACCTTCGCACTGCAAGTGCGGAGAGCTGGCACAGGACGCACTGGGCTGTGAAGGCGCACTGGGGACACAGTGCATAGATCCGGCGCAGGATATCCTGGACCGAGGAGGCGCACTGGAGACCAGGCGTGCTGAGCCGGCACAACCCGTCCTGGACAGATAACCACTTTAGCACGACAAGTGCGAGGAGCTGGCACAGAACGCACCGGGCTGTGAATGTGCAATGGAGACACAGTGCGTATCACCGAAAAACATGGTGCCAGACCGGTCACACACTCCCGCGGTGAGTTCGGGGAGTTGGCTCTGGTTCAAACCTTGGCTCCGCCAACCACCCCGTGTGACCCCCCCCAAAAAATGTTTTGAGGCTGCCTCTCGGGCTTCCGTCGTGGCCGCGAACCCCGGTGTTCTCGTTGTTGCTCCCTCGCTGCTTCTTCCTGCTTCCATGGCAGGCTTCTGTCTCCTGCCATAATCTCGTCCTACGTCCAGGATGTCCTCCACTCCCCACTTTCCTCCCAGGCCCAGGATCCCTGCTTCTCCTGGGCACGCTGCTTGGTCCGTTGTTGGTGGGATCTTCTGTCACAATCGTTATAATGAGTGGACCAAGATGCAGCGTGGTATGGTTCCATCCACTTTATTAGGAAGTGAAACTCAAAGAAAAGAATAAATCGCAAAACTAAACATATAGTGCTCGCAGTAGTCAATAGTCAAGATCCCACAAAACACAAAGGGGAAATAGCTGCCTAAATATGATCCCCAATCAGAGACAACGATAAATAGCTGCCTCTGATTGAGAACCATACCAGGCAAACATAGAAATATAATTATCTACATGACCCACCCTAGTCACACCCTACACTTCTTTTTTTTCTTTCCTTAACTAGGCAAGTCAGTTAAGAACAAATTCCTATTTTCAATGACAGCCTAGGAACAGTGGGTTAGCTGCCTGTTCAGGTGTAGAATGACAGATTTGTACCTCATCAGCTCGGAGATTTGAACTTACAACCTTGTGATTACTAGTCCAACACTCTAACCACTAGGCTACCCTGCTGCCCAACCTTACCAGCATAGAGAATAAAAAGCTCGCTATGGTCAGGGTGTGACAGTACCGGTACAGAGTCAATGTGAGGGGGCACCGGTTTGTCGAGGTAATTGAGGTAATATGTACACTACCATTCATAAGTTTGGGTTCACTTAGAATTGTCCTTTCCTTGAAAGAAAATCACAATTTTTGTCCATTAAAATTAAATTAAATTAACCAGAAATACAGTGTAGACATTCTTAATGTTGTAAATGACTATTGTAGCTGGAAATGGCTGATTTTTTCATGGAATAAACATTCGGCCAGCTATCGGCAGAGTCTTGATGGAGGTCATTGTGTTCTTGGGGACCTTCAATGCTGCAGACATTTTTGGTACTCTCCGAGGTAGGAGCTCTACGTACAATTCATTTGACCTCATGGCTTGACCTCACAGGTGTGTGCCTTTCCAAACCATGTCCAATTGAATTTCCCACCGGTGGACCAATCAAGTTGGCGAACCTCAAGGATGATCAATCTCAAGGGTGATCAATGGAAACAGGATGCACCTGAGCCCAATTTCGAGTCTCATTAGCAAAGGGTCTGAATACTTATGTAAATAAGAGATTTTATTTTTAATACATTTGCAAAAATGTCTAAAAGCTTGTTTTCGCTTCGTCATTTTGGGCATTGTGTGTAGATTGATGTGGAAAAAAGTATTGACCCATTTTAGAATAAGGCTGTAACGTAAGAAAGTGTGGAAAAAGGGAAGCGGTCTGAATAATTTCCGAATGCACTGTATGCTGCAGCTACTCATTTTACTTAAATTAACTTAACTATCTCGTACCCCTGCACATTGACTTGGTACTGATACTCATTGTATATAGCCTCCTTATTGTTATTTTATTGTGTTACTATTCCCCTGTTTTATTTAGCAAATGTTTTCTTTAAAAAAATGTCTTACTTTTTAATTCTATATTGTTGCAAAAGGGCTCGTAAGTAAGCATTGCACGGTAAAGTCTGCACCTGTAGTATTCAGCACATTCATAACACATCCATAAAGACTCTATATCGCATGACGCTATACTTCCTTAAAAGTAAGAGCCCTTTGGTAATTTATAACACATACATAAATACCTTGGATCTTATGATGCTGTACTTACTGTAAAGTCAGACACCTTTGGCCATTCAAAGGCTTAGACACATCAACTTATTCCTTTTTTTAAAATTTGTACTATATTATACATTAAGGAATAATAGTGAAGACATCAAAACTATGAAATAACACATAACGAATCATGTAGAAACCAAAACAGTCTTAAACAAATCAAAATATATTTGAGATTTGAGATTCTTCAAAATAGCATTTTTGGCATTCTCTCAACCAGCTTCAATTAACAGGTATGCTTTGTTAAAAGTTAATTTGTGGAAGTTCTTTCCTTCTTAATGTGTTTGATCCAATCAGTTGTGTTGTGACAAGGTAGGGGTGGTATACAGAAGATAGACGGATTCTGGAAAATGAAACTGGTTCTCATGAGGACCGGCACAGGAATGGAAGACCCAGAGTTACCTTGGCTGCCGAGGATAAGTTCAATAGAGTTACCAGCCTCAGAAATTGCAGCCCAAATAAATGCTACACAGAGTTCAAGTAACAGACACATCTCAACATCAACTGTTCAGAGGAAACTGCGTGAATCAGGCATTCATGGTCGAATTGCTGCAAAGAAACCACTACTACATGACACCAATAAGAAGAGACTTGCTTGGGCCAAGAAACACAAGCAATGGACATTAGACCGGTGGAATTTGGAGTCCAAATGAGAGATTTTTGGTTCCAACCACCATGTCTTTGTGAAACGCAGAGTAGGTGAATGGTTGATCTCCTTATGTGTGGTTCCCACCGTGAAGCATGGAGGAGGACGTGTGATGGTGTGGGGACGCTTTTATGGTGACACGGTCAGTGATTTATTTAGAATTCAAGGCACACTTAACCAGCATGGCTACTGTAACAGTTTAGCTTCCGTCTCTCTCTTCGCCCCTACCTGGGCTCGAACCAGGGACCCTGTTGTGACGTGCACAACAATTGAATTGGTGTGATGTGCACACCAATTGAAACGCTAATAGCGCACCCCGCTAACTAGCTAGCCATTTCACATATGTTACACTCACCCCACTTTTGACCTCCTCCTTTTCCGCAGCAACCAGTAATCCGGGTCAACAGCATCAATGTAACAGTTTAGCTTCCGTCGCTCTCCTGGCCCTTACCTGGGCTCGAACCAGGGACTCTCTGCACACATCGACGACAGCCACCCTCGAAGCATCGTTACCCATCACTCGACAAAAGCCACAGCCCTTGCAGAGCAAGGGGAACAACTACTTCAAGGTCTCAGAGCGAGTGACGTCACCGATTGAAACGCTACTAGCGCGCACCCCGCTAACTAGCTAGCCATCGGTTACACTACCGCAGCATTCTGCAGCAATACACCATCCCATCTGGTTTGCGCTTAGTGGGACATTTGTTTTTCAACAGGAAAGTGACCCAACACCCCTCCAGGCTGTTTAAGAGCTATTTGACCAAGAAGGAGAGTGATGGAGTGCTGCATCAGATGACCTGGCCTCCACAATCACCCGACCTCAACCCAATTGAGATGGTTTGGGATGAGTTGGACCGCAGAGTGAAAGAAAAGCAGGTGCTCAGCATATGTAGGAACTCCTTCAAGACTGTTGAAAAAGCGTTCTAAGTGAAGCTGGTTGAGAGATTTCAAAGCGTGTGCAAAGCTGTCATCAAGGCAAAGGTTGGCTACTTTGAAGAATCTTTTATATTTTGATTAATTTAACACTGTTTTGGTTACTACATGATTCCAAATGTATTATTTCATAGTTTGTCTTCACTATTAATCTACATTGGAGAATATAGAAACAATATTGAAAAACCCTTGAATGAGAAGGTGTGTCCAAACGTTTGAGTGTGTCACAACTCCCACCGAAGGTGGCTCCCCTGCCTGTTCGGGCGGTGCTCGGCGGTCGTCGTCGCCGTTCTACTAGCCGCGCACTGTACGTGCTATTCTGGACTCTAGACGCCGGGTGAGGGGCCTATAGTACCTCGTGGACTGGGAGGGGTATGGTCCGGAGGAGAGGTGATGGGTACCGTTGGGGGACATTTTGGACCCTTCACTACTGAGGGACTTCCACCGCCTCCACCCGGATCGCCCTGCGCCTCTCCCCCTGGGTCGCCCTCAAGGCCGGTGGCGGTGCGCTGAAGGAGCCGCGCGTCGGGGGGGGGGGGGGGTACTGCCACAACTCCCACCGAAGGTGGCTCCCCTGCCTGTTCGGGCGGCGCTCGGCGGTCGCTGGTCTACTAGCCGCCACCGATCCCTTTATCCTTTTCTGTTCGTTTGGTCTTATTGGTTGCACCTGTCCCTTATTTTGTTTCTTGATTTATGTCTATTTAAGCCTGTTAGGCCCGCCTATGTTTGTGCGGGATTATTTTCTGTTAGTCGGGGTGTGCGTGTTTGTGTTCCTGTCCGTTTGTGCCCTGTGTTGGGTCGGACTATTTTTCTGTCTATTAATCGCCTATGGTTTTGGGCGTTCGTTTGGGAATCCCAATAAAGACGGTTTTCCCCAGTATCCTCTGCTCTCTGCAATTGACTTTGCACCCATCTCTCTAGGCGATTGTGACAGACTGTATATAAAGGCTTAAATGTAAAAACAAATGTGTTAACACCTAGGAAGTTCTCACTAACAGCTACCGTTAGCAGGCTAGCAATTGCTGTGAAGTAACCATATGTAATCTAACTCAACATTTAATTACTAAAAATGAATTTAAATAAATACAAATCTGATTTGCGAACACCGTCTGATTTGCGAACACCATCACATGTGCGCTTACTGCGCTACCGAAACGCTGTTAATTAACCAAACAACAGTTCATTTGCACTGACTTAAACTACACAAAAGTTTCTTAGATTTTTCACAGACCATAAAAGTGGTCCACTGATGCGGTTTAATCATTGTTGTGAACACAGAAAATCAAATGTTGTAGTATTTTTAAATAAAAAAAATTGGGGGAAAACCAGAAAAAACAGGGGATATCCAAATCCTGAAAAAACAAAACTGAGAAAACAGAATTTTAAAAAACTAATACAGAATTAGGCTAAATATTTAAATTAATTTTAAAAGGCCCTACTAATGTGTTTTGCTCTGCATGACTGCATTTTCGAGTGTGTGTCATACTGCAGCACAGAATTTTTGGGAAAGTGGAGGTCAGATCCAATGTTGGCTTTGCACCCAAGAGGGTTGGCCATCCTATAAATATTTTAGAGTAATATAATATATGCCATTTACATTAACCCCCTCTATTATTTTTTTGTATCTTTATTGTTTTGCACTAACTATCTTGCAATAGCTCTATGCACACTGACTAGACTCCACCCACACACTCACACATACTACACTGACACTACAACACACACACACACATACAAACACACTACATACTCTCACACACATGCATATTGACGCCAAACACACACACTCACATATAGACACTTTCACACTCTTCACATACACTGTTGCTACTCTGTTTATTATCTAGTCAGTATAAATATATGTGCATTTTATTTGTGAGTGAGAAAATTAAGGAGTGAGTGTTTGTGTGTGTGTTGGAGTGACGGTGTGTGCGAGTGTGTAAGGCCCCGAGAGTGTGCATAGAGACAGTGCAAAGATTTAAATAAAAGGTCAATAAAGATGCAAGGTTAACTCAGATAGTGTGTGTAGCTATTTCGTTAGCTATTTATCAGTCGTACTGCTTGGAGATAGAAGCTGTTCAAGAGCCCGTTGGTGTCAGACTTGATGCACTGGTACCTCTTGTCGTGCGGCAGCAGAGAAAATAGTCTATGGCTTGGGTGGTTGGAGTCTTTGACGATTTCCCGGGCCTTCTTTTCACATAGCCTGATATAGATGTCCTGGATGGCAGTGAGCTCGGCAGCCGGTGAGGTACTGGGCTGTCCACACAACCTTCTGTAGCGCCATGCAATCGAGGGCGGTGCTATTGCCATACCAAGCAGTGATGCAGCCAGTCAATATATTCTCACTGGTACAGTTGTAGAACCTTTTGAGGATTTGAGGGCCAATGACAAACTTTTTCAACCTCCTGAGGGGGAAGAAGTACTGTTGCGTCTCCTTCATGACTGCGTGTGTGTGTTTGGACATTTTTAAGTCTTTAGTGAGTTGAACACAGAGGAACTTGAAGCTGTCCCCGTTTCCTGTAGTCCACCATCAGCTCCTTGGTCCTCTCTGTAGGCTGACTCATCGTTGTCAGTGATCAGGTGTTGGAGTCGTGCGTGGCCACACAATTGTGGGTGAACAGGGAGAACAGGAAGTGACTAAGCACACACCCGTGTGGAGTCCCTGTGTTATGGGTCAGCGTCGCGGAGGTGATATGTCCTACCCTCACCACCTGGGGTCGGCCCGTCCGGAAGTCCAGGATCCAGTTGCAGAGGGAGATGTTCAGACCTAGAGTCCTAAGCTTGGTGACGAGCTTGGAGGGAACAATGGTGTTGAACGCTGAGCTGTAGTCAACATAGATATTCCTCTTATCTAGGTGGGTGAGGGCAGTGTGGAGAGCAATTGAGATTGTTGTCTATGGATCTGTTGGAGCTGGTGGATGGTGGAGTAGATTTGTGCCATAACCAGCCTCTCAAAGCACTTCATGATTACAGAATTGCTACAGGGTGGTGGTCATTGTGGCATGAAGCTTTAGAGTGTTTAGTAACAGGAATGATTGTGGTCATCTTAAAACATGTGGGGATTACAGACTGGGACAAGGAGACGTTGGTGAGGGTAGGAAACAACATCTGACCCCGCTGATCCTCAACACTGGGGCCTCACAAGGGTGCATTCTCAGCCCTCTCCTGTACTCCCTGTTCACATGACTGCGTGGACATGCACGACTCCAACTCAATCATCAAGTTTGCAGATGACACTACAGTGGTAGGCTTGATTACCAACAATGACGAGACAGCCTACAGGGAGGAGATGAGGACCCTCGGAGTGAGGTGTCAGGAAAATAACCTCACACTCAACGTCAACAAAACAAAGGAGATGATCGTGGACTTCAGGAAACAGCAGAGGGAGCACCCCCCTATCCACATTGACGGAACAGTAGGGGAAAAGGTGGAAAGTTTTAAGTTCCTCGGCGTACACATCACGGACAAACTGAAATGGTCCACCCACATAGACAGCGTGGTGAAGAAGGTGCAACAGCGCCTCTTCAACCTCAGGAGGCTGAAGAAATTTGGCTTGTCACTGAAAACACTCACAAACTTTTACAGATGCACAATCGAGAGTATCCTGTCGGGCTGTATCACCGTCTGGTACGGCAACTGCTCCACCCATAACCGTAAGGCTCTCCAGAGGATAGTGAGGTCTGCACAACGCATGCACAACACATCAAACTACCTGCCCTCCAGGACACCTACACGACCCAATGACACAGGAAGGCCAAAAGATCATCAAGGACAACAATCACCCGAGCCACTGCCTGTTCACCCCGCAATCATCCAGAGGTGAGGTCAGTACAGGTGCATCAAAGCTGGGACAGAGAGACTGAAAAACAGCTTCTATCTCAAGGCCATCAGACTGTTAAACAGCCACCACTAACATTGAGTGGCTGCTGCCAACATACTGACTCAAATCTCTAGCCACTTTAATAATAAAAAATTGGAAGTAATAAATGTATCACTAGTCACTTTAAACAATGCCACTTTATGTAATGTTTACATACCCTACATTACTCATCTCATATGAATATACTGTACTCTATAGCATCTACTGCATCTTGCATATGCCGCACGGCCATCACTCATCCATATATTTATGTGTACATATTCTTATTAATCCTTTACACTTGTGTGTATAAGGTAGTTGTTGTCAAATGGTTGATTACTTGTTAGATATTACTGCACGGTCGGAACTAGAAGCACAAGCATTTCACTACACTCGCATTAACATCTGCTAACCACGTGTATGTGACCAATAAAATTAGATTTTATTTTATTTGAGCTCTGTGTGGGGTAGCCCTGTGTGCTGTAGCCTTGTGTGCGGTAGCCCTGTGTGCGGTAGCCTTGTTCTTTAGTTTTGTGCCAATCTCAGGGTTAATTGAATCAAATGTATTTATGTAGCCCTTCTTAGATCAGCTGATATCTCAAAGTGCTGTACAGATACCCAGCCTAAGACCCCAAACAGCAAGCAATGCAGGTGTGGAAGTACAGTGGCTAGGAAAAACTACCTAGAAAGGCCAAAACCTAGGAAGAAACCTAGAGAGGAACCAGGCTATGAGGGGTGGCCAGTCCTCTTCTGGCTGTGCCGGTTGGAGATTATAACAGAACATGGCCAAGATTTTAAAATGTTCATAAATGACCAGCATGGTCAAATAATAATAATCACAGTAGTTGTCGAGGGCGCAACAGATCAGCACCTCAAAACAGCAGATCTGGGACAGGTAGCACGTCCGGTGAACAGGCCTTTTGATTGGAGAAGCAGTGAACCCTCACCATGGATACAACGTCACCGATGCATTTTCTAATGAAGCCGGTGACAGAGGTTGTCAGCTCGTTAATGTTATCGACGGAGACTCTAAACATGTTCAAATCAGCACTAGCAAAGCAGTACTGTAGCATAACCTCTGATTCTGGAGACCATTTCTCAACGGAGTGAATCGTGGCTACTTCCTGTGTCAACTTCTGCTTGTAAACAGGAAGCAAGACTATGGATTCATCATCAGATTTGCCGAATTGCAGACAAGGGAGGGCCCTGTACGTTTAGCAAGCACATTGCTGTTTATGACTTCAAGCCTATCAGCCTAACGGCTGGTGTAACCGATGTGAAATGGCTAGCTAGTTAGCTGGGTGTGCGCTAATAGTGTTTCAAACGTCACTCGCTCTGAGACTTGGAGTAGTTATTCTCCTTGCTCTGCAAGGGCCGTGGCTTTTGTGGAGCGATGGGTATCACTGCTTTGAGTGTGGCTGTTGTCGATGTGTTCCTGGTTCGATCCCAGGGACGGAAGCTATACTGTTACACTGGCAATACTATAGTGCCTATAAGAACATCCAATAGTCAAAGGAATATGAAATACAAATGGTATAGAGAGAAATAGTCCTATTAATACTATATTAACTACAACCTAAAACCTCTTACCTTGGAATATTGAAGTCTCATGTTAAAAGGAACCACAAACTTTCATATGTTGTCATGTTCTGAGCAAGGAACTCAAACGTTAGCTTTTTTACATGGAACATACTGCACTTTTACTTCTCCAACACTTAGTTTTTTCATTATTTAAACCAAATTGAACATGTTTCATTATTTATTTGAGGCTAAATTGATTTTTATTGATGTATTATGTTAAGTAAAAATAAGTGTTCATTCAGTAATGTTGTAATTGTCATTATTACAAATAAAAAATAAAAAAAATGGCTGTTTAACTAGTATCAGCTTTTTTGGTCCTCCAATAATCGGTATCGGCGTTGAAAAATCATAATCGGTTGAACTCTAAAATGAACCACTATCACTGCCCGGCCATCCCGAGTTCAGCGGGCTAGTCAATTGGGCATTTCTGCAGTATATTAGAGCATGTCAAATTTGTGATGGTAAATACCCATTGTAAGACATTGCAAATGGAAAGTACATTTCCAAATGTTTTTAATGAGGGATTTACCATCACCAAATTGACATGCTGAAATCAACACCAACGAGCGATGGAGAGGAACCACTATCACTGCCCGGCCATCCCGAGTTCAACGGGCCAGTCAATTGGGCCTTTCTGCAGTATATTAGAGCATGTCAAATTCTTGATGGTAAATTTCCATTGCAAGACATTGCAAATGAACAGCCATGCACCTGGTTATCTGAAAGGGTTACCAGTAGCATATATTTTTTAATGGTTTTTAATGCCTTTAGGGGGTGCATGTGGTCCATGGCCGGGTAGGGAGCACACCCCACCCATGCTCATCCTTTTGGACGTTTTTCAAAAAATCTTTAAAAAAACGACAGAATCCAACTTCTCTCTCATTGCACCAAATTCTTACTTCCTATGTCTTCCTATGATCAAACATGACAAATAGACCTTATAAGTTGATTCAGGGCTCAACATAGTGATATATATCATTTGGACAGTATAAATACCATTTGGATATTTCTTATGCCATTTGGACATGGTTTACTGACTTTTGGGTTCGGAAGCCGACTTCCTATGATCATATATTGCAAATGGACAAAACACAGGCCTTATGGACAAACTCAATAAAAGAAGACAAATGTATGTTCATACGGTTATTACTTATGTATAACTGACAAAAAAAATCCATGTTTTTGTCCAAAAAATTGTCCTTACAGCACTTATTTAGAGGGGGTTGTATATCTTTCAAAATTTGACCCCTGGTTCTTGACTTTGTGACCATTTGCCATATGAAAATCTATGGTAGAGCGCTCTCGCCATCTTTGGGAGTTTTGGAGTATGACACTTGGCATTTGCCATGTTCCACTTGCCATATGGTTTGGATGAACTGCCGTCCATTTGAGTGTTATTTGCGATTGTGTATACGGTTCGCCCAATGGAAATAAGTTGCCATTCATTTTTGTCCACTTCATGGGGGTCTTCCCTTACCAAGGGAACTTGGGTGACATCGGATTCTCCCCGTGTTGTAGACACCGTGGACTTCCAGGATTCCCCGGAGGTGAGGTGGGAGCTGTGGACGAGCGAGTGTGACCGGGAACAGACCTCCACTCTGTCCTACGTTCTCACAGCTGGCCATTGATCAATATGGTCAAGGCTATGAGAGAGTCGAGGTCCATGGGAAGCTCCCAGGCTGCACGCTCGTTTTTAACCACCTCTGATAATTCATGAAGGAATGTGTTGAACAGAGACTCCGGCGGCCAAAGTGCGAAAATCCACAGCGTATTCTGCGACACTACTGGAGTCTTGACGCAGTTGAAGTAGATTCCGAGCAGCCTCTCCACCGGACAACCGAGAATCAAACACCTTTCTAACCTCCGCCACAAACTCCTCCAGACTGAGGCAAACAGTGGATTGTTGCTCCCACACTGCAGTAGCCTAGGTGAGTGCCCTCCCAGACATCAGCATTATCAGGTAGACAGCTCGAAGATGAGGGAGCACTGGCAGAGAAACGCCCGGCAGGTTCCTGGATCTCCAGCGTAGCACTTCCGGAGGTAAGCGAAGTTCTTGAAAAGCTGGGGTAGACTGGGGAGAAGACTCACTGGTAGCAGGGTAACTGAGAGTCTGGGGGGTTACCATAGTGGCTTGCTGCCTAGTAGATAATCATCAGTATTGCTCGAGCAATGCATTGAAAGTGTGATCCTGGCGTTCTTCCAAGGTCTGGAGTCCTTGCATAAGGTTTTGATGTAGGTCCTTGTGTCTTCCAATGGTGGCTCCTTTGGAGGAGACAGGGATGCGAAGCTGGTCTGAATCTGCTGGGTCAGTCATGGCCGGTTCGTACTATCACGACGCAGGATATGACCCAGATGCAGACACAGGAGGCATATAGTTCGATTCTCTGAATATTTAATGTAACAAAGTTATAAACCTGGTCAGAGTCAGGCAGGTACAGGATGACAGGCAGGCTCGGGGTCAGAACAGGCAGAGGTTGGTAAACAAGTCAGAGTCAAGCAGGTACAGAACAACAGAGAGGCTCAGGGTTAGGACAGGCAGAAAGATCTGAACCGGGAAGACTAGAAAACAAAAACTTGAGAACAGGAGAAACAGAAAACACTCTGGTGAGACCTGAAAAAACAAGACCAACTGGCAACAGATAAACAGAAAACGCAGGTATAAATACACAGTGGAGAATGTGGAAAAATAGGAGACACCTGGTGGGGGGTAGAGACAAGCACAAGACAGGTGAAACAGATCAGGGTGTGGCAAGAAATTAGTAAGTCACTCAGCTTTATGACTAATACACTTTATTGGCTAAATAAATAAGTACATTTATTAAATAAAACATACATTCTTTCTGTTTTTCGAGTGAGAGAAAACAAAAGCATAATCAGCACTCTAACTCACCCTTGTGATAGTCTGGCACAATGATATGATGCAATTTACTGCAGTCTGCCACCATCTACCCGGTGCTCTTCGGCCATAAACATTACACAACATGTTGGACATCACAAATTCAGCAATGAGTGGTTTGGAAGGTATCAGTGGCTAACTGCAAGCATCTCAAAGCAATCACTAGCCTGCTATTCTGTGGAGTGGGGTGTTTAAGGGTCTCTTTTCTAAGCTTAAAAGGAAAAACATTCAACACCATGTGCCAGAAAAGTTTGAATGCATTGGCAATGCTGTCAATCGAGCATAACTTCTTCCGAGTTCAAAAAAACTGGAAACGTCAGACTTCAGTGAGTTCAAGACAACTGGGAACACTGAAAAAAAACGAGCGCCGACTGGAAAATACGTTTTGAACTGTCATCCAGTGTAATGGAGACACAGGCGAGTCAGGAAGCAGGTGCAGTTGTTGAGTTAAATAATAACGAACATGGCGCAATACAAAACAAGAGAAGTGTCTGGACATGAAAACAGAACCAATACGGCCTAATGAGAAAGGCTACAGAGTGTTAGATAAAGGGGAAGTAATCAAGGTAGTGATGAAGTCCAGGTGTGCATGATGATGGGTCGCAGGTGTGCGTAATGATGGGTTGCCAGGACCGGTGTTTAGTAAACCGGCAATGTCGAGCGCCGGTAGGCGTGACGTGACCCCCAGCTTCTCCATGAAGGCTTTCCATACCTGTGACGTGAATTGGGGGCCATAGTGCCGGAAGACCTGTTAGAACAGTGCCTCAGCGACCTGGAGTGCGGTAAGGAGACCAGGCAGAGGGATAAAACGGGAGGATTTTGAGAATCTGTCACAGTTGTTGAAATGAGTGGACCAAGGCGCAGCGTGATTGGAGTTCCACATCTTTATTTTAGTGAAACTTAAACAAAACAAGAAACAAACAACAACTATGAAGTACCGTAGTGCTCCATGCACTCACTCAAAACAATATCCCACAAAGCAGGTGGGAGAAAGAGCTTCCTAAATATGATCATGACTAGAACACCACCCTAGAACACCACCCTAGTCACGTTCTGACCTAAACACCATGAAACCATCAGACGGAGGGAGATCCGTAACGAAATCAAATCTATGGACAGATAGGACCAAGGCCGCTGAGGCACGGGAAGAAGCTTCCCAGCTGGAGCGTGCCTGGGAGATTTAGTTTGGGCTCATACGAAGCATGAATTGACATAGCGTGCGATGTCCTGTGCCAAAGTGGGCCATCAGTACTTTGCAGAGATAGATTGAATAGTGTAGGTAATTCCTGGATGTCCAGCGGCAAGGGATGTATTCGCCCAGGTCAACAGCTGATCCCTCACCTCCGTGAGGACGTAAATGGACTCAGGAAGGCAGGTAGTAGGCACGCGTTCCCTCTCCAGAGTCTGGCGGATGTCCACATCTACATCCCAAAACACGGGGCCAACGATATGATGACTTTGTGTACGGGAGCCGTAGTGATGAGGAAGGGAAGGCTTTTGAGGCAGTATTCTGTAACGAAGACGCAGAGAGTAAGGGAGCAGGTGCAGTTGTTGCATTTAATAATAACGAACATGGAGCGCTACAAAACAAGAGAAGCGTCTGGACATGAAAACAGAACTAATACTGCCTAATGAGTGAGGCTACAGAGTGAAGAAAAAGGGGAAGTAATCAAGGTAGTGATGAAGATTACTAATGTCATGATTCGACCTCGTTTTTTTCCGAGTTCCCAGTTGTGTTGAAAGCACCATAAATCCAGAGAATGCCAGACTTTGATGACAAAATTTGTCCATGAAGGACTGCTGCTCCACCTTCCTGTTCAAGTGAGCACAGCGCAACAAGGTGAGTTCAACAATGACTTGAATTCTGCTACATAAATTATGTACTATGCCAGGGAGATATATACAGTGCATTCGAAAAGTATTCAGACCCCTTGACGTTTTACAGAATTTTTAAGTGACAGCCATATTTTAAAATTGATTAGATAGTTTTTTTCCCCCTCATCAATCTAGACACAATAACTCATAATGACATAGCAAAACCAGGTTTTTAGAAATATCACATTTACATAAGTATTCAGACCCTTTACTCAGTAAAAGCACCTTTGGCAGCGATTACAGCCTTGTGTTTTCTTGGGTATGACACTACAAGCTTGGCACAGCTGTATTTGGGGAGATTCTCCCATTTTTCTTTGCAGATCCTCTAAAGCTCTGTCAGGTTGGATGGGGAGCATCTCAGCACAGATATTTTCTCACCAGAGATGTTCAATAGGGTTCAAGTCCGGGTTCTGTGCCACGCAAGGACCAGGCCACGCAAGGACATTCAGAGACTTGTCCCGAAGCCACTCCTGCGTTGTCTTGGCTGTGTGCTTAGGGTCGTTGTGCTGTTGGAAGGTGAACCTTTGACCTGTCTGAGGTCCTTAGTGCTCTGGAGCAGATTTTTATCAATGATCTCTCTGTACTTCTGGACATCAGAACTGAGATTACTCACCTCAGATTAGACAAAGAGTTTTTCTTCAATGAGTCGGACGGGAGGGATATACTACTTCAGACACCCGACCAGGCCAAGATCCCCATCATTCGCTGGAGAAGGAAACTGAGATTTTGTGGAAAAAGATCAGGGTGCCTTGTGAGGATCAAGCTAATCTGCCTTTGCTTTCCCTCCTGCTAGCTAACGTTCAATCGCTAGAAAATAAATGGGCCAAACTGAAAGCACGTATATCCTCCCAACAGGACTTTAAAAACTGTAATATCTTATGTTTCAGCGAGTTGTGGCTGAACGGCGACATCAAGAATATACAGCTGGCCTGTTATACACTCTATCTTCAGGGTAAAACAGCAGCCTCTGGTAAGACACGAGGCGGGGGCCTATGCATACAATGGGGAGAACAAGTATTTGATACACTGGCAGATTTTGCAGGTTTTTTACAAAGCATGTAGAGGTCTGTAATTTTTGTCATAGGTACAATTCAACTGTGAGAGACGGAATCTAAAACAAAAATCCAGAAAATCACATTGTATGATTTTTAAGTAATTAATTTGCATTTTATTGCATGACATAAGTATTTGATCACCTACCAACCAGTAAGAATTCCAGCTCTCACAGACCTGTTAGTTTTTCTTTAAGAAGCACTCCTGTTCTCCACTCATTACCTGTATTAAAACTGCACCTGTTTGAACTCGTTACCTGTATAAAAGACACCTGTCCACACACTCAATCAAACAGACTCCAACCTCTCCACAATGGCCAAGACCAGAGAACTGTGTAAGGACATCAGGGATAAAATTGTAGACCTGCACAAGGCTGGGATGGGTTACAGGACAATAGGCAAGCAGTTTGGTGAGAATGCTTTACGGCCAAACCATGGCTCATTTTTTCCAAAAACCAGCCTGAAACTCTTTCTAAAGACTTTTGACATCTAGTGGAAGCCATAGGAATTGCAATCTGGGAGGACTTCGCCTTATAATAAAAGTGATAGCCATTGAAAATAGTGGTAAGCTGAATTATTTTTATTTTGGTGTGGTTTTTCCTTGGGGTTTCGCACCGTATCGCCCCTCTGTTATACTCACAGACATAATTGTAACAGTTTTAGAACCTTTAGAGTGTTTTCTGTCCAAATCTACCAATTATATGCATATCCTAGCTTCTGGGCCTGAGTAACAGGCAGTTTACTTTGGGCACGCTTTTCAGCCGGACGTGAAAATACTGTCCCCTATCCCAAACAAGTTACGGACCCTGGGCCTAAACACCTCCCTCTGCAACTGGATACTGGACTTCCTGACTGGCCACCCCCAGGTGGTAAGGGTAGGGTAACAACACATCTGCTACGCTGATCCTCAACACGGGGAGTGCGTGCTCAGTCCCCTCCTGTGCTCTCTGTTCACTCATGACTGCACGGCCAGGCATGACTCCAACACCATCATTAAGTTTGCTGATGACACAACAGTGGTAGAGTATTTGATCACTGAAAACGACGAGAACACCTATAGGGAGGAGGTCAGAGACCTGACCATGTGGTGCAAGGACAAGAACCTTTCCCTCAATGTGATTAAGACAAAGGAGATGATCGGGACTACAGGAAATGGAGGAACGAGCACCTTTCTCATCAACTGGGCTGTAGTGGAGCAGGTTGAGAGCTTAACGTTCCTTGGCGTCCACGTCACAAACAAACTAACATAGTCCAAGCACACCAAGACAGTCGTGAAGAGGGCACGACAAACGATATTCCCCCTCAGGAGACTGGAAAGATTTTGCATGGGTCCTCAGATCCTCAAAAGGTTTTACAGCTGCACCATCGAGAGCATCTTGACAGGTTCCATCACTGCCTGGTATGGCAACTGCTCGACCTCCGACCGCAAGGCACTACAGAGGGTAGTGCGTACAGCTCAGTACATCCCTGGGCTCAAGCTTCCTGCCATCCAGGACCTCTATACCAAGCAGTGTCAGAGGAAGGCCCTAAAAATTGTCAGACTCCAGCCGCACTAGTCATAGACTGTTCACCCTGCTACCGCATGGCAAGCGGTACCAGAGTGCCAAGTCTAGGTCCTATAGGCTTCTAAACAGCTTCTACCCCCAAGCCATAAGACTCCTGAACCGCAAATCAAATGGCAACCTGGACTACTTGCACCCCCCCACCCTCTTATACGCTGCTGCTACACTCTGTTATTATCTGTGCATAGTCACTATAAATACTCTACCTACATGTACATTTACCTCAATTACCTCGGCATCGGTTCCCCCTCACATTGACTCTGTACTGGTACCCCCTGTATATAGCCCCGCTATTGTTATTTACTGCTGCTCTTTAATTATTTGTCATTTTTTTCTCTTAGTTTTTAACATTTTATTTAGGTATTTTCTTAAAACTGCATTGTTAAGGGCTTGTAAGTAAGCATTTCACTGTTGTATTCAGCGCATGTGACAAATCAAATTTGATTTAGTTTCATCAGACCAGAGAATCTTGTTTCTCATGGTCTGAGAGTCCTTTAGGTGGCTTTTGGCAAACTCCAAACTGGCTGTCATGTGCCTTTAACTGAGGAATGGCTTCTGTCTGGTCACTCTACCATAAAGGCCTGATTGGTGGTGTGCTGCAGAGATGGTTCCCATCTCAACAGAGGAACTGGAGCTCTGTCAGAGTGACCATTGGGATATTGGTCACCTCCCTGAACAAGGCCCTTCTTCCCCAAATGCTAAGTTTGGCCTGGTGGCCTGCTCTAGGAAGAGTCTTGGTGGTTCCAAACTTCTTCCTTTAAAAATGATGTAGGCCACTGTGTTCTTGGTGTCAATTAATGCTGCAGAAATGTTTTGGTAGCCTTCCCCTGATCTGTGCCTTGACACAATCCTGTCTCGGAACTATATGGACAATTCCTTCAACCTCATGGCTTGGTTTTTGCTATGACATGTACTGCCAACTTTGGGACCTTATATAGACAGGTGTGTGCATTTCCGAATCATGTCCAATCAATTGAATTTACCACAGACGGACTCCAATCAAGTTGTAGAAACATCTCAAGGATGATCAATGGATGCAGGATACACCTGATCTCAATTTCGAGTATCATAGCAAAGGGTTTGAATACTTATCTAATAGGTATAAGTAAGTAATAAGGTATTTCTGTTTTTTATGTTTAATAGATTTGCAGAAATGTCTAAAAACCTGTTTTCACTTTGTCATTATGGGATATTGTGTGTAGATTGATGAGGTAAAAAATGCATTTATTCCATTTTAGAATTAGGCTGTAATGTAACAAAATGTGGGAAAAGACAAGGGGTCTGACTACTTTCAAATGCACTGTATACTGTACCTAAGAAAGTAATACTAAGTGTACATTGTGTAGTAAGCTGTTAGAAGTTGGTGGTGCACATGTAGCCTATAGCCTGTTTTAGAGAAATGTAATCATTGAATATTGTAAGAGCTTTCATTGTCTGCCTATATGCTCCCTTTATTTATCCTACAGTTATGACTTGGTGTACAAGGAGAATACTGTAAAAATGGCCCATGGTCTGAATTCTGTTGCTGTGCATTTCAAAAGTGCTGAACAAATAGCTATATTGACTATTTCCGTCCTAGCTCCCTCATTAATGTTTCAATCAAATTTTTGGATGGCCTCTTATCCATCCGCTCATCGTCCAATTATGCCATAGTTTGTATATCTCAATTGTCAGTAGAAACTACATTTGTTTAAGCAAGTCAGCCGTATCAGCTATGTTTTTTTTTACGGCAGAAATTGAGGCTGATTGAACTGTTTTGCTGTAAGACAAGGCTCCGCTGATAGCCAGGTGTAGCAGTGGTAAGGATTCACTCCATGCTGAACAGAAGGCAAGGCTCTGGTGTTGGGACAGCTTTATGTCAGCCCTAACAGTTTGTGGGCACTGTTATAGTGCAATTTTTATTTTACCTTTATTTAACCAGGCAAGTCAGTTAAGAACAAATTCTTATTTTCAATGACGGCCTAGGAACAACTGCCTGTTCAAGGGCAGAACAACAGATTTGTACCTTGTCAGCTTGGGGATTTGAACTCTAACCACTAGGCTACCCTGCCGCCCCAAGTTAATTAATTGTTTTGTGTTGGGAGTTTTACATTTTAAAATCGCCACTACTCTACCAGTGCCTTGGCATAACCTTAACATTTAGAATTGTCGAACCACTGTATCTCTAAATGTAGTAATAGTATGTAAATAATTTGATATATTATCTAAACATTTTGAAATACGTTAGTCAAACTTTATAAGATATGTTGAAATTCTGACTCACGTATCTCAATTTTTTTTAGATTAGTATCTCACATTTTTGACATACTATCTAAAAAATGTAGAGATACAATAGTCAGGATTTCAAGACAGTGTCTCAAATTGTATACATACTATCTAAAAAATGTCAAGATACTATCTTGAAATTGTGACCAACATACCTCAACATTTTTAGATAGTACTGATTTTAATCTATTTATTGTGTGGCAGGAATGGGCTTCCATATAAAAGCCATCATGATTGGAAGATGCAAGTGTAACCGATGTGAAATGGCTAGCTAATTAGCGGGGTGCACGCTAATAGCGTTTCAATATGTGACGTCACTCGCTCTGAGACCTGAAGTAGTTGTTCCCCGCGGCTTTTGTGGCGCGATGTGCAACGATCTCTATGTGTGCAAAGGGTCCCTGGTTCGAGCCCAGGTAGGGGAAAAGAGGAGAGGGCTGGAAACTAAACTGTTACACAAGGAAGAAGAATTATAAAACCACTAGATCTTTACAGAATTGAGACCAGGAATAAAACTAATGCGTGTTAAACTACACGGCCAAAGAGCAAAACCGAGGGACTCTCATGACCGAAAAAATGAGGTTTTCGTGCGGTTTTATGGTAAGCAAAATAGTAGAGTACAACCAATCACAAGAAGGTTCACATCAACGGTAACTAAATGTGCCCAATGTGTTTGCAATATGTAGCTCTCAGACAAACTTAGAACGGCACTCCTTGTTTGACAGCTGGAGGACCAATGGAAATATCAATCGACCCAGCTGCACTATGGTGCAGCCAATGAAAAATAGAATGTTACGGGTCCAATTATTTTGGCTGTTGTAGCAGGCGGCCAGCGCTAAACTTCACCAAATAATAGCTGTTTGTATTTTGGCTGCTGCAGTAGCCATTTTAGGTAAGTAGGTATTTTAACTGTTTTTAATCTGTGTTGTATTGCAGGGTCCTGTGTTGTGGTGGGGTGGTTGGTGAGTCTCAAACTTGTGCATCCCTCATGAATGAACTCATCTGCTCGTGTGCTTTATGAGGATTAAGAAATTGCACGGAGGCCCCCTCCCCATCTCACACCCCGTCTAATTTTTAATGCATTTTTCTAAACTGTCATGGCGTTTTTGTGTCCTTGGAAATAAATGCAGGGAGAAAGCGCAGTGTTTGGCAACTGATGCTCTGACCGGTGAATGTTGCCCAGGTAGGTGAAGTCACATTGAGGGGTAGCGGCGATATCTCTGCAAGGATTTTAAGGGGGTGTTCACACGTGTAAGGACTGGAATATATAACATCATTGCAGTGACATTAGTTAGCAGGCTGGCTAGCTCGATACCTTGCTAATATAAATAGGACACGGCTCCGCCGACGTAAGGATTAGTGTTGTTTTTGGTAGATTAATTGATAACGCTTTCTTAATCATATAAGTTAGCCAAGAACTTCAATTTGCCAGGCAACTTGTAGCAGTTAAGTTCTACAGTCTACTAGCTACTTCATGATAGCCAGCTCAAGTCTTTGCCATGAAACTAAGACACGTTCCCGCAGGTAGGTCGATTATTCCTGTGGAATTTTGGTGGAGCCAATATGCCGCACAACTACACCAGGTCTAACAGAAAACAAAGACCCTGGTCGCACAGGTAAAGTAGGCAGCTCCCCTAGCCACCTGCAGTTTATTTGGATCCATATTCGCTGTTGCATAAGTCACAGCTATTCTTCCTGGGGTCCGCAAAAATAAAAGCACAAATGATACACTACAAAATAAACATAAACAATTACATGTCACACATTATACAAATCCAAAACCACTTGAGGTTAGTTAGTTTGTAACAAACAATGTGTCCCAAATGACGTTTGCTATGAAAGAACACCTTTGTGTCTGATTTTGTTGGCTAAACAATGGTGCATTCGGGGGTGAGTTTAGTCTGTATCCAGTAGACACAGGAAGGAGTAGGCTAGTTTGGCTCCTCACTTTCAAGATAACTTGCAAATGTCTAACTCTTTTAGTGTCACATTTTTTTTTAAATTTCACATATAGCTGAGACTAGTTGTCACCTGACAATCATAAGTGCCGTAGCAACATTGGAATTGCTCATGGTGCCTAATTATGTAGGCCTAGATGGAATGTGTCGTAAAAGAGCCTTGGTTTATTGTAACAATTCTATCAATGGAGAAAGGTGACTAACCAATTATCTCCTGTTTTTTTATTTTTTAACTATGAACTCTTTCCGCCCTTGCAAATAATTTGACCAGGTCCTACTGAGGTTAGTGTATTTTTTAAAAATGTTCTTACTTCAATAAAGATATTTATTTCTGTGTCATAGATGCAGTGAAGGTGAAGAGAAATATGAAAATACAAAAGAAGGACAAACAGGTTTGTATCTTTTTGACTTGCATGCTTGTCTACGTGTACATGCACTACTGTTTAAAAGTTTGGGGTCACTTAGAAATGTCCTTGTTTTTGAAAGAAACACTTTTTGTACATTTGAAATTACATCAAATTGATCAGAAATACAGTGTAGCCATTGTTAATGTTGTAAATGACTTGTAGCTGGAAACAGCTTTTTTTAAAAACCGAATATCTACATAGGCGTACAGAGGCCCATTATCAGCAACCATCACTTGTGTTCCAATGGCATGTTGTGTTAGCTAATCCAAGTTAACCATTTTTAAAAGGCTAATTGGTCATTAGAAAACCCTTTTGCAATTATGTTAGCACAGATGAAAACGGTTGATTAGTGCTGATTAAAGAAGCAATAAAACTGGCATTCTTTAGACTAGTTGAGTATCTGGAGCATCAGCATTTGTGGGTTCGATTAGAGGCTGTGAGAAATTGCCAAGAAACTGAAGTTCTCTTACAACGCTGTGTACTACTCCCTTCACAGAACAGTGCAAACTGGCCCTAACCAAAATAGAAAGAGGAGTGGGAAAGAGGAGTGCGCAACTGAGCAAGAGAACAAGTACATTAGTGTCTAGTTTGAGAAACAGACGCCTCACAAGTCATCAACTGGCAGTTTCATTAAATAGTACCTGCAAAACACCAGTCTCAACGTAAACAGTGAAGAGGTGACTCCGGGATGCTGGCCTTCTAGGTCAGTTTCATTGCTTCTTTAATCAAACAGTTTTCAGCTGTGCTAACATTTGCAAAAGGGTTTTCTAATGATCAATTCATTTTTTTATAATGATCAACTTTGATTAGCTAACACAATGTGCCATTGGAACACAGGAGTGATGTTTGCTGATAATGGGCCTCATTACGCCTATGTAGATATTCCATAAATCAGCCGTTTCCAGCTACAATATTCATTTACAACATTAACAATGTCTACACTATTTCTGACCAATTTATTTTAATGGACAAAAAACAAGGGAATTTAAGTGACCCCAAACTTTTGAACGGTTACATACATACATACATACATACATACATACATATTAGAACATAATACATTGTTGACAAATGTCTTCAGCAACCTTGAAATATAAAAGTATGTAAATCAAGAGTAACACTGTCACTCAGCCTTGAGTTGCCGAAGTGGCTTGTTATTTATGATCCTAAGTTCCATCGCAAATGAAATTGAATGATGAGTCAGACCTACGATTCTGACTCATCACACGTTACCCATACAATAAGAGCACAGTCTCTCTGCGCATCTTTTGTTGAGTTGATGTTGAACGCAGGCCATACACATGACTCTGTTCGTTAGTCTTGGAGTCCTCTTGGAGTGCTGGTTCGTGAGATTCTTGTTAATGGCAGTATTTCATTCTAAACCACTGATAGGCTTAATTTTGAAGGCTCATTCTGTAATGACTAAAATCATTTGTTTAAAAGCCATTGTTTGCAGGATTTACTGTTCAATTGTAATTGTCATTGTAATTAATGATATACACACAGTTTCTTAACTCTTACTCCTACCCAAAAATGTTGCATTCAGTTACAAACCTGACTGCGCTCCTTTTTTTTGGTCATTTGAGTCTTTCTAAACCAACTTTGAATAGCTTTAATTTATGCTTAAATGAAAGTTATTCAATATTTGTTTAGACTCAAATGACAAAAAAACAAGCAATGGAGTGCAATCAGGTTAGAGAAGGCTTTAGCGCTCTTTGCCAACACACACACACCAGTGGTGGTTTTGGTGTAGATTAAAAACATACATAAAAGTTTAATTCTCTCATTTTGTGCACAAATTGTTTTGTTGATGAGCATTTGTCCTTTGCCAAAATATGCCACAACTGTTAGGTGGCTGGATTATCAAGAAGCGGATTTAAACTGCATGATTATTACAAGGGTGCACCTTGTGTTGTGGACAATGAAGGCCTCTCTAAAATGTGCAGTTTTGTCACAAATGTCAAGTTTTGAAGAGGTGTGCAATTGGCGTGCCAACATCAGGAATGTCCACCAGAGCTGTTGGTGGAGAAATTAACATTTAATTTTCAGGCAATGTCGTTTTATGTCAAGTGGCCTCGCAACTGCAGACCACGTGTAACTTCGCCAGCCCAGGACCTCCACATCCGGCTTCTTCCCCTGCGGGATCATCTGATACCAGCCACCTGGACAGCTGAAACTGTGTTTGCACAACCAAAGAACTTATGCACAAACTGTCAGAAACACTGGAGAAGTGTGCTCTTCACAGATGAATCCCGGTTTCAACTGTACTGGGAAGATTGCAGACAGTGTGTGTGGGCGAGTAGTTTGCTGTTGTGAAGACTGAACCGTGGGGTTATGGTATGGACAACTAACATAAATGCATTTTATTGTTGGCAATTTGAATGCACAGCAATACCGTGATGAGATCCTGAGGCCCATTGTTGTGGCATTCATACACTTCCACATCATGTTTCAGCATGATAATGCACGGCACAAGGATCTGTACTCAATTGCATGGCCTGCATACTCACCAGACATGTTACCCATTGACCATGTTTGGAATGATCTAGATCGCCGTGTACAACAGCGTGTTCCAGTTCCCGCCAATATCCAGAAACTGCGCACAGCCATTGAAGAGTGGGACAACATTCCACAGGCCCCAATCAACAGCCTGATCAAGGAAATATTGAAGGCGATGTCGCACTGTATGAGGCAGATGGTGGTTTCCAGATACTGACTGGTTTTCTGGATGTAATTTTTATTTTCTTAAGGTATCTGTGACTGTGTGTGTAAAGTCTTTGAATTTGTTGCATGTTTCCTTTAAATATTTTTGTCCAGTGTAGCATAAAATACAATTTCCCAACATTTGAGCATGTAGTATAGCTCAGTATTTGAATTATACATTTTTGCTAATCTCTTTCAAGGGTGTCAATTTTAGTATGTGCTGTATGTGTAGTATACGTTTTGTAATATTAGGCTACACCCGATTTCCCCACCCTTTTCCAAAAGTGTGCACTTGCATGTTCCCTGTTTTGGGTTAGGGTTGTTTTTAATCATGGCTGGAGTGTATTTCCACTATTGTAAAGTCCTTGCCAGAAAGACCCAATCCCAAATGGGCTTGTAAACCATACGCCATATGCGCTTGTGGAGATCTGAGAGGATTTGACAGGTGTAAGCAATAGTGGTAATGGTAATAGTGCCACCCTGCCCACTCAGGCTAGGTGGAAGTTTCTCCATGTTGCTTATACCTGTCAAATCCTCTCAGATCTCCACAAGTGCAAGGGCAGGGTTTCCCAAACTCTGTCCTCGGGACCCCAAGGGGTGCATGTTTTGGTTTTTGCCCTAGCACTGCACAGCTAATTCAAATAGTCAACTAATTGTCTAGCTTTGAAAACTTAACTCAGCCGTGTAGTGTTAGGACAAAAACAAAAATGTGCACCCCTCGTGGTCCCGAGGATCATTTTGGGTAACCCTTGCTTAGTGCTCAATTTGGGATTGGGCAGAAGTCTGCAAATACACACTTTTAGTGAAGTGTGGAGAATTGGGACTCATCCTTAGATACCCCAAACCCTCCAAGGTGTGTTTTAGGGCCTCATTCATACAGAAAATGTTTATGACAACATTATAAATACCAAAAGCTAGGGGTGCATGATATATCGGAATCAGCCGATATTAGCTAAAAACGGCAACATCGGTATCGGCCCAATGTCTAGTTTAACACAGATGTGAAAAACCGATGTCATAGCTGAAGTGCATACCTAATATGACGCCATGTAAAATTTTGCGCTGTATGATCAACACAGCATTCCTAACCTAGCCCACAATGTCTGCTGTGTGGATCGAGCAGTCATTTGAAAGCGTAAGAACATTTCAGCGAGACAACTCAAAAGGCAAAATCCATTAACGCCAGATAATGGAATTCATTGCCCTTGACAATCAACCGTTCTCTGTCGTGGGTGATGTTGGCTTTTGCGACTGGTCGTGCACCGGCACACACTAACGTAACCAAGTGCACCATTCAGATGTTGCCCTATGTTGCACAGTAATAGCTTCACGACATACTATGGAATACCTTTTGGGTCTTTGCGTGTCAAAGATACACGTCAAATAACACTATTTGACACGTTAAATAAGCTTTTAATTTGACACGTCAAATAACACGGTTCTATTATAGAATGTTGTGTGTTCTGAATTTGCACGTGCAAGCCAAGCTCCACCTACTATCAGTAGCACTGTCAAAGCTGTACAAATGGCGCAAATCTGCAAACACCAGCCACGAACGATGCATTTACAATTCCGCGTTGGTAATAAAGCATTTTGTTCAACCGCATCTTCTGGGGTAGCTAGCTAGCTTTAGCTTGGTACCAAGATACCACCAATACGACCAGTAGAAACTGCAGTCATTTTCACTATTAGTAATGATTCAGGAATCCTTGTGAGTAAGTATTAGTTAGTTAGCCACTTGTTGTTTGCCTATTGAAATTGAACTTAGCCAGCTACTTAATCCTGTTGCCCAAAGCTAATGTTATAAGCAGCCAGCTAGCTTCATCTGGCTAGTGAGGCTCGACCTGACCGGGTTATGTGTTGTGTAGCTAACCACAATAAGTATTAGGCACAATAGTGGAATTTGCAGTTTTCCTTCAAAATAAAAGTACCACTTTGAAAGTGATGCAGAAGGTTACAATTGGTGGAATCATGCCATATTTAGACTAGGTAATGTTAAACAAGGTTGGAATGTGAAGCAATGAAATGGGGCATCAGTCTACTCGGTGACACCCACGGAACACAACTGTGAAGAGTTTACGCGAATATTAGCGTTTTAGCTCTTATCGCGGGACTGACTGAAATCACCTCCCCAGTCAGCATATTGACATTCATATTGCACTGTACAGCTTTACCTAAGGATTGGGGATCAATGAAATGGGGTAACGGTCTACTCAATAGCAATATTTTTTTCCCCAACGTCCTCAGACTTATCAGACTCCAAAACATCCACAGAGTATTTCTTTTCCTATGGAATAGTGTTTAATACTCGCAGGTTGACAACAAAAGTGGCTCAATTCAGTTGTTTGAGTCCTGCAATACGAGCTACGATGCTAATGTTCTCTGGGTGTCACTGAGTAGACTGATGCCCCATGTCATTGATCCACAAGCCATAGATAAGGCTGTACAGTGAAATAAGTATGCCCCCAATGCAATTCTAAAGTATAATACATCCAGGATGATTTCAAAAGATTTTTGTCAAATGAACAATCTAAATGAAATTTTATTTGTCACATACATTGTTAGCAGATGCTTGTGCTTCTAGTTCCGTCCATGCAGTAATATCTAACAAGTAATATCTAACCTAACAATTTCACAACTACTACCTTATACACACAAGTGAAAAGGAATGAATAAGAATATGTACATAAAAATATATGAATGAGTGATGGCCGAGCGGCATAGGCAAGATGCAGTATGGTATAGAGTACAGTATATACAGTGGGGAGAACAAGTATTTGATACACTGCCGATTTTGCAGGTTTTCCTACTTACAAAGCATGTAGAGGTCTGTAATTTTTGTCAAAGATACACTTCAACTGTGAGAGACGGAAATGAAAACAAAAATCCAGAAAATCACTCTATGATTTTTAAGTAATTAATTAGCATTTTATTGCATGACATAAGTATTTGATCACCTACCAACCAGTAAGAATTCCGTCTCTCACAGACCTGTTAGTTTTTCTTTAAGAAGCCCTCCTGTTCTCCACTCATTACCTGTATTAACTGCACTTGTTTGAACTCGTTACCTGTATAAAATACACCTGTCCACACACTCAATCAAACAGACTCCAACCTCTCCACAATGGCCAAGACCAGATAACTGTGTAAGGACATCAGGGATAAAATTGTAGACCTGCACAAGGCTGGGATGGGTTACAGGACAATAGGCAAGCAGCTTGGTGAGAAGGCAACAACTGTTGGCGCAATTATTAGAAAATAGAAGAAGTTCAAGATGACGGTCAATCACTTTCGGTCCTGGGCTCCATGCAAGATCTCACCTCGTGGGGCATCAATGATCATGAGGAAGGTAAGGGATCAGCCGAGAACTACATGGCAGGACCTGGTCAATGACCTGAAGAGAGCTGGGACCACAGTCTCAAAGAAAACCATTCGTAACACACTACACCGTCATGGATTAAAATCCTGCAGCGCACGCAAGGTCCCCCTGCTCAAGCCAATGCATGTCCAGGCCTGTCTGAAGTTTGCCAATGACCATCTGGATGATCCAGAGGAGGAATGGGAGAAGGTCAATGTGGTCTGATGAGACAAAAATAGAGCTTTTTAGTAGAAGGAAGAAGAAAGATGAGTACAACCCCAAGAACACCATCCCAATCGTGAAGCATGGAGGTGGAAAGATAATTCTTTGGGGATGCTTTTCTGCAAAGGGGAGAGGACGACTGCACCGTATTGAGGGGAGGATGGATGGGGCCATGTATCGCGAGATCTTGGCCAACTACCTCCTTCCCTCAGTAAGAGCATTGAAGATGGGTCATGGCTGGGTCTTCCAGCATGAGAACGACCCGAAACACACAGCCAGGACAACTAAGGAGTAAGAAGCATCTCAAGGTCCTGGAGTGGCCTAGCCAGTCTCCAGACCTGAACCCAATAGAAAATCTTTGGAGGGAGCTGAAAGTCTGTATTGCCCAGCGACAGCCCCGAAAACTGAAGGATCTGGAGAAGTTCTGTATGCAGGAGTGGGCCAAAATCCCTGCTGCAGTGTGTGCAAACCTGGTCAAGAACTACAGGAAACGTGTGATCTCTGTAATTGCAAACACAGGTTTCTGTACCAAATATAAGTTCTGCTTTTCTGATGTATCAAATACTTATGTCATGCAATAAAATGCAGTCATACAATGTGATTTTTCTGGATTTTTGTTTTAGATTCCGTCTCTCACAGTTGAAGTGTACCTATGATAAAAATTACAGACCTCTACATGCTTTGTAATCAGGAAAATCGGCAGTGTATCAAATACTTGTTCTCCCCACTGTACATATGAGATGAGTAATGTAGGGTATGTAAACATTATATAAAGTGGCATTGTTTTAATGTGACTAGTGATACATTTATTACATCAATTTTTCCATTATTAAAGTGGCTAGAGTTGAGTCAGTATTTTGGCAGCAGCCTCGGTGTTAGTGATGGCTGTTTAACAGTCTGATGGCCTTGAAATGGAAGCTGTTTTTCAGTCTCTCGGTCCAAGCTTTGATGCACCTGTACTGACCTCGCCTTCTGAATGGTAGCGGGGTGAACAGGCAGTGGCTCCGGTGGTTGTTGTCCTTTGATCTTTTTGGCCTTCCTGTGTCATTGGGTGGTGTAGGTGTCCTGGAGGGCAGGTAGTTTGCCACCTGTGATGCGTTGTGCAGACCTCACTACCTTCTGGAGAGCCTTACGGTTGTGGGCGGAGCAGTCGCCGTACCAGGTGGTGATACAGCCCGACAGGATGCTCTCGATTGTGCATCTGTAAAAGTTTGTTTTTGGTTACAAGCTGAATTTCTTCAGCCTCCGGAGGTTGAAGAGGCACTGCTGCTCCTTCTTCACCACGCTGTCTGTGTGGGTGGACCATTTCAGTTTGTCTGTGATGTTTATGCAGAGGAACTTAACTTTCCACCCTCTCCACTACTGTCCCATCGATGTGGATAGGGGGCTGCTCCCTCTGCTGTTACGTGATGTCCACGAGCATCTCCTATGTTTTGTTGACATTGAGTGTAAGGTTATTTTCCTGACACCACACTCCGAGGGTCCTCATCTCCTCCCTGTAGGCTGTCTCGTCATTGTTGGTAATCAAGTCTACCACTGTAGTGTCATCTGCAAACTTGATGATTGAGTTGGAGGCGTGCATGGCCACGCAGTCATGGGTGAACAGTGAGTACAGGAGAGGGCTGAGAATGCACCCTTGTTGGGCCCCAGTGTTGAGGATCAGCGGGGTGGAGATGTTGTTTCCTACCTTCACCACCTGGGGGTGGCCCGTCAGAAAGTCTTGGACCCAGTTGCACAGGGCGGGGCCGAGACCCAGGGTCTGGAGCTTAATGACGAGGTTTGAGGGTACTATGGTGTTAAATGCTGATCTGTAGTCGATGAACAAGCATTCTTACAGAGGTTTTCCTCTTGTCCAGATGGGTTAGGGCAGTGCGATTGCGTCGTCTGTGGACCTATTTGGGCGGTAAGCAAATTGGAGTGGGTCTAGGGTGTCAGGTAGGGAGGAGGTGATGACGTCCTTGACTAGTCTCTCTAAGCACCTCATGATGACGGAAGTGAGTGCTACGGGGCGTTAGTCATTTAGCTCAGTTACCTTAGCTTTCTTGGGAACAGGAACAATGGTGGCCCTCTTGAAGCATGTGGGAACAGCAGACTGGGATAAGGCTTGATTGAATATGTCCGTAAACATATATAACGTTCCAACCTCGTTTAGCATGATCTATTAGATTATTTGTATTCATTTGCTTCACTGTCAATGACATACTTTTTATTTTGAAGGCTAACTGCAAAGTCTGCTATTGTGGCTAATCCTTGTGGCTTGCTTCACATAGATGGGTCCTCCCACCATTAATCAAAGAAGAACTGTTTTATAATTTAGGGTTATTTTAGATGACACCTAGCTGTATAGTTAGCTAGCTAATGGTCGTTTTGCTATGTTTTTGGGGAAGAACGTTGTTTGCATCCATGAGCTAGCACTGTTGGTGCATGAGACAACTTTACCAGCATCATAGCATATGTATTGCTAAAATCATTGTGACATATGAAATACGAGTGACAGTCTAATCAATGTGAAATAACTATGTAAATTAATGAACGTGTAAAATTGTGACGTGCATTCATATTCAGGTCCTGATTGGTGAACAAGCTTATTTGACACGTCTCCATAGAAATCCTAGTTGAGAATGAAACGACTGAACAACGAAACATTACAGTAAGTGAAAGAAATAGGTTTTGACTGTTTTACTGGTAATGGGGACATGCGTAGATACAAACCAAAAAGTTATTTTGTTGGTGTGTGTGTAACCTTAATTTAGCAAGTCAATTAAGAACAAATTCTTATTCACGTTAACCGCCTACACGCACGACACTGGGACAGTTGTGCGCCGCCCTATGGGACTGACGTGATACAGCCTGGATTTGAACCATGGACTGTAGTTACGCCTCTTGCACTGAGATGCAGTTCCTTAGATCCCTGTGTGTGTAACTATTTAACTGTACTAAAATGCTTTAAATGTCAGTATCGTTTTTATTTTTTGCAAGAAAAATATCGTTATCGGCCAAAAATGTCATTGGTGCTTCACTACCTGAAGCGAAACATTTCCAAAAACTGTCAGTAAGCGACTACAGCCAAGTTTTAGTGCAAAAATCATGTCAAGTTGTATCCCTTTTTTAAGACACATAACCTTTACCTCAGGGTGCTAAAAGCGGTCCCCTAAATGGACAAATTACCTCCCTCTGAAGTGTATCAGATGCATTGGTATTGTTAGCCTGTGTATGAACCATACAGGCAACACTCAAGCTTTGTGTACATGGAACAACTGCAGTTTCACTTGTCCATCTCACTTAGTCTCTTTTGTTTGTCATTTATTTCTTGCTCAGAAACTGCCTCAACCCATGCCCACCACTTTATGCCCTCCCCTTTCACATGGGAAGAAAGATGTTGCTCTCCCATGAGCTTGCATTCCTTCTGGTACTCCCCTCTGGATGTCCCTACCCAAACCACCCTGCAGCCCCATGCTTCTCCTGAGAGGTTACATTTGAATGATGCCCAGTCCTCAAGCGTCCTGTGGCAGCAGCCTTACCATTTCTGCTGGATAGGTGTCAGTGTTTTTAGGGAGAAGGCACAGGGAAGCATTGACTTGACTGCATCTGTGGTGTTCAGCAGCTCGGAAGACTGTATTGATTCATAGGGAATTTGATTGCAGGCAGCTTGTTTGTGGTTGACCGAGTTGGCTGGCAAGCGTGTACACTGCAGCACGTCACTGGGTGCTGTGCGTGCAGTCGCAAATGAAGGTGCATGGGAAATGTAGAGCCATGAAGCCTCAGGACAATGTGCCAGCAGCTCTGTGGTTCTGGAGATGGGAACCTGGATGAGGGTTACACTGTGGACTACTACACTAGGATTTGACAGGGATCGTGACAGACAGAAGGCATGAAAGGAGGCGGTATGGAGCAAGGTGAGAAGGAATGTTCCTGTGATTTTGGAGTAAGACATATCCATGGCTTTTCTGTCTTATTCAATCTTTGCGCTACCAGTTTGTCTGTTTGCAGCCTTGTCCTGTCCATTGTTTGCAAGCTGGTGAACGTTTTATGAGTGTTAGGTCGGTTTACTTTGAGAGGTGTCATTTACATCATGGTCTGTTTTTATGTTCTATTCATGTAAAAAAAATAGAAAGCATTCTTTCTATAGGCAAGATGAATGCTGAACTTGTTTTCAATGTCACAAACCTCATTAAGAGCTCTATTTCTGAGAGACTGACTATCATATTTAGTGGTTGACTTTCTCCCTTTTGATTGTTCAGCTTGAATACTGGGGAAAGCAGCTGTTGACCAAAGCAGGGGGGCAGGCTATAGGTAGCATCTGTCTAAGTGCAAAATGGATGAAATGTCAAATAGTCCTGTCAGCTGGCAACAAAAGGGTTACCATAGAGACGGCGTGTTTACGTTGCTGCTTGATACAGAGCCTGTTTCCAGGGCTACGGCCCTGATTCCCGGCACTGGGAGTCTGATTCATTGACATTATTATCCTCCTGTGTATGAGTTGTCCCATATGCCCCTCCACATGTCCTCAACCTTGGTTTATAAATAACATGTTGCTCAAAATGGGACTGCACCAATATAGCCCTTATCACATGAAGTGTGCCATATCTGCTTTTACACAAACTTCTCTACTGGGATGTGATATGCTGCTAATTCTCATGAATACAATTAGTGTTGCTATATTAAATCAATGATTTTTCTCGAACAGTAGGTCTTTAAAAAATATATATATAAAAAATAATGCTTTCTGGGACTAATTTTATATTTGTTACTGTGTAAATGTAAGTGTACATCTTAGCATTTACTCTTGATTATGGTTACATGATGTGCTTATCATTTTGTAGCACAATATGAACACAAAAGCATAGAGGAACAGATTGGGTCAGACTAAGACATCCTGGTGATGAATGCCGAGCTTTTCTGTGTATGACCTTCACTATAATGTCTTGATTTAGCGCTTGTTTATACTTGTTTATACTGTAAAAATGTCATGGCTCAAATAATGTTCCACCCATCAGAATTAAAATATTAATCTGGCCCCCCCCCAAAACTGGGGACATCGGGTACCCCAAACCTTTACCACAATACATACCTTGACAGTTTTCAACAATCCTGGTCCTTGTCACGGACTATAAGTATCTGCGAGCACAAGTTCTACTACTACACATTAATTCATGCCGGTCAATTTGATAATCCAGACGTTCAAATGATTAGCCGACACAACTCATTACAGTATAATTACAGTATAGTTGCCAATTGAGTTTAGCCAGCATTCCCTCAATATCAAGTATATAGTCCAGTGGTTCCCAAACTTTTTATAGTCCCATACCCCTTCAAAAATTTTACCTCCAGCTGTGTACCACCTCTAGCACCAGGGTCAGCGCACACTCAAAAGTTTTTTTTTGCTATTGTAAGCCTGCCACACACACTATACAATACATTTCTTACACATAAGAATTGTGTGAGTTTGTCACAACAGGGCACAAATAAGACCAGGGCGCAAATAATAATCACAAATTTTACTCTTTATTTAGCCATCTTACATGAAACTTTATTTGTTCATTGAAAATTGTGAATAACTCACCACAAAGGGTGTGCTTGAAAGGATGCACATAACTCTGCAATGTTGTATTGGAGAGAGTCTTGGATTTAAATCATTTCCCACACAGTCTGTGCCTGTATTTAGTTTTCATGCTAGTGAGGGCTGAGAATCCACTCTCACATAGGTACGTGGTTGCAAAGGGCATCAGTGTCTTAACAGCGCGATTTGCCAAGGCAAGAAACTGAGCGCAGACCAATCCAGAAATCTCGCAGTGTCTTCTGATATATAAATACAATTTTCCCAGAACCGCTTATTTCAATTTCGATGAGGCTCTCTTGTTCAGATATCGATAAGTGGATTGGAGGCAGGGCATGAAAAGGATAACGATTCCAGTTGTTTGTGTCATCCATTTTGGAAAGTAACTGCGTAATTCACCACCACAACTCACTCAGGTGCTTCGCTTTATCACATTTGACATTGTCCGTAAGCTACAAAAACAAAAAAAATCATACAGTGATGGAAAGAACTGTGTGTTGTCCTTGTTAATGCAGACAGAGAAGAGCTCCAACTTAATCAATTTTGTCCTGCACATTGAATGTAGTTGCGGAGAGTCCCTGTAACCCTAGATTCATTGATTTAATATGGGTAAAAAGTATAGAAAATGTCCTGAACTTTCATATTGCTCAGATATAGGACTGAGACTTCCTTATGATACATCTTTAAAAAAAAAACTATTTTTCCATGAATGAATCAGTTTATTCAATGCATTTCTATGGGCTAATAGCAGTAAGGACAAATTCAATGTTTCATCAAATATATATATATATATATATATATATATATATATATATATATATATATATATATATATATATATATTTTTTTTTTGTACTTTGTTTTTACCATTTGGCTCTATTTATTTGTATTTATCGTTACCCAGAAATGATTTATAGATTTCAAAACAGCTGTACGGGGCCTTTTATTTCATATTTCTTCACTCTAATCTTCATTCATACCCATGCTAATAAAATTGGTTTCACAGACTTTCATCCTCCAGCTAACTGCATCTTTTTTTTAACCAAACTGCACTCACTTGATTACAAAATATGTCCGATGGAGACTTTCCGTTCAAATGATGCATCCTCACCTAAATCTATAATTTTGTGGTCACTGTTGGGAATGCAAGCAGTCAGAGGGCATATGCTGGTTTACTGTTGCACTTCTCTCATCAGGTGTAGAGAGAGTACACTTGTCCAAAGGTTCTGGGGTCCTATGAATCTGCGTTGGCTTATTAGTATTGTGCACAACTTTGCTGTATCAGTAAACCAGCATATGCCCTCTGACTGCTTGCATTTCAAGAAGTAGTCATAATGCATCATGGGGAAGTTTTATTGTGGAGTTTGTTTATCCATAGAATTGAACTGCATTATGACAGCCCAGATGTGCGTTTTGAGGAAGGGATCGAGGAACATGGAGACCCTGGAATTCTGAACATGCCGTTAAATATCGGGGGATTTGCAGACTTTGGGTTTACCCTCTAATTCAACACGGAAAGATTTGTCACTATATTAGGGTCTCTGAATATGTGGAGAATTTGATTGAGACTTTACTCAAAGAAAGCCCAAGTTTTGTTGATTTTTGTTGCCATTGTGTAATGTGATTCTGAACACTGGCAAACATTGTTTACATTTGCAGATGTACGCCCTGTGACGACCATTCACTCTCATTATGACTGCAAGATAGAGGCATGACCTGCATTTTTTTCCTAGCCCTTTATCTTTCTGTATCTTCATTGCACCATTCTTGTTCTTTTCCAGATGTCCACCACCCACTTACAAAAGTACACTCTAGCTACAGCAGCCTCTAATGCAACTGCCCAAAATGCACAAACTCCATTTCCCAGGGGTACCCTGGGCTCTAAGGACCAGATCAGGGACCTTGGTGGTGGTCAGACCAATCACTGCATGGCCAACTCCAAGCACCCCAGGATGGGCGAGGCGAGCACTAGCTCGATCAGCCCCTGCGCCCCCTCGTCACCCCTCAACAGTGAGGAGGACGATGGAGGGGGCGGGCGGTGGGCGAAGAAGAAGAAACAAAAGAAAAAAGACAAGTGGGGCGAGCCTGGCAGTGCCTGGCAGCACAAGGGCTTGGAGAGAGACATGAAACCAAATAAAAAGAGGGAGCAGAAAGAAGGGAAGGAGCTGCTGCTGCTGCGCAATTTCAAGGAGCCCAGGAAGGTGAAGGCACCAAAAGAGGTGAAGAGAGGGAGAAAACCCAAGGTGCAGGCCCTGCCCCTTCCTCATTCAGAATGCAAGAGCGCCCCCTCTCCTCCCAGACAGAGGGGCCGCAAACCCAGGTGAGGGGCTTTTGCTCTCTAGTGCATTCACTGTGTTTTTCAAATGGTGTGTCGCAACCAGGTTCTCTTGGTTGATTAGCCGGTAAAATCTTGGTTGTATTTAGAGACATGGTTGTGTTTGTCTAGTGCGGAATAATCCAATTAAAATAATTTAGGTGGGTTACAAGAAGTCAGAACCCCTGCTGTTAGAGTTAACTCCTAACAAAGTTGATTTTACTGTTTAATGGCTCCCCGCTTCACATTTCTCCCCAACATTTCTAATAAAAAATACATAATCGATGATTCATATGAAACTATTTTTGACAAAATTGCCGATTTATTGTAGTAGTTGGAATTTGGTTCAATCATGATGAATAGAATCATGTGGCTCAAAAAAAATATTTGTAAATCTCAAATTTAAGTTAGATTTTTTTCTGTACCTTTTTGCATTATGTAGCTGCAAAACTTGTTTTGTAGATATTTCAAGTTGATTTGGGTATTGAATTTGTGGGACATTGCAACTCCATATGACTAAAACTAGGAAAAGTACATTTCCTGAAGAAAATGTGTATGCTTGCTTAATCTGTCTAAAAATATTTTTATTTAACTAGGCAAGTCAGTTAAGAACAAATTCTTATTTACAATGGCGGCCAAACCCGGACGACGCTGGGCCAATTGTGCGCCGCCCTATGGGACTCCCAATCACGGCCGGATGTGATGCAGTCTGGATTCGAACCAGGTACTGCAGTGACGCCTCTTGCACTGAGATGCAGTGTCTTAGACCACTGTGCCACTTTACCAACAAAACAGACGCGTGCGCAACTATGGGGCAAAACAGACTGTTTACATGTCAACAATGTTTATTAAAAACGTATGCATTATATACAATGAGCACTTGTTGTCTCAAATACATTGTTGGTTAACTAGCTAGCGAATTTGAGCCATCTTAGCATTGACATGAAATCTGCCGAAACACAAAACAAGACATGGTATCAAGAACAAGATGAAACTAGCTTAAATGAGTCATTTACGATTCCTCACATGGCAGTTTCTTGTCATTGTTGGTAACTATCGGGCTATCCAGAATCACAACTCATGTACTTCTGCCCCAGTGACACGTGCATATCGTTTCCGTGATGTTGTCAGCTAACCCATCTATAGTAGTGGGAGATGTTAACCCTTTGACATGTACGAGTACACAGGTGTGATGATTTTACAGTGCTCCCTACTGCGTATGCTCAAACCGGTCTGATTAGTATGTCTAGTTATGATTGACGCAACAGTCAGTTGTACGCAGTTTATTTTTGCATGCAGATGTTAAGACTTTCACCGAAGTAGCAGCAGTATAATGCCATTCTAAATCCAAATCGGAAACTGTAGGCTACGTTAGTCCTAGTGCTAACTGAGGAAAGGGTGAGCTAACACAAACGTCTACCTGTCGGCTGACAGAAACCATAATATGAATTGGATAATAGCAATTACTACATGAAACAAAAATATAAATGCAACATGCAACTATTTCAACAATTTTCATATAAGGAAATCAGTCAATTAAAATTCATTAGGCCCTAATCCATGGATTTCACATGACTGGGCAGGGGCACAGCCATGATTTTCTTTCCCCATAGAAGGTCTTCATTACAGACAAATACTCCTCTGTTTCATCAGCTGCACCAGTGGCTGGTCTCAGATGATCCCGCAGGTGAAGAAGCCAGGTGTGGATGTCCCGGGCTGGCGTGGTTACACTGGGTCTCCGGTTCTGAGACCGGTTGGACGTACTGCCAAATTCTCTAAAATGACTGGTGGCTGCTTATGAACACAATATTCTGGCAACAGCTCTGGTGGATATTCATACAGTCAGCATGCCAATTGCACGCTCCTTCAACTTGAGACATGTGGCATTGTGTTGTGACAACTGCACGTTTAAGAGTGGCCTTTTTAGGGCCCCCAGCACAAGGTGTACCTCTAATGATCATGCTGTTTAATCAGCTTCTTGATATGCCTCACCTGTCAGGTGATTGGTTTATCTTGGCAAAGGAGAAATGCTCACTAACCGGGATGTGAAGAATGTGTAGATGGCGCCGGCAGAGGGCTGCCTCGCTTCTAGTTCTTACAAAAACGAAATACTGTAAAGTTTCCTATGTGTTTCTTACATTGTTAGCCTAGAAAATTGTAAAGTGGTTCCTCCTTTTAAAAGTTGCGAGCTTACACCGCAGGACTTAGAGGTGGGGCGGCAGGTAGCCGAGTGGTTAGAGCATTGGGCTAGTAACCAAAAGGTTGCAAGATCGAATCCCTGAGCTGACAAGGTAAAAATCTGTCGTTCTGCCCCTGAACAGGCCATCATTGAAAATAAGAATTTGTTCTTAACTGATTTAACCTCTTAACCTATTTAAATAAAGGTAAAATAAAATAAAAAATAAATACCCAGCTTCATTGCTCCAGACCACCACAAGGGTCTGTTGGGTTGGAGTACTCATTATGCATTTTGGTCCCAAGATTGTTATATGACCAATCATATTGAGTGGTTCCCATGACGTTCTTCAGCAAAGATTGCTGACAAAACATTACGGGGGAAGCAAATGTTCAGCTGGGTCTGCTATCTATCCTTTCACCCTCCTCCAAAAAATACAAGTGTTTGCCATTATCAACAGTGGCACTGAGGCTAAAACAATATCTTACATAGTGTGGGATGACCGCACCTAAAAAGGCTGGAGACTCATAACTAATCAAAGAGCATGTATATGTCCTGACCAAAAGCTGATTCAGTGGTAGGGTTAACTTGACGTTGCAGCACAGCAGATTCTCAGTAGACAGAGGGCATGGGATGTCAGATTCCAAATGTTCCTCCTGATAAAGCAGGTCCTCCACCTGCTGAATCTGGAATGCTCAGAATAAACAAATCTGTATTAGTGACGATACATTTGGCAGTGACAGTTGCTTGATAGTCCTGTGAAAATGGCTGAGTGTTTGTGGTGTAAATCTTTAAATTAGCAGCTGACATCTTAAGTTTTTTTAAATTTAATAATTAAGACAGGTTCCATGTACAACAAGACAGGAAGAGAGAAAAAGAACACCGAACAATTGAGTTACCTCTGGTTATGGACACTATTGCCAGTGATAAAGCTTCCACGGCCTGTTCCTCGGACAGTGAACATACATCTGGCAATATCTACATTTTTGACCCCTTGATCAGCTCACACTCAAAGTAAATGAAGAGCTTATTTTTTGTAGATATGAAAACAATAACTGAGAAATAACCGTTCAATCTAAAGCAGCAGATGTCATTTTCAGCATATGTCAATACAGCACAGAAAGTTTAACACCAGACTGGTATTGTGGTTGTTCATTGTGTGATGGGAAATATGCAATATGCATACAAAATAATATACAGTGGGAGCAGGTACAGAGTATTTTTGCCGAGCAATGCAACAAAACTGGATCATTCTGGCAATGATACCTGCACCATATATATGCAGCAAAGACTCCCTAACACTTTGCCATTGTACACGATGGCCCATTGCTTGGAGACTTCCTTTGACCATTCTAAAGCCCGGATGGGACTTCCTTGCCTTAATGGCCCCGACTTTCTGGTCTAACTCTTCATCTGACACATCAGAATAGCATTCTCTGGCAGACATATTGTATTCTTTCATCCTTCTGTAAGAAAATATCGACTTTGAAACAAATAGGACATGGCCTGCTTATGAGTTGCTGTGAAAGGTTAGATGAATTCAACTGAAAATGGCGAGCACAGGCATTCGTAGCTAAATGTTTTTGGTTAGCTTGAGAATAATAATTGCATGATTTATCATTCTACGGTATGTATGTGTAATATAGTAGAATGTTATGAACCGACACTGAATCGTAGGAGCTAACTACTATCTCCTAAAGCGCCTTGACGATGACGAGCAGTTGCCATACCAGGCGGTGATGCAACCAGGCTCTCGATGGTGCAGCTGTAGAACTTTTTGATGATCTGGGGACCCATGCCAAGTCTAGGAGCTAACTACTAGCTATGTAGAAGTTGGATGGAAGAATGCCCAGTGCTGCTTACCTGAGATGCCATCATCACGCAGTCCTTTGTAAGTGTCTGCTATGACTTCCTTTGTGTCGGAAAGAAAGGCTGAACAGTTTTGTTTGTAGCCAAACTGACACTCAAAAAATTGCCAAAATGGAGGGTGGTTAATAGCGAAATTAAATTGGAGTTTTGTTTTCAAATAAAAAAAAATCTCAGTATTTTGTGGTATTAAAATGCATAAAGTTTTGCGCTCTATTACAAAAGATTTGATTGCAACATTTTTTTTAATTATTTTTTTTACTTAAGCCTTTTTTTTGCTTTCAGAACAATTATTTTTGTTTGAAAATAAAGTTTTAGTCTCTACAAAAATACATCAATTTGTTGCAAGTTGGGGAGGGGGACTAATAGCTGAACAATAGAGTATTCAACCTTTACTAAAGAATAGTCTAATGGCCGAGCTAGGTGTGAAAAACCCCTGTCCTATCACAGACCAGATTTGCCCTAACGACCAAGTGGGAGTTAGAGCACTGATGATGCTTTTGGGTCCCAATGCACTACTGTGTCTCTAACTGACAATGAATGGGCAATATAAACCAAATAATAAACTGATAATTGTGCACGACTTCGAACCCTAAACCTTCTTGCCCGAAGTCCAGAGCAATATTGACTGTGCACCAAAATCAGGCTCAAGCAGCAGTTGATAGCGCGCCTCCTCACGGTAGCTTGCTACTCAATCAAATGACTTTTCAAATAAGTTACCTTACATGTTATGGTTTGTTAGCTACGCTGTCCTTACGAACCACATAGCTAACATACCTGTACATACTGCTGCAATATGCTATCTACCTAACGTTAGTAGTTATACATCAAACTTGCCAGTATTTTAACTATAGGCTATCTAACTACCCAATGTTTATTGATTTGATTATTCCCGTCATTCTTAGCTTAGCTAAGTGGTATAGTTGTTGTGCGTTCTCAATGGACATTCAGGTGCTTTCGTAATGTCGCTCTGGCTATCTACTCTGATTTTAGAGCACTCTCGTCTGAGTGTACCAGGGCGCAGAATAATGAATTTACGATCGCTCAACACACGTTGAATATGGCCGGTGTCAGTAAATGTTATCAAAAAAGCGTAATTAAATTGTTTCCAGCAGCACAGTTAGTCACCATCGCTCTGGTTAACACAACTGCCTAACCAGCTCTGCTAGAGCGAGTAAAATGGTCAGTGGTCTCATTTGTGTCTGGAAGTAGCTAGCCAACGTTAGCTTGGGTGCTTGACTGCCTTTGTATTTATTTACTGCCATTAATTATTTATTTACTAAATACCTAAATCACACAGAATTACATATACACAGAATGCAAATTGTCATACAGAAAACGTCCCTGGTGGACGGAGCCGACATGACGGCTGGTTACACAAAGGGGGTTGGGCTTGAGTGAAAGAGCGGGAAGACTATCGTAAATACAGTATCTTATGCATTCTAAATTACCGCCCATTTTGATAAAGGAGAATGCAATAAATATTTACTCTGAGCTGCGCTTCGGTAGATTGTTCGTAGATGCTGGCCGTGTTGCCCAACAGAGATCTTCCTTGTATCTTTTAAGAGTGTCTCTGCGGGTAACCTGGATACTTGGCAGTGTCGTGTTTGTTAGAAGAGTTCCTTTGTCCGTCCTTTCCTAGCCCACGTTTACAGCGGCCGCTGCTAAGTCAACGGCTAGGAGGTATCACTTCTGTAGCGAGTAAGAGTTCAAAGTTCATACCATTCGCAACCAAAGCTCAAGCTGAGGTTAGCTTAGTTCTGTAGTTGACATGTTACTCCTTTTAACGATGGACCGTCGTCTTCACGTCCTTTGGAACAGTTTATTATTTGAATCCTTCTGACATCAGACCGCAGAGGCTGCAGGCCTCGCGTACTTGGAACAGGAGGTTACATTTTCGTCAAGGGCTTATTTGGTGGAGGGAGAGAAGGGTGTGTTTCATAGTTTATAACCAATGTCTCTTCATAGGGGCAGGCCACTGATTGAGCAGAGCTCTAACCTTATGAAAACCCAATTCTTTCATTTGGAAGCTAAGATTACATTTAATCTTTTCACAAATAGTTTCATATTTAAACATTTAAATTGCACAATTCCATGTGAATCTGATAACTATAATCTGTAGACTTTCCACGATACAGTTAAGAATGTCTCAGATGACAAACGAAATGACATCATATTCATTAAGTACCAACGTATATTCTCCGCTGGTTGGATTACCGAAATATGGTTCCTTTCCCCCCACTGTTTGTTAAACATAGAGAGTCTGGGAAAATTAAAGGCTATTCAAGAGTCCTTCAGTAGAGTCAAGAGAGAGAGGGAAGGGAGAAAAGTATTTATGGGGGGTCATAAACCTTACTACCCACAGGCCAACGTCATGACAGTGTAATTGTGATAACATACAGGAACTAAAGGAACTTCATTGGACTTAATGCAAACTGGAAACCATACATCCTGAGGCTGCATTTATTGTAACTGGGGATTTTAACAAAGCAAGTTTAAGGAGAAGACTGCCTAAATTCTATCAGCATATCGACTGTAGTACTCGCACTGCTAAAACACTAGACCGCTGTTACTCCAACTTCCAGGATGCATACAAGGCGTTCGCCCACACTCCTTTTGGCAAATCTGACCATGACTCTCTTTTGCTCCTCCCTTCCAATAGGCAGAAACTCAAACAGGAAGTATACATGCTAAGGATTATTCAAATGCTGGTCTGACCAATCGGAATCCAAGCTTCAAGATTGTTTTGAGTACTCGGACTAGGATATGTTCCTGGAAACTTCCGAGAATAATATTCACTAAAATGGCAACGGAGTTCACCAGGAAGTGTATAGGAGATGTTATACCCACTGTGACTATTAAAACCTACCCTAACCAGAAACCGAGGATAGATGGCAGCATTTGCACAACAAAGTGCGAACCACTGCATTTAAAAATGGTAAGGTGACTTGGGAATATGGAAGAATACAGAGTAGGAATTCCCTCCAAGGCAATCAAACAGGCAAAAATGTCAGTATAGAGACATTAGAGTCGCAATTCAATGGCTCAGACACGGGACGTATGTGGCAGGCTCTACACACGATCACTGACTACAAAAGGAAAACCAGCCGTGTCGCTGGACACGGACTTCTTGCTTCCGGATAAGCTTAACACCTTCTTTGCCCGCTTTGTGGATAACATTGCCACCGACGCAGCTTGTACCAAGGACTGTGGGCTCTCCTTCTCTGTGGCCGACGTGAGTTAGACATTTAACTTCTTGACGCTACCAATCCCTGTAGCGGGATAATTTTCGTCTGCAACCGCTGAATAGCAGTCAAATAATATTACTAGAAAATATTCATATTCATGAAATTACAAGTGCAATATTTTGAAACACAGTTTAGCCTTTTGTTAATCATCCTGTCGTCTCAGATTTTGAAATTATGCTTTACAGCGAAAGCAATCCAAGCATTTGTGTAAGTTTATTGATAGCCTAGCATAGCATTATGTACACTTAGCATCAGGAAGCTTGGTCACGAAAATCAGAAAAGCAATCACATTAACCGTTTACCTTTGATCTTCGGATGTTTTCACTCACGAGACTCCCAGTTACACAGCAAATGTTCCTTTTGTTCCATAAAGATTATTTTTATACCCAAAATACCGATGTTTGTTTGTCGCGTTATAATCCACAGGAAAGAGCGGTCACGACAACGCAGACGGAAATTCCAAATGGTCTTCATAATGTCCACAGAAACATGTCAAATGTTTTTTATAATCATTCCTCAGGTAGTTTTTTTAATATATATTCGATAATATATCAACCGAGTGTGTAGCTTTCTACATAACAGCGGGAGGAACAATGGCCGGTTTACTCAATTGCACACCAACTCACTCTGAGAGCCCCCACCTCTCCACTTACGCAATGTGATCCTTCATGCTCATTTTTCAGATCTATGTCTCTTATTTAATGAACTATGCCTAAAAGTCAGCTGGGACAGGCTTTCAAAGGTGCAGGCCAACTCCTGACACTAATGACCCTGACCAGGATACTGTAGTCCCTGTGACTGTCATTCTAAAATGTATTGGTAAAGTCAGTACAAAACCTTGTAAGTTTGGGGTTAAATGTATTTAATTTTTTTTTAAATTGCTCACTTGCCTCACTTAATTTTTTTAAAAATCTGTTGAACAAGTAAATCAACTTTGTATGGCTTTAGTTAGAGATGAGATTTCCCAAGTTGCACCATGTCATTGAACCTTTGTTATGGGATCTAGGGAGATATTCGTTCGGTGCTAATATCTAGACCACAGGATTTTGCTATTTGGCATTTCAGTAGCGGAGTGGGAGGCATTTTCTTAATCGCTCTGCAGAACAGGTGGATTTGAGATGAAAACTGTGGGGAACTTTTTTAAACCTCTGCGTTCCCAAAAAAAGGACGTTAGAAAAGGACGTTAGAAAATAAACATTGCCATGAAAAAAAACATTGCCCACTTATTCAGAAAGTATTCAGACCTTGACTTTTTCCACATTTTGTTATGTTACAGCCTTATTCTAAAATGGGTTAAATATTTTTTTTCCTCAATCTACAGAAAGCACCACTTTTGCAAATCTATAAAATAAACCTTATTTACAAAAGTATTCAGACCCTTTGAGACTCAAAATTGCGATCAGGTTTATCCTTTTTCCATTGATCATCCTTGGTTTCTACAACTTGATTGGAGTTCACCTCTGGTAAATTCAATTGATTGGACATGATTTAGAAAGGCACACACCTGTCTATATAAGGGCCCATGCATGTCAGAGCAAAAACCAAGCCAAGAGATCGAAGGAATTGTCCGTAGTCCTCCAAGACGGAATTGTTTTGCGGCACAGATTTGGGGAAGTTTACAAAAACATTTCTGTAGTATTGACGGTCTCCTAAAACAGTGGCATCCATCATTCTTAAGTGGAAGTTTGGAACCACCAAGACTCTTCCTAGAGCTCTTCAGTAAAAGGCACATGACAGTCCACTTGGAGTTTTTCAAAAGGCACCTAAAGGACTCCCAGACCATGAGAAATAAGATTATCTGGTCTGATGAAACCAAACTTGAACGCTTTGGCCTGAATGTCGTGTCACGTCTGGAGGAAACCTGGCACCATCCTTATGGTGAAGCATGATGGTGGCAGCATCATGCTGTGGGGATGTTCTTCAGGGACTGGGAGACCAGATCGGGGAAAGATGAACAAAGCAAAGTACAGAGAGATCAGTGATAACCTGCCCCAGAGCGCTCTGAACCTCAGACTGGGCCGAAGGTTCACCTTCCAACAGGGAAACCCTAAGCACACAGCCAAGACAACGCATGAGTGGCTTCGGGTCAAGTCTCTGAATGTCCTTGAGTGGCCCAGCCCGGATACTTAGTCAGAATACTTATGTAAATGTGCTAAGTTTATTTTTAATACATTTGCAAAAATTTCAACCAGTTTTTGCTTTGTCATTATAGGGTATTGTGTGTAGCTGGGGGGGAACAAACCAATAATACATTTGAGATATATATATATATATATATATATATATATACATACATACATTACATACATACCATACATACATACATAACATACATACATACATACATACATACATACATACATACATGCCACATTTCAGGCTTCAAACATAAAGATATAAAACTGTATTTTTTTGTGAAGAATCAACAACAGGTGGGACACAATCATGAAGTGGAACGACATTTATTGGATATTTCAAACTTTTTTAACAAATCAAAAACTGAAAAATTGGGCGTGCAAAATTATTCAGCCCCCTTAAGTTAATACTTTGTAGCGCCACCTTTTGCTGCGATTACAGCTGTAAGTCGCTTGGGGTATGTCTCTATCAGTTTTGCACATCGAGAGACTGAATTTTTTTCCCATTCCTCCTTGCAAAACAGCTCGAGCTCAGTGAGGTTGGATGGAGAGCATTTGTGAACAGCAGTTTTCAGTTCTTTCCACAGATTCTCGATTGGATTCAGGTCTGGACTTTGACTTGGCCATTCTAACACCTGGATATGTTTATTTTTGAACCATTGCATTGTAGATTTTGCTTTATGTTTTGGATCATTGTCTTGTTGGAAGACAAATCTCCGTCCCAGTCTCAGGTCTTTTGCAGACTCCATCAGGTTTTCTTCCAGAATGGTCCTGTATTTGGCTCCATCCATCTTCCCATCAATTTTAACCATCTTCCCTGTCCCTGCTGAAGAAAAGCAGGCCCAAACCATGATGCTGCCACCACCATGTTTGACAGTGGGCATGGTGTGTTCAGGGTGATGAGCTGTGTTGCTTTTACGCCAAACATAACGTTTTGCATTGTTGCCAAAAAGTTCAATTTTGGTTTCATCTGACCAGAGCACCTTCTTCCACATGTTTGGTGTGTCTCCCAGGTGGCTTGTGGCAAACTTTAAACGACACTTTTTATGGATATCTTTAAGAAATGGCTTTCTTCTTGCCACACTTCCATAAAGGCCAGATTTGTGCAATATACGACTGATTGTTGTCCTATGGACAGAGTCTCCCACCTCAGCTGTAGATCTCTGCAGTTCATCCAGAGTGATCATGGGCCTCTTGGCTGCATCTCTGATCAGTCTTCTCCTTGTATGAGCTAAGAGTTTAGAGGGACGGCCAGGTCTTGGTAGATTTGCAGTGGTCTGATACTCCTTCCATTTCAATATTATCGCTTGCACAGTGCTCCTTGGGATGTTTAAAGCTTGGGAATTTTTTTTGTATCCAAATCCGGCTTTAAACTTCTTCACAACAGTATCTCGGACCTGCCTGGTGTGTTCCTTGTTCTTCATGATGCTCTCTGCGCTTTTAACGGACCTCTGAGACTATCACAGTGCAGGTGCATTTATACGGAGACTTGATTACACACAGGTGGATTGTATTTATCATCATTAGTCATTTAGGTCATCATTGGATCATTCAGAGATCCTCACTGAACTTCTGGAGAGAGTTTGCTGCACTGAAAGTAAAGGGGCTGAATAATTTTGCATGCCCAATTTTTCAGTTTTTGATATGTTAAAAAAGTTTGAAATATCCAATAAATGTCGTTCCACTTCATGATTGTGTCCCACTTGTTGATTCTTCACAAAAAAATACAGTTTTATATCTTTATGTTTGAAGCCTGAAATGTGGCAAAAGGTCGCAAAGTTCAAGGGGGCCGAATACTTTCGCAAGGCACTGTATATATATAAGGCTGTAACGTAACATTGTGGAAAAAGTCAAGGTGTCTGAATACTTTCCGAATGCACTGTATCTAGCTTTTGTATTCTCTGCTAGTATACCTGCTGAGATGTGAGGTGGCAAGGTGATAAACGCACAATGCCGCCATGTGACCCCTCTGGTCAGTTGAGTGCAGATTACGAACACTCCCTGGTGTACTTCTGTTTCTATTGTGCCAACCCTGCTGTGTCTCTACAGAGAGCAAGTCTTCCAAGGGCCGGTCCCAGCGGAGAAGAAGAAAAAGGGCAAGCGGAAAAGCGAGGCAGTTGTCCAGGAGGCTGGGGAGAGAGATAATGTGGCCTTCCTGTCCGCGCTGGCCATCAGGGGAGAGGAGAGCATCGATCCCCTCGACAACACGGTGAGGAACAGACTGACAGGTTGGGGCAAGAGCAGACTGAGTGACACTTGCTTCTCTAAAGCCTCCTTGCAGTCTTTTGATTACATTTTTTATCACTGTGTCTAATAAATCACTGTTTATTTCATGGAACTAACTCAGTATTTTTCTCACTTATTTCCCTGAGTTTCTTTTTGCCATTGAAACGCTCAGTCTGATCTTGTGGGCGTGTTGATACAAATTTGAAATATATTTCCATACACAGCCCTGATTGGCAGGTAGGATTGTCTAGACTCTAGCATATCAAAGTGTTAGCCGTCCCAGCCCATGGTTTGTTGACAAATACATATTTTTTGCCTATTTTTGTTTAGTGTATTTTTGTTAGTATTGCCATTTTCTGTATTTATATGTAAATTGTTCTCACAATTCCGCATGTTGCTTCCATTTGTACAGTGTTCTGTAAAAAAAAAAAAAAAAAAACATTCTCACTCTCAAAGTGGAGGCGGCAGGTAGCCTAGTGGTTAGAGCATTGGACTAGTAAGGTTGCAAGATCGAATCCCCGACCTGACAAGGTAAAAATCTGTCGTTCTGCAACCTGAACAAGGCAGTTAACCCACTGTTCTTAGGCCGTCATTGAAAATAAGAATTTGTTCTTAACTGACTTGCCTAGTTAAATAAAGGTTTAAAAAAAATGGATACACATGCAATAAAAATGACTGGTTATTGGTCAGAATAATCAGATTGTGATGTCATGCTCTGGGCCAAAATCTGAAAAGGATGAGTTTCAGGCAAAGAAAAAAAGAAAAAAAAAGAAATGTTTATAATTTTCACAATTCCAGTGTTGGTTCGAGCTCCTAGTGTGGAAACACCATTACAAAACAGAAAATCACAATTTTGACCCCACTAATCAGGGGTTCAGCGGTGACGCTGGTGAAACCCTATTTGTTGCCGTTCATTATTACTCCAGTTCTGCCAATTTGGTTAGCAAAAATGCATGTTTTTGTGTGCGCAGTACCAGTCAAAAGTTTGGACACCTGCTCATTCAAAGGTTTTTCTTTATTTTTACTATTTTCTACATTGTAGAATAATAGTGAAGACATCAACTACGAACTAACACACAAAGTCTTAAACATCAATATGTTTTCTTCAAAGTAGCCACCCTTTGCCTTGATGACAGCTTTTGTACACTCATGGCATTCTCTCAACCAGCTTCACATGGAATGCTTTTCCATAAGTCTTGAACGAGTTCCCACATATGCTGAACATTTGTTGGCTGCTTTTCCTTCACTCTGCGGTCCAACTCATCCAAAACCATCTCAATTGCGTTGAGGTCAGGTGATTGTGGAGGCCAGGTCATTTGATGCAGCACTCCATCACTCTCCTTCCTGGTCAAATAGCTCTTACACTGCCTGGAGGTGAGTTGGGTCACCACACATGCGGAGACCATCCGTTCACCTACTCTGCGTCTCACAAAGACATGGCGGTTGGAACCAAAAATCTCACATTTGGACTCATCAGACCAAAAGACAATTTCTACCAGTTTAATGTCCGTTGCTCGTGTTTCTTGGCCCAAGTCTCTTCTTCTTATTGGTGTCCATTAGTAAAGGTTTCTTTACAGCAATTTCACACAGTCTCCTCTGAACAGTTGATGTTGAGATGTCTGTTACTTGATCTCTGTAGCATTTATCTGGGCTGCAATTTCTGAGGCTGGGAACTCTAATGAACTTATCTTCTGCAGCAGAGGTAACGCTGGGTCTTCCTTTCCTGTGGTTGTTCTCATGAAAGCCAGTTTAACCATAGCGCTTGATGGGTTTTTTGCGACTGCACTTAAAGAAACTTTCAAAGTTCTTGAAATTTTCCACATTGACTGACCTTCATGTCTTAAAGTAATGATGGACTGTCATTTCTCTTCGCTTAGTTGAGCTGTTCTTGCCATAATATGGACTTGGTATTTTACCAAATAGGGCTATTTTCTGATTGGCTCAAAGAAAAAACCCTTGAAGTGCAGTCGCAAAATCCATTGAGGGCTATGATGAAACTGGCTCTCATGAAGACCACCACAGGAAAGGAAAACAGTTTTTTTTGGTTACTACATGGTTCCATATGTGTTATTTCATAGTTTTTATTTATTCACTGTTATTCTACAATGTAGAAAATAAAGAAAAACCCTTGAATGAGTAGGTGTCAACTTTTGACTGGTACTCTATGTGCAGTAGCTAATGCTTGACATGAAGGCACTTAGTGTAAACTCTCTCTCATAGAAACGTCGCTCGGGGCGACAGGTGAAGCGCAGGAAGTACAATGAGGACCTGGACTTCAAGGTGGTGGATGACGACGGGGAGACTATTGCCGTGCTGGGGACGGGCCGTATCCCTGCCCTCAACGCTGCCACTCTCACTTGGCAGGCTGAGGTAACCATCTCGTTCTTTATCTTTGGCCATGTCCGAATATTCATACTAATAGCTATGCGATAGTAGAATGTTTTATTTGGAGGCTTCCGGGTATTATGTATTGGCTTCCGGATTAATATGTGGGAGTAACGTGAGGTAGCTCCTGTACTTTTCACTACTATGTAGGATTTACTTTTTCTAACGTCTTACTCAAATGGCTCACAACTCACAAAGACCGTCTGAACGAAAACTCTCTGCTGGAGATGACTAAGATTGCGCCACCTATGGCAGAGATGACTAAGATGTCTGACAACCCTGTACCTGACCTACCTGCCGACTTGGGCAAACTACACATCATGATGGTCTCAGAAGTCAAAGGGACAATAGACACTGTTTTGGTCCTGATATCAGCTACTCTAGATGGCGTTCGCAAGACCATCGACGGCCATGGCCAACGGATCATGAATGGCGAACAGCGTCTGTCGGGCTACAATGACAGAATTGTTGCCCTGTAGGAAAGGTACACGTTGCTGGAGAACAAAAACAAGTTTCTCACCGACACCATAGACAAGTCTCGCTGTTCAAATATTTACAGTTCATCAATATTGAAGACAGATCTAATGTCGTTAAATTCATGTCTGAATGTTTCAGAGGTCCTTGGGCAAGAAGTTATCCTCTCACGAGTTTTAGACCGGGTACATTGAATTGGCAAAGTATGTAATAGGCTGACGGCTAAGCCAAGGTCGACGATTGTTCATTTCCACTACTATCAAGAATGTTTATATAATGACTAAATCAGTCAGCTGTTATTATTTTTTTAAAGATTTTTACCCCCATGTCCTGCCAAACCGTGCTTTTTAACACCTGCTCGCTTAACCCGGAAGCCAGCTGCACTGTGTCGGAAGAAGCACCGTTCAAATGACAACCAAAGTGAGCTTGCATGCGCCTGGCCCGCCACAAGGAGTTGTTAGAGCGTGTGGAGCCAAATAAACCCTCCCCTTATCTGGACGACGCTGGGAGAATTGTGCGGCACCCTATGGGACTGGGATCGAACCCCAGGCTGTAGTGACACTGCAACACTGAGATGCAGTGCCTTAGACCGCTGCGCCACTCTGGAAGCTTTTTTAAGGCCGTGCTTTCAATTAAGATTACATTAGAGGACATTAAACACCAAGTAATTCTTACATTCGAATAGGTGATCACTTCAACATATTTTTTTTATTGATTGCGCTACCATGTTGATTCTCTACACATTCTAATATTCCTCTTCCTACAGTGCATTCGGAAAGTATTCAGACCCCTTGGCTTTTTCCACATTTTGTTATGTTACAGCCTTAATCTAAAAATTGATTAAATAAAACATTTTCCTCATCAGTCTACACACAATGCCCCATAATATCAAAGCGAACAGGTTTAGATTTTTTTGCAAATGTATTTAAAAATAGAAAAAATAAATACCTTATTTACATAAGTATTCAGACCCTTTGCTATGAGACTTGAAATTGAGCTCAGATGCATCCTGTTTCCATTGATCATTTTTGTTGTTTCTTCAACTTGATTGGAGTCCACCTGTGGTAAATTCAATTGACTGGACATGAGTTGGAAAAGGCACACACCTGTCTATAAGATCCCACAGTTGATGGTGCATGTCAGAGAAAAAAATCAGGCCATGAGGTCGAAGGAATTGTACAAAGCTCCGAGACGACAAGATTGTCGAGGCACAGATCTGGGGAAAGGTACCAAAACATTTCTGTAGCGTTGAAGGTCCCCCAAAACACATTGACCTCTATCATTCTTAAATGGAAGAAGTTTGGAACCACCAAGACTCTTCCTAGAGCTGGCCACCCGGCCAAACAGAGCAATCGGGTAGAAGGGCCTTGATCAGGGAGGAGACCAAGAACCCAATGGTCACTCTGACTGAGCTTCAGAGTTCCTCTGTGGAGATGGGAGAACCGTCCAAAAAGACTACCATCTCTGCAGCACTCCACCAATCAGGCCTTTATGGTAGAGTGGCTAGACGGAAGTCACTCCTCAGTAAAAGGCAGGACAGCCCGCTTGGAGTTTGCCAAAAGACCTGAAAATAACTGTGCAGCAACGCTCCCCATCCAACCTGACAGAGCTTGAGAGGATCTGCAGAGAAGAATGGGAGAAACTCCCCAAATACAGGTGTGCCATGCTTGTAGCGTCATACCCAAGAAGACTCGATGCTGTAATCCCTGCCAAAGGTTCTTCAACAATGTACTGTGTAAAGCATCTGAATACGTATGTGTTTTTTTTTCTTTTCTACATTTGCAATATCTAAAAACTTTGTTATTATGGAATGTATTTATATAGCCCTTCGTACATCAGACGATATCTCAAAGTGCTGTACAGAAACCCAGCCTAAAACCCCAAACAGCAAGCAATGCAGGTGTAGAAGCACGGTGGCTAGGAAAAACTCCCTAAAAAGGCCAAAACCTAGGAAGAAACCTAGAGAGGAACCAGGCTATGTGGGGTGGCCAGTCCTCTTCTGGCTGTGCCGGTTGGAGATTATAACAGAACATGGCCAAGATGTTCAAATGTTCATAAATGACCAGCATGGTCAAATAATAATAATCACAGGCAGAACAGTTGAAACTGGAGGTGGACTGGGGACAGCAAGGAGTCATCATGTCAGGTAGTCCTGAGGCATGGTCCTAGGGCTCAGGTCCTCCTCCGAGAGAGAGAAAGAAAGAGAGAATTAGAGAGAGCATACTTAAATTCACACAGGACACCGGATAGGACAGGAGAAGTACTCCAGACATAACAAACTGACCCCAGCCCCCCGACACATAAACTACTGCAGCACAAATACTGGAGGCTGAGACAGGAGGGGTCAGGAGACACTGTGGCCCCATCCGATGACACCCCCGGACAGGGCCAAACAGGAAGGATATAACCCCACCCACTTTGCCAAAGCACAGCCCCCACACCACTAGAGGGATATCTTACCATCCTGAGACAAGGCCGAGTATAGCCCTCAAAGATCTCCGCCACGGCACAACCCAAGGGGGGGGCGTCAACCCAGACAGGAAGATCATATCAGTGACTCAACCCACTCAAGTGACGCACCCCTCCTAGGGACGGTATGAAAGAGCCCTAGTAAGCCAGTGACTCAGCCCCTGTAATAGGGTTAGAGGCAGAGAATCCCAGTGGAAAGAGGGGAACCGGCCCGGCAGAGACAGCAAGGGCGGTTCGTTGCTCCAGAGCCTTTCCGTTCAACTTCACACTCCTGGGCCAGACTGCACTCAATCAGATGACCCACTGAAGAGATGAGTCTTCAGTAAAGACTTAAAGTTTAAGACCGAGTTTGCGTCTCTCACATGGGTAGGCGACCATTCCATAAAAATGGAGCTCTATAGGAGAAAGCCCTGCCTCCAGCTGTTTGCTTAGAAATTCTAGGGACAATTAGGAGGCCTGCGTCTTGTGACCGTAGCGTACCAAGACCAAATCGGACATTAAGGGAAACAAATATTTGAATTCTACAGGCGAATGACTGGCCATCCATCAGTGAGCTGAAGCGCAGCTGGGTCATTCAGCAAGAAAATGATCCAAAACAAAAAACTGAGTCTACATGAAAGTGGTTAAAAATAAATACATTTGAAGTTTTGGAATGGAAACGAGCGGTTCATACTTGAAAACACACATTTTGCTGAGTTAAAGCATTTCTGCATGCAAGAGGGAGGCAAAAATCCTCAATGGTGATGTGAGAGACTAATAAACAACTACAGGAAGCGTTTGGTTGCAGTCATTGCAGCTCAAGGTGGCACAACGAGTTATTGAGTGTAAGGGGGCAATTACTTTTTCACAAAGGGGAATTGGGTGTTGTGTAACCTTTTGTTAATTAATAAAATAAGTAGCCTTTTTTTTATTTGTAAATCCTGGTTCTCTAACTAATATTAGGATTTGGTTGAAGATCTGTATGAAAAATATGCAAAAATTGAGAATCAGCAAATACTTTTTCACGGTACTGTATATAACATGATTCATTCTAATCATATTAACATCAATATTAATTATATAGCTGATAACTGATAATAATGGTAATAATCTCAACAATATAATACATTTGTAATAAAGCAAATTAAGATGTGACTCACCACCTGGATTTGGTTTTATGTAGCAACATTTGAAATTGGGTTTTTTACATTGGTAAAAAGTACTCAGCTACAAAATGGTATATCATACACTGCATTTTTGAGGAACAATGGGAAAGTAATTCTGCTTTAAGTTGATACACTTGTAAACTCACTTTTGAGAAAAGGGTCTTTTGAATGTTTTGGTACCTATTGGAGAGCTCTATATTTGTCTACACTCATTCAGCATTGTTCACTCCCTCTTAAGCCAGCCCCACCATCTCTTTAAGGATTCACATGTGAGGTCATGTGCTAAACAGTGAGAAGTGTAGGAAAGATTAAGACTAAAAGTAGTAAAAGTACTAGCCTAGAATAAGGAAAAATTCCAGGTTAACAGAAAATGCCCAGATATAAAGATACTTCAGTCATTTTCTATTAAGGTAAAAGTCACCCAGTATAATACTAATTGAGTAAAAGTATTTGGTTTTAAAAATACTTAAGTAAATGGAATTGCTAAAATGTACTTGTATCAAAAGTATAAATCATTTCAAATTCCTTAAACCAGATGGACCCATTTTTTAAATATTTTTTTTGATGGATAGCCAGGGGCACACTCCAACACTCAGAAATAATTTACAAACGAAGCATTTGTGATTAGTGAGTCTGGTATGTTACGACCACACAGATCAATATTAATTTTCATATACAGTTGAAGTCGGAAGTTTACATACACCTTAGCCAAATACATTTAAAATCAGTTTTTCACAATTCCTGACATTTGATCCTAGTAAAGATTCCCTGTCTTAGGTCAGTGAGGATCACCACTTTATTTTAAGAATGTAAAATGTCAGAATAATAGCAGAGAATGATTTATTTCAGCTTTTATTTCTTTCATCACATTCCCAGTGGGTCAGAAGTTTACATGCGCTCAATTAGTATTTGGTAGCATTGCCTTTAAATTGCTTTATCTTTGGTCAAACATTTTGGGTAGCCTTCCACAAGCTTGCCACAACAAGTTGGGTGAATTTTGGCCCATTCCTCCTGACAGAGCTGGTGTAACTGAGTCAGGTTTGTCGGCCTCCTTGCTCACAGATGCTTTTTCAGTTTTCCCCACAAATATTTTATAGGATTGAGGTCAGGGCTTTGTGATGGCCAATCCAATACCTTGACTTTGTTGTCCTTAAGTCATTTTGCCATAACTTTGGAAGTATGCTTGTCCATTTGGAAGACCAATTTAACTTTAACTGACTGATGTCTTGAGATGTTGCTTCAATATATCCACATAATTGTCCTCCCTCGTGATGCCATCTATTTGGTGAAGTGCACCAGTCTGTCCTGCAGCAAAGCATCCTCGCAACATGATGCTGCCTCCCCGTGCTTCACGGTTGGGATGGTGTTCTTTGGCTTGCAAGCGCCCCCTTTTTCCTCCAAACATAACGATGGTCATTATTGCCAAACAGTTCTATTTTTGTTTTATCAGACCAGAGGACATTTCTCCAAAAAGTACTATCTTTGTCCCCATGTGCAGCTGCAAACCGTAGTCTGGCTTTTTTATGGCAGTTTTGGAGCAGTGGCTTCTTCCTTGCTGAGCGGCCTTTCAGGTTATGTCGATATAGGATTCGTTTTACTGTGTATATAGATACTTTTGTACCTGTTTCCTCCAGCATCTTCACAAGGTCCTTTGCTGCTTTTCTGGGATTGATTTACACTTTTCGCACCAAAGTACGTTCATCTCTAGGAGACAACGTGTCTCCTTCCTGAGCAGTATGATGACTGCTTGGTCCCATAATGTTTGTACTTGCGTACTGTTGTTTGTACAGATGAACATGGTACCTTCAGGCGTTTGGAAATTGCTCCCAAGGATGAACCAGACTTGTGGAGGTCTACAATTTTATTTTCTGAAGTCTTGGCTGATTTCTTTTGATTTTCCCATGATGTCAAGCAAAGAGGCACTGAGTTTGAAGGTAGGCCTTGAAATACATTCACAGGTACACCTCAAATTGACTCAAATTATGTCAATTAGCCTATCAGTAGCTTCTAAAGCTATGACATCATTTTCTGGAATTTTCCAAGCTGTTTAACTTCTTCGATATAGGGGGCGCTCTTTTAATTTTTGGATGAAAAACGTTCCCGTTTTAAACAAGATATTTGGTCACGAAAAGATGCTCTACTATGCATATAATTGACAGATTTGGAAAGAAAACACTGACGTTTCCAAAACTGCAAAGATAT